>NW_027185903.1:14738942-14910192 GCF_028583685.1 Petaurus breviceps papuanus
ACGGTAATTCAGTCAGTGTTGGTACTTTTTCCATTTCTCGTTTTTTAAAGTTAATTGTTTAAAACTAGTATAATTGGAACTGCTGTAATCACACAGATTGTCATATCTTGACCCTTCTCATTTGGTATTGATTTTGAGCTTTGCACTAATCAGTCAGTGATCTGACATGACACAGACAACTGACTCTGGAAAGAATGTTGTATCATTGTAAGATGTAGTCAGGTTCCTTTTTGTTCTGTTGTTTAAGTGTTTGCCTTTGAGGCTCTAAACTTATGATTTAAAGTTATTTAGAATGTAGAGTTAAAATTCAGCTTTTGTATAAGGGGAATATTTTGTTGAAACTGAGCTTACTTACCATGAATGTTCCTAGACAATAACTAACTTGATGACACATTAATAATGCAGAAAAATAAATATAAGTGCACCAAAATATTTTTCTAGTCTTATGAGAGGAGGGGAGCAAGTGTGTATCTGTTTGGTAAGAGTCAGTTATTGAATAATTTCAAGTTTCTTAGATCCTGTGATTTTTGCTTATCATAGCAATCATTGGATTGATCATCTTTGCCACTTTAAGATATTGCACCATATTATAGCACTGGGTGTGCATTATAGGCCCTAGTATTCATGTGACATAATCATTGTTTATTAGTGGACTTTATTTATCTGTTTTTGTACTATTGTTTAAGGAATAAGGTCACTAAAATATACCTTTTAGCAAATTTAGTTAACATCACATATATATATATGTATATGTATATGTGTCTATTGCATTTTTTTCCAGTTTACAAGAATTTCTCCCTCCCTTCCCCCACTGAAAAAAGAAAAAAACCATTGTAGCAAATATTTAGAGTCAAGCAAGGCAAATTCCCTTGTTAGCCTTGTCCAAAAAAATAGTTAACCTCTTTGACTTTTAGTTGTCTGTATTTTACAGTATGGATGTGAAGTACTTTTTATTTAGCTAGATTTTATTTTGGTGAATAACATGCAATATAGTACATGAAATAAAACTTTGTCTCTATTATCATCCTTCAGCTGTTCCTCAATTTTACTTAACTCTGTGTTCTCAATTTTCTTTCTATTTAGAACATTCAGTGAGATAAGTAAAGCAGAGGAACTGTATAACTTGTGCCAAGAACTTTGTAGTGATCTTGCTCAGGATCTACAGAAAGAAGGACTTAAGGTATTTCATTTTGCTTTGTTGTTCTTATCTAAAGAATAAGATTCCACCCTCTAGTATAGATTGGATGAAGATGTCGATAAAAAATGAATACCAGTGAGGAAAAGTTCTGAAAAACTCACCTTTCTACTGTTTGGTTCCAGCTCAGCCTTGGACATAAAATGCAGACCAGAAGGAATATATAGTCTGAGTTTGGGTCTAATCCAAGACAGCCAGTGAGGGAGTTAAAGACTGGGGGGTCTGGAAGGAGTGAGGTTGGGGACCTCAGCATAATTGGAAATTTAGGTCTGCCCAAGAATAAACCTGATTCCTGAGGATTAGACCCTAATCAACTGGGGTTAGGCAAGACAAAGATTAACATAGATTGTTTTCTTTATCATACAAATATCCTATGGAATGGGATTTTAGGTAAGGTCTTATTAGCTACACTGGAAAGATGCTTCTGTGACCCTTTTACTGAGCTTTGGGGAACTTCTCAGTGAGAAGATCCCTCTTGGTGAATTTGTGCCAGAACTCTTTCTCTCCCACATTTTGTATGTGTCCCACCCTTATTCCCCCCCCACCCCATCTCAAGGAAAATACTGATTAAGAAAAAGGAGAGAAGAGCAATGAATTTATTAAAAGTTCCAATTTTAAAAAAAGAAAAACACATTTGAGGATATGTCCTAAATAAATACTGTACCCCAGAATGAGAATCTTTGGAAGGAAAGAAATATATGTATATATGAAAAAAAAATACCAATTATGGGTCTCCAGTTTTGTTACAATCTAGACTTGAGCAAATCCAGACTAATATGTATATACCTGTTTGGTTTGTTTTACAGGGAAAAACAGTTACAATTAAGCTGAAGAATGTGAATTTTGAAGTAAAAACTCGAGCATCTACTGTAGCAGCTGTTGTTTCTACTACAGAAGAAATATTTGCTATTGCTAAGGAACTTCTAAAAGTAGAAATTGATGCTGATTACCCACGGCCCTTACGACTAAGACTTATGGGTATAACACTTTTCAGTTTTTCCTTACTTTGTTAAGCTAATATTATCAAGTAAGAAATAATGATGTTGTCAAATGAGATAATATTTGTAAAGTGCTTAACATAGTGTTTGGTACATAGCAGGTGATTAATAGATTTTTCTTCCCTTGTTCCCTTTTACAAAGTAATGAATTTGGGAATGTTTTGGCCTTCATGTTATGTTTTGTTTTGTTCTGTTTTTTCTGTAAATTGTTTAGATTGTTTTTAACATTCTACTACCTTTTATCTTAGTTGCAAAGCATGATGTTCAATGGCAGTTGAACCAGCAAACTCCTTTCTTCTTTGCCATAAACTACACTCAGAAATCCAGCCAACACAATAATGTGCTATTCCTAAGCAAAACTAGATAAAGAGAGAGTCTGTAAACTTAAATACATTACTAATACAGGAAAAAACCTGAGTACATGTCCTCCTTGCAATGTGTCGTCATCATTTTTCATATCTAAGGGTAGCACACATTTAAACAGGATTGAATAAAGTATGATAATTGAAAAACCAAAAAAGTTTGTACTTTCATACCCACTCAATGAAGATATTATTTCACATTTCTTTATTATATAAGTGAGTAAGTTCCCAGTTAATAGGAGTCATAAAAGAGTATCTTTTGAATTAATGACAGTTTTTGTCAGGAAATATTATGCCAAAAAAGGTTTATGTTTCATTGGAATTAGTGCTTTGAAGATTAAATTAATTTTTATGGCTATTGGTTACATTCAGGTGTACGGGTATCAGGTTTTTCCAATGAAGAAGTCCGGAAGCATAGACAAAGAAGCATTATTAGCTTCTTAAAAGCTGGAAGCCATGCCCTAGATCCAGTTGGGTCTGTGCCAGAGAAAAATGACCAAGATCAAGTTATGAAACCTCCAGAAACATCTCCCAAGGAGAGTTTCTTCACTAAAAAGCGGTCAGAGATGAGTTGGAAACACCAAGACATCTTTAAATGTGAACCTGAGACTAAACAAGACTTCCAAGTTTCACAGCCACCCAATCTTTCAAAGGAAGAAATGAAAGAGGATTTAGAAATATCAGAAAATGTAGATGACTATCAGATCTTGACCTGTCCTATTTGTTTTAAGGAACAAGGAAGAATCTGTTTGGAAGCACTTAACAGGCATGTGGATGAATGTCTCAGTAGGACACTGACAGACTGTGACACCAAAATGGTGACTGTCCCACAATCACAGTCTTTTTGTTCTGAAGCAAACCTGGATTTAAAAACCCATAAAACTACAGAAAGCCCTTTAGGAGATTTTGTGCCTTCAGTAAGTGTAAATGTGCTTTCTAAAGGAAAAAGTATGGAGACATTAAACACAAGAACAGGGGATGAGCAAAGCCCAAAACAGTGTTCTAGCCTCTGGAGCAAGTCTTCTCTTGACGAATCTTTCTATCAGAATTATCCCCATGAAAATGAAGGATATGATACCAGATCTTCAGGTGGGCAAACAGCCCTCCAGACCTCTTTGCCAAGAGATAAAACATTGGTGTGTCCTGTTTGCAACTTAGAGCAAAAGACTTCTGATCTGATGCTCTTCAATAGTCATGTAGACATTTGCTTAAATAAAGGTCTTATCCAGGAACTAAGGAAGGACAAAGTTAGTCCAGTTATGAATTGTCCAAAAGAAAATTCTAAAAGTACTGGTAAGTTTGCTTTTAAATAATTTATTTTTCTAAATGTTTATATCCTTATTAGTGGACTGAAGCCATTCAGTACAAAGTATATCCAATTATAAAGGGGTAGTTTGTGTTTCCATTTGAGAAAATATAATTGTGCTACTCTGAGTTTGAATGGATTTGACACTGCTATTGTTTGAACTTTGGAAAAAGGACTTGGAATGTGCTTAATCAAGACCAGAAAGAACTGAAAGCCCAGGGATTTAAGGAACTGTTGAATCTACCTCAAGAGGCAATACCTTCAAAGTACATTTACAAAGGCAGAGTGACAAATTGCACAGTCAGGAAGCCTTTCACTGATTTTTGGATGTTCTCATCCACTTCAAAGTCTCCTTTTTTCTGTACTTATACATAATTGCAGCATACAATACAATAATGTGCAGTATTTGGTTTAATATAGAAAATCATTTCTGCATCAACAATTGTGCTAAACTAAAGAAGAAAGAAAAGGATGGCTTATATGGGGCACAGAAGCAGTGGCTGGCCAAATTTCTATAAGAGGATTAAATAAAATACTAAGTCAGCTAGTAAAATTATAAAGAAATTGGGATGGGAGCTTAGTTTTCATTGGCAATTGCTAATAAAAACTATGAAACTTACCAGAAACTTTTGTCTTCTTTAGTCATCTTCAGGGGCATTTTTGTTTTTCTGAAGTTTCTTTTAGTTTTTTGACAGACTCCTTCTAATAATATTTAAATTACTCATTTTAGGATTTCCTAATCTGTTTTTGTTGTTTCTGTAGGGAGCTCTGGAAAAATGCAGAAGACTGTGAATATCATAGGAAAAACAAAAAGGTATGGTTAATTTAATTGTTAACAAAAATGGTCAAAAACTGGCCTTAGCACTGCTTCATAAGAAGGTGTTTGACTCTTTTCTGTAAAGAAATTAACATGGTAAAAACAAAATTTAGTTTTCTAGAAAGCTGGGGAGGGAAAAATGTGTCCTTGTCTACATTTCAACTAAGTTTATGTTCTTTTGTCTTCCAGACCAGGATTGATGACCCAGAATTCAGCATCAAAGAAAACCAAACCAAACAATTCCAAATACACTATTGATAGCTTTTTTAAATGAACAACAAGAATTTTATATTAGAAGAGGTCATTTCTTAACTGAGTATATTTTAAATTCTTATTTTAAAAGTACAGATTGATTCAATGAATGCAAATGACTTGATGCTATAATCTTCTGGTATGGCTATCAGTAATGTTAAGGTTATAAATTTGTTTTGGCAGGAACCAATAGAATGTGTTTATTTGTTTAGGGTACATAAATAAAATCACATTAGTTGTACCTATGGGCCCATTAAGAATCAAAAAGCTGCTTACTCATTTTGCTTATTAGCCTTTTTAAAAAATATATCTTTCATCCTTTAGAATAGTGAGAACATTGTCAAATGAGGACACTTGACAATGACAGATGCTCTCTGCAAGCACATAGTTCACTTTTTAAATATTTAATCCTAAAATTGGAAATAGCTGTATTCCCTGGGAGCGGCTAGGTGGTGCAGTGAATAGAGCTTCGGCCCTGGAGTCAGGAGGACCTGAGTTCAAATCCAACCTCAGACACTTAACACTTACTATCCATGTGACCTTGGGCAATTCACTTAACCCCAATTGCCCAGACTTCCCCCCTCCAAAAAGCAAAAAAAAAAAAAATAGTTGTATTCCCCTATTTACATAGCAGCTCAGAAGAGCAATATCTTATTTTATCACTTCTAACTCTTTGTGTATTAAAAAATTCACTTAAAAAATTTTTTTTAAGACTAAGCCTCCCTCTCCTGCTTTGGCTAGACATGCAGGGGCTACTCATAGACCTGATCCCACTATTGATTGGCATGGGATCTTTGACCTGCTCTGTTTCTGACATAGGCCAGTTTGAGCCTCCTTAGGCAATCTGGTCTAGTGTCCATCTGGCCCCTTCTCATCACTCCCCCTCCCAGGAGCTCACTATGTTGACATCAGACTTGGTATGGATACTTGGTTGGCTCAGTCCACTGTAGCAGCTCAGAACTCCAGAGCTAAAGGAATCCACCGTATTAGTACCCCCAGCAGGGATGGGATTACAAATATGCACATGTAACACTTTTATGAGAAATACTTAAGATAAAATGTACAGTTGTAAAGATTGTGGTATGTACTAAAGCTCTGAATTATGTAAGACTTTAGTTAAATTTTAATTAATATTTATAAACTAATTACAGTATATAAAAATGAATAAACAAGGTTAACTTATTGTTTAAAGATGAAAAAAGTAATTGCTTTACTTTTTTACTAATAAAAATTTCAGACTTTGTTAGGGTTTATCAAACTAAATTATTTTTACTTTTTGCTACTTTGGGTAATTTTCCCCCCAGGTTTTTTCTGTGGTTTTTTTGGTTTTGTTTTGTTTTGTTTTGTTTTCCCCATGTTTTACCTGCATATATTTGAATTAAATAGGGATAACATATTGAGATCTTAAACATAACCTTTGAACAAAAGCAATAAAATTTGACCTCACCATAAATTGAAATTTGTAACTATTAGGCTAAACATTTATTAACATTCGAGTTGGCTTGACTTTATAACTTTGAAAGTTCACCACAGCAAGCTTGTTGTTGAAACAAGCTCACAAAGCAAAATGATTTATACCAGCCTTGAGACAGTTTGTGCAGTGTTGTGCTGCTGTGGTGCAGTATTCGATGATGTTTCATTCTCTCTTCCTCAGTGGTGACAAGGAAGCCTTCATTTGAATGTAGGTAGGATATTACTCAACAGCAATAGCATCATGGTGTTTGTGGCTAGAGAGTCATCCTCAAAGCCCCCTGTGACATATGCTGGCTTTATAACCATGAAGAAAGTCACTTAACTTCTCAATACCCCAGACAACTGTCTTTAAGATTGCAGAGAAGGTGCCACCCTGCATTGTTAGAGAAAGTTTCCTCACCTGGAAAATTTGTGTATCAGTGAAATCTCAGGTCTGCTCTCTATCCTTATCATTAACAGAAACTCTAGTATCTCAAAATTATTACTAGAATATCTGGTGTTCGTATAAAAATTCTAGGAAACCTGGACCCTTCTGGGATAAATGTCAACTTAAAGAAAAAAATCGATCTTCTAGAAAAACCCCAAGAACAAAGAGCTGGTGTCTTAATAAAGTGAAAGTGAGATACAATTATTGATCTTTGTCACCTTTTATCTTTGCTCTCTATCACTTTCTGAGACTGAACAAAAGGAAAAACAGTGTTTTTCAGATTGATTATGTAGGATTTCTATTTCTTTGGGCCTGTTTCTGTATTGGTAAAGTCATAGTACATGGTAGAGTCATAGCTTTGATGCATGACCTTTGATGTACAATCTATATTTTCCTAACTTTCCTTACTTTGACAGTAAACTACAATTGCCTGAATTTTGAATCCTGATACTTGCTTTGTATAGCCGAAATTCCTGACCCTTATGTTGATTCTTGAAATTTGTCTGGACATTGTATCATGAATTGTTTTTGATCATTAAAAACAAAAACTTATTTTGATTATTCAGAGATGTCTTCTATTATACTTAGTTTCAGCCAGAAGCTAAAACAATGAATAGGTCTTCCAGGGTAAGTAAAATCTCTGGTTTTAACCACCTTAGTTGATGTGTACTATAGAATCTGACATCATTACATAGCTAATCCCACTTCTGACCCCTTGCTTTCAACACCACATAAAATTTCTAATGATAGAAAATAATTAGTTAAACTTTTAAAAAAACTCACCCTCTTTAAAAAAAAAAAAAAATAATGAACTTTAGATACATCCATAGTGGTAAAAGGTAAGAGTTATTATGACAACTGTTTTCAGTTTTTTGCCAGAATAAGTTGGCATGCATCAGTAGTTCTGTTCTGAATAGCTTTTTTTCATAGCAGACAGAAGATATACTTTAAATACATAATGTGTTTGGGGTTAATTAAAAGATGCAGAAAGGTAAAATCTTTCTTGAACTACATAGGGATCCTAAGATATCAATTAGAATGCATATCATTGGGGCGGCTAGGTGGCACAGTGAATAGAGTTCCCTCCCTGGAGTCAGGAGGACCTGAGTTGAAATCCAGCCTCAGACACTTAACACTTACTAGTTATGTGACCTTGGGCAAGACACTTAACCCCAACTGCCCTACCTTCCCCCCTCCAAAAAGAAAAAGGAAAAAAAGAGAATGCAGATCATTGATGGAAGTCAATGTGATGAAAGTTATCACCATTTCAGAATTCGAGACACAGAAATTGATATGAGCCTAAACATACATTGCTTTTCTGTCATTGGTTTTTAAAAACTAGAATTCACATGGGTCTGAAAAAATTCCAAAGCTGTGATTTTAAGTATTTTGCCAAAGCTTTTTTACTTTAATTAAAAAAAGTTATTTAACATTTTATTTTTTTCCTCAATTACATGTAAAAATAATTTTAACATTTGTTTTTTAAAATTTTGAGTTCACGGTTTTTTTTTTCCTAAGAGGCTAGTAATTAAAATAATAGAAGGCAGAGTGTATGTTTGCTTTTATTGGTTTCAGTCTTTAAAGATTAAATTTAACATATATGAGACATTATTAAAATTAGCAGAGAAAGCAAGTAAATTAGTTGAGATGAGTTATTTTGTGAAACAGAAAAATTCTTAAATAAAACAAGTGTATTATAAAGTTTTCACATGTTTGACACATTATATTTATTATATTCATGTAAAAGGAGGTATTAGCGGCCTATAGGTAAGGTTCTTAACAGTAAAAGTGATAGGAGATTACTTCTCACATTATATAAAGAGCATATCAAAAAGTTATGTGTGTGGAAAATAAAATAGGAAATGTTTTAGGATTTGGGGCAGTTCTCACTTTATGTAAGTGAACCAAAAAGCGATTTTTATATGTAATGTGAGTTTATCCCCATCGACTTCACTTAGCTTATATAACAAAGGCATACACAAAATATAATACCTTTATGCAAGTCACAAAATATACTAAAATGCAAATGTATTCAATATGGTATCATGATAACAAAATGAAAGGTAAAGTTAATGATGAAGTTTTCACAGTACTGTACAGTGTACAGTAAAATTCACATAGGTATGAAGTATGTTTCCCCTCCCTTCTCACTGCACTTAGCCTTTATTAGTGGTGGTTAGATATGCAACTTTTTTTTATGAAGCTATCTAGAGATGTTTGGACCGTGACTCTCTTTTTTCCCCTTGTATATTCAATTGATAGCAAGCAATATTGTCCTTAACTGGTCTTTGAACTTTTACTCTTTTCAATACAAGAAAAATATTATGAAATTATTCTGCCAACTGTTTTGCTGTGAACCTTTTTTGGTTTGACCTCACCCTCTTTTCTTCTGCAATCTTTGCAGCTAGCAGCTCAATTGGATCCTCCTTCAGAATCCTCAGTCAGATTTCTTTCAAAATCCTTTACATGAAGTTTGCATGCAAACTTACATTAAGTGAAAACTCTCTATATTAAAAGTGTTGCATAATTTCCCCAAATCTCTTTTTTCTATCCAGTTCTGGGCCCAGTTTCATTGTGTCTCTGAAATACCTATCCAGGCTATACATACCAGTGAGTTTGTATGTATGTATGTATGTAGTGTATATATACATGTTGTATCCCCCTGATAGAATGTGAACTCCTCCCTAAAGGCAGGATCCAGGTTTTTTGGTCTGTATTCTCAGCTCCTTGCACAGTACCAGGCACATAGTAGTTGATTAGTACTTGCTGAAAGGTTATTTGGATGGGCTGCCAATCTAACTACATGTCAAAATCTGGACAACATACATAATATTTACTGTTGTTTGTGTTATGTACACAGACAGATATAATATACCATATAGCATGCACAGGTATAAAAGATTAGACAATTAACATGAAAAAACTATGAAATAAACATTTACTAAGCAATAAATTCAAAGTCCATTTTCACCAGTGCCAGAATCTTGGTATCATAAAACTTGAAATAGACTTCTTAGAGAATGAGGTTTTTCTGGTTACATGAACTTTCTAGATCTCCAGTGGTTAACTTTTATGCTAGGTTAGCTAGGTTATAGTTCATTACCACTGCCCAAACTATTTTTTTTTCATTTTATCCTTTATTTTTCATTTGATAAGGACAAATATTCCAAATATAGTGTATTAGAGGTATAATTATTATAAATAACTCAATGTAAGAGGAGCTTAAAACCATTCTACATAGAATAATGCAGCTTTTTTTATGGGAGAGGTAGAGGTGGTTCTGAAATCTCTTTAGTTACATACTGGATTAGCAAACCATGAATTGCTGAGTGAAAGAGTGCCTGATTTACTTTAATCAGAATATTGCAAGATAAGAGAAACTATAGAAGAGATGGAAAGAGATTGCTAACCACAGTTCTTTTTGATTTTCTTTTTTCAGCTAAGGTTCTTAACTCCTTCCCTGGCTCCATTGGTTCTTCCAGTATAGTGGCCCTTCTGTACCTGTCATTAGCATGACCCAGGTACTCTAATCTGTCCTGATTAAAGTATGAATAATCTCTTCTCCATAGGCCAGTTCAAACAAAGTTGAGGATTTGTTTTGTTTTGCCTTTTGGAGGGCAATTGGGGTTAAGTAACTTGCCCAAGGTTACATGGCTAGTATTTTTGTGTGGGTGTTAAGTGTCTCAGGCCCGAACCGAACTCTCGAACTCGGGTCCTCCCGACTCCAGGGCCAGCGCTTTACTCACTGCGCCACCTAGCCGCCCTCTTGTTTTGTTTTTTTAAGAAACTTTTATTTAGAAACTGAAAAAAAATTACATTTCTTCTAACAGTTTTCAAGCTGCCTTGACTGGGCCTTCTTATGGAATACTCACGTTTCCTTTTCGTTATTTCAGTCATCAAAAAACATTTGTTAAGTACCTATTATGTGCCAGGCACTGTACTAAGCATTAGAAATAAAAGAATGGTTAAAAAAAAAACAACCCGAGAGTTTACATTGGGAGAGACACGATGTAAATCACCAGATACAAACACTATGAAGGGGAAGACTAGCAGGTTTGGGAAAGAGGGTGGTTGGGAGGAAGGGGAGGAAGGCTGGGAAAAACCTCCTTCAGAAATAGGGTTTGAGCTGAGTCTTGAAGGAAACCAGAGAATCTGAGAGGCAGAGGCACAGAATTTGGGGGTGGAGATTCGTGTTAGAGAAATGATAAGGAGGGCAGTATATTTGGATCAGAGCATGTGTAGAGGGAAGACTACTGGAAAAGTAGGAAAGATACAGGTTGTGAGTTTTAAATGCCAAACGGAGAAATTTAAATTTGATCCTGAAGGTTAACAGGGAGCTACTTGAACACAATGATAAGAGGTGGAGGAAAGTGACATGGTTTCATTTCTGCTTCATAAAAATCACATTGGCAACTGAGGGCAAAATAGATTAGAGGAGAGGGAGATTGAGGCAGAAAGACCAGTTGCAATTGCAATAGACTCATCACCTCTTGATAGAGGCGAGATAAGGGCAGGGTTGTGGGTATGAATGTAGAGAGACGCAACATGAGAGATGTAAAGATGGAAATGTTACGATTGGGTAATGAATTGGATATGTAGGCTGAGTAAGAGTAAATAATCAAGAATAAAACCAAGGTAGCAAGCCTGAGTGACTGGGAGGATAGATGTGATCTTGACAATAATAGGAGAGTTGAGAGGAGGGAAAGGTTTAGAAGAGAAGGATATCGAGTTCTGTTTGGGACATGTTGAATTTAAAATGTCTTTAGTATGGTCAAGATGTCCAAAAGACAGATCTAGGAATTATCTCTATTGAAGATGACAAATCGTATGGGAGCTAATGACATCACCAAGTAAGATAGACTAGAAACACAAAGAATAGCCCAGTGCAGATCCAGAGCCTTGAAGTTGGTGGGGTTTGGATCAAAGCTGCATGTAAATAGTCTGGCTTTGGCAAAAATAAATAAATAAATGGGCCATTTATCCAAGACTAGAGTAGAGGGAAAAGTGGGAGATAGCCGAGTGATGTGAGGAGATGAGGAAGTGAGAAAGAGGAGCTCTCCGTGAATGGCATAGGTTTTTTTTCAAAAGTATAAGGCAACATTCTTAGCTAAGAGGATAAAGGTGGCACAAAAGGCTTGAGGAAAGACAAGAAGGTTTGGAACAGCCACTGTGGAGAGTAGGATAAGGAACTGATTAGAGAGGAATAGAATGTTAACCTCGCCATAGTAAGAGCCCATTAAGATTAGTGACATAATTTTGTTTTAAAAAAAAATCGGGGAATAGATGCAATAAATGCCTAATTGAAAAAAAAGTCATTTAAAATTTTTTTAATTGGGGCAGCCAGGTAGCACAGCGAATAAGAGCACCGGCTCCAGTGTTGAGAAGACCTGGAGATCGAATCCTGGGCTCAGACACTTAGCACCCACCCAGAAACACCTGGCCGTGTAACCTTGAGCAAGTTACTTAACCCCAATTGCTTAGGGGTGGCCAGGTGGCTCAGCGAGTAAGAGCACTGGCTCCAGTGTCGGGATGACCTGGATCAAATCCAGGCTCAGATACTCAGCACCACACCCAGAAATAACTGGCTGTGTAACCTTGAGCAAGTTACTTAACCCTGATTGCTTTTTAAAAAAAATTTTTTTAATTTTGCCTTCTAGGCAAAGAAAAATTTAATGTCAAAAGTCAGAAATTTGATTATCCTTTAAACCAATTAATTGGTAAAGAGGGTAGGGAGAGTATGGTTGAAAGTGACATGCTGTATCTTGGGGGGGGTTTATAAAAGAAGGCAATTCTATCAAATTGAATTCAGAGTCTCTCTTGATATGACTTCCTGAATGCTATACCTAGGGTTCAAAAATCTCCTTGAGTCAGCACCTCTTCAAAATCATAGTTCATACTGTAGGTCTTGCCCATATCCTGTATTTCCCTTTTATCAGAGGACATATTAAATCAAAGCAAAGGCACTGAATTAAACAGACTAGTGAGATAACAAAAGAACATCTCCTTATACACAGAGGGGCACACTTTTTTCAACTGATTCCTACAGCAGCAGTAAGAAATAGAATACATGTGAGCTGGACAACTTGTGTTTCTAGGGGTACATTACAGCTGGAACAGATGTCTGCCTCTGAAGCCTCTTGCTGCTTTTCCTGCAGAGGTGGCTGCTCTCTCCTCTGAGCTGTGAGCTGCTGAGGTCATCTGCTGAACTGCTTTCTCTACTTTTCAGCCATTTGTTAGCCCTCTGCTGAGCTGCTACTGCCACCTGTTGGTTTTATACCAAAGTCCTGCTATTTATTGGCATATATTTTTCCTATGCAGCATATTCTAGGCTCCGATAATTACAGATTCTTTATAAGTGAGATCACAACCTCAGAGCTGTTTCAGCTCTTTTGTGATTCAGGCTATAGGAAAGAGTTTGGGGAAAAAAAAGCATTTTCTTTCTTTCCAGATGTGGGGGGACTTTGGATTTGGGATACAGCATTTACTATCAGACAGCTATGGATATCTTGATTATTTTTGCTGAACTGTTAAGTCAGCAAACATTTATTAATCAGCTACTACATGGCAGGCACTGTGCTAAGTGCCAGGGATACAAAAAAAGACAAAAGAAAGTTACTCTCAAGGAGCTCACAGTCTAATGAAGGAGATAACATGGAAACAACTACATACAGAATAATTGTGTGTAAAAGTAAAGGGCAAGCACTAAGGTAAATGGGAATCAGAAGGTGGGACTTTATCTGAAACTTAAAGAAAGCCAGAAGTATTTTCCCCTTTTAAAATTTTTGTCACAAAGAATGGTTTGCCAGAAAGAGGGAAGGGATGTATTTGTAAGTGAAGGTGATGTAAAAACATAAGAGATCAATAAAAATAAGATCAAGTTTGCAGATAAGTTGAAAGATTAGGCTAAGAAAAAAGAGAGAAACTTTTCCAAGGTAGAGAACACCTGTAGCAAGATATTTCTCCTCTTGGCCAATGGGAATCTGATTTGCTTGACTATACATGTTTGTAGCAGGGGTTTTTTTTATTGGGTTCCCCCCCACTGGGAGTGCGGTTGAGAAAGTGAGAAAAGGCAAATTTTTGCTGATTGAAAAAAAATTTTTTAATTAAAAAAAAGCATTTTGTAATCGAATCTGTAGATGTACTGAATGTGCTTTAACCCCAAAAATATTTTATAATTTTGTTATGAATGGGATTTCCATTTTTCTTGTTTCTTTGATTTTGTTTTTATTATATAGAAATACTTGATTTTTGTGAGATTATTTTGTAGCCTGCAGCTTTGCTGAAGCTATTAATTGTATCACTGTCTCTTTGCTGATTCTCTGGGATTTTTATGCTTAATTTTAAACGTCAGGCATAACAGCTCCAAAAGCAGAATAATCCAGGTTCTGGGAAAAGAGATAAGGTATTGAGAGGAAGAACAGAGAACTAAGAAAAATGCATCAAACGTCACTGGTTTCATGGGCTACTTCCTTCTGCTTCATGCTGGGGCCCCACACCCTGATTCATCAACTCTTTCCAGCTGCAGACCTAAGCACTACCTCTGCACATGGGCCTAAAAGATTTTCTCCTCTCAGGGAATCAATACAGCAGCCCTTACTAAATACCCGTTAATCACCAAGCACTGTGCTAAGCATTCAAGATACCAAGACACCCCGGCATTCAATCCTGAGAGAATTCCGTAGCCCTGGCTGAGGTTAATCTTAGCTATTTCCTCTCGCTGCCTACCCACCCATTATACATACACATACCTGCTAGTCAAGGCTGGCCACTTCCCTGTGCCACAATCATTCTGCCCTGGGGTCTTGAGTGTGGGAGTAGGAAGGACATGGTACTAGCAGAGATCACATCAGAACTAGGGACCCTGGTGAAGGGGAGGTTGGGAGGAGCCATGAAGGGGCTGAATGACAATCTGAGGAACACTCTGACCTGGTCCTGGAAGGGTTTTTCAAAAAATGCAAAAGAGGAGGATTGGGAGAAGGAGGCATTGGCCAGACATGACATTTGTAAGTATTTGGCAAGGTGGGAGTGGGAAGTAGAGTGATACAGGGAGGAGGAGATGGGGAGACTATTCCAAAATCTGGACAATACCTAGACTGGAGGAAGAGGAGCTGGATTTGAGGAAAAACTGAGGCAGGGAAAATGAACAGCCTGGAAGCTAGCTTTGTTGTAGCAAACAACAATGAGAGCTTCCCCAGGGCCGAGTGCTGTTCGAGGGCCCAAAATCCCCACCCCCACTTCCACTTTTCAGTGCACTGCTCTCAAATGAGAATTCAAATGCACTTGAAAAGTCACACCAAAAATAAACCTAGGGCCTGAAGGAAGAAGTTTATTGGAACTAACCAGATGGTTCCTGCCTGTCTCCTCCTAACGTCCCCCCCCCACTCCCTACCCCACCCCATTCCACCCCCAAGAGCCAGTTTTCTAGGCCAAGTTTGCAATCATATCAAAATAAGATTTGTTTCGTTTTTTTCTTTATTAGAAATGCAATGAAAGTACTTATGATTGGGAGAAAGATAATGTTTTAAATCATTCTTTCCCTCCCTCCATTTTTCAAATAAAGGAGAAAAAAAGGGAGGCATATAACAATGGAATGGGTATTGACTCTGGAATTGGAGGATCCACATAGGTTCCAATCCCTCCTTTGCTATTTACTGCCTACGTGATCCTGGGCAAGTCACAACCTTCTTCACCCTCAGTTTCTTCATCTGTAAAATGGAGGGGTTGGATTAGGTGGTTTCTGAGATCCCTAAACCTGTAGATCCTGGAGTGCTCTGAGAAAACAATTCAGTACAACCTATCTCTTAATGTCTGCTCCTAGCTCTTCTGCTAACTTATTATGTGACTTTAAACAAATCATTTAACCTTCCTATGTTTAAGTTTTCCAACAATAAAGTTCAATAAGGATTTGTCAAGTGTGTACTCTGTACGAGGCACTGTACTATTTGATGAGGATTCAAAGAAAAAACCAACAGCCCTCATTCTTAAGCACACATTCCACTGAGGATGGGTACAGCTTTTAAAAAGATAAGTAAATGCAAGATGATTTGAGGAAAGAGAGAATCCTAACAAGTGAGGACATCAGAAAAGGCTGGCCAGACCTACACCTGAGCTGAGCCTCAGAGGAAGCTGGTAATTCTAAGAGGCTTGACTGGAGGAGGGAACACATAAAGGGAGCAGCCCATGAAAAAGCACCAAGGCAGGGTATGGATAGCTGACATCTAGTAATCTAGTTTGACTATGAATAGAATGTATAAAGGGGAATACCATTAAGTAAGACTGAAAAAGAAGACTAAGGCCTCAGAGCATGAAGAGCTTTCAATGTCAGGCTGAGTTGTTGTCTTTTTTTTATTATTGTAATTTAACATTTTAATTTTTCCCTAATTACATGTAAAAACAATTTTTAACATTCATTGTTTAAATTTTTTTCATTTCTAAGTTCTTTCTCTCTCTCTTTCCTATCCCCCCTCATTGAGAAGGCATGCAATTTAATAGAACTTATACATGTTCAGTCATACAGAACATAATTTCTATGCTAGTCACGTTGTGAAAGAAAACAGACAAAATACCCCCAAGAAAAATGAAGTAAAGAAAAAGTATGCTTTGATTTGCATTCAGATGCCTTTAGTTCTTTCTCTGGCAATGAATAGCATTTTTCATAATAAGTCCTTCAGAAGTGTCTTGGATTGTTGTATTGCTGAGAATAGCTAAGTTATTCAAATTGATCGTCATACAATATTGCTATTTTACTGCATATGGTGTTCTCCTAGATCTGCTCATTTCCTTTGCATCAGTCCATATAAGTCTTTACAGGTTTTTCTCAGAACATCCTGCTCGTCATTTCTTATAGCACAATAGTGTTCCATCACAATCATATATAATAACTTGTTCAATCACTCCCCAATTGATCGTCATCCCCTCACCTTCAAATTCTTTGCCACCACTAAAAGAGCTGCTATATTGTTGTATGTATAGGTCCTTTTCCTTTTTTATTTTTTCTCTCAGTCTCTTTGGGATACAGATCTAGCAGTGGTCTTGCTTGGTCAAAGGGTATGCATAATATTATAGCCTTTTGGGAATAGTTCCAAATTGCTCTCCAGAATGGTTGGATCAATATGCCATTTCACCAACAGTGACAATAGTGCCTCATTTTTTCTGCATCTCCTTTTCCTACATTTTCCTTTTCTGTTACATTAGCCAATCTGATAGGCATGGGGTAATACTTTATAGTTGTTTTCATTTGTATTTCTCTAATCAATAGTGATTTAGAGCACTTTTTTCATATGATTATAGATAGCTTTCATTTCTTCATCCGAAAATTGTCTTTTCATATTCTTTAACCACTTATCAATTGAGGGAAGGCTCTTATTTCTCTAAATTTGACTCCGTTTTCTTTGTATTTGAGAAATAAGGTCTTCATCAAAGAAACTTGCTGTAGGTTTTTTTCAGAGTTGTGATTACCAACTTCTCTCCATCCTATTTCCCCCCCTGTTGATCATACTCTCTTTTTTTACCTTGTCCATTCTCAAAAGCTTCTGATTTTTACCTCCCCAATTCATCCTCCTATAAGCTCAGCACTCCCTTTTCTTATCTCTTCCCTTCCTGCTTTCCTGTATGGTAAGGTAGATATCTATACCCAACTGAATGTGTATGTTATTTCCTCTTTGAGCCAATTCCAATGAGAGTAAGCTTCACTTTCTCTACCTCCCCCATTACTTCCTCCACTGGAAAGGCTCTTTCTTGCCTCTTTTATGTCAAATAATTGACCTCATTCTACTTCTCCCTTTCACCTCCTCTTTCTCACCCTTTAAGTTTATTTATTTATTTACTGCCTTTTGGAGGAGGCAGTTGGGGTTAATGACTTGCCCAAGGTCACATGGCTAGTTTTGTGTTAAGTGTCTGAGGCCGAATTTGAACTCAGGTGCTCCTGGCTCCAGGGCCAGTGCTCTATTCACTGTGCCACCTAGCCGCCCTGTAAGTTAATTTTTTAAAATAATTATTCCATTATATTCAATGTATGCCTGTGCCCTCTGTCTGTGTATACTCCTAACTATCCTAATAATGAGAAAGTTTTTAGGAATCATTTTCCCATATAGGGATGTGATAGTGTAATGGTAATATAATTTTGAATTTGAAGATTCCTTTGTGTTGGCAAAAGTAGCAGGTACTTAGCACTTCGTAACTGATCAAGCCTCTACTGGGGAAACAGAAGGTTATGAACTCCTGTCCCCTTGTTACCTATGTAACAGGAAATTGACTGAAGGAAGTAGGTAATACTGTAAATATAAGAAAAGCCCCAGAGAAGCACAGTCAGCATTTCCTTGAGCCCAAGATCTGGTGGCAGAACAGCTACAGAAGAATTAAGAACTGAGTCCTGAGAACTTGTGGTGGTAGAGTTTCTTCTGAACAGGAGCCCAGAGCCTGGAGCCAGGAGCCCAGGTGACTGAAGCATGACTGGGATGCTGAGACTTTGTTTACGGCTTGGTTGAGCCTTGCATTCCCTGGAGCAGAAATGGGGTGAAGGAGCTGACATGAACCAGACCTTGTGAAGTCCAGTGTGGAGCAGAACCTGCCCAGAGAGTTGGTAGAGGAACTGAGAGTTGTCTGCCATTGAATCCAGGTAGAATCTGGGACCATGGAAGGGGATCCAGGGAATCTGAGAACAGGCCCCACGTCAAGATGAAGAAAAGATCTCTCCTTGGGTACTGAGTAATTATGGAGTTAGTTTACTAGTGACCTAAGGGGTAGAGGGTTTTGTGTATGATACTTAGTAAGACTTTACTGAATAAGTGACTGATTGTACTTTGAGTACTTTGACTACTGTTACTGGTAAGTGACTGATTGAGTTAATCAAGACTTTGCCCCAAGAGTGGAAGACTTTGAGACTACTGATAAGTGACTAATTGAGTTAATTAAGACTGCCCCAAGAGTGGAAGATTTTGACTGTGTACTTTGATACTACTGATAAATGACTGATTGAATTAACTGAAGAGTCTAAGTGATTGAAGACTATCTAATCTAAGACTGATTGAATTAACTTGAGTGACTATTTTACTTTGAGACTATGTTGTGAATATTATATTGTGATTTTCTGTGATAAGTTGTAATATGATGAATGCTGGTTTTTTTAAAATTATGCTGTACCTTGATTTTCCATGTATATTTTGCTTTTGTTATGGAATAGAGTGATCACTACATTGAGTAATTAGAACCTTAAAAAAGCTGTTCACAGTAGCAGTTCTTCTGGAAAGCTTCTGTGCATGGCATTACAGATAATTTAATCTTATTGAATCCCTTATGATTTCTTTTCCTGTTTACCTTTTTATCCTTCTCCTGAGTCTTGTATGTGTCAGATTTTCTATTCAGCTCTGGTCTTTTCATCAGGAATACTTGAAAATCTTCTGTTTCATTGAATATCAATTTTTTCCCCTAAAGGATTTTACTGTTTTGCTGGACAGGTAATTCTTCAGTGTAATCCTAGCTCCTTTGCCATCTAGAATATCACATTCCAAGTCTTCTAATCCTTCAATGTAGAAACTGCTAAATCATGTGCTATCCTTATTGTGGTTCCACAATACTTGAAGTATTTCTTTCTGACTACTTGCAATATTTTCTTCTTGACCTGGGAGTTCTGGAATTCCTGTTAGTTTTCATTTTGGGATCTCTTTAAGGAAGTGATAGGTGGATTCTTTCCATTTATATTTTATCCATTGTTTCTAGAATCTCAAGGCAGTTTTCCTTGATGATTTTTTGAAAGATGATGTCTAGGCTCTTTTTTTGATTGTGGCTTTCCAGTAGTATAATATTCTTAAATTATCTGTATTTTCCAGGTGAGATTTTTTTCTCCAATGAGATAAGTCACATTTTCTTCTATTTTTTCATTCTTTTGATTGTGTTGTTCATTGTTTCTTGATGTTTCATAAAGTCATTAGCTTCCATTTGCCCAGTTCTAATTTTTAAGAAATTATTTACTTCAGTAAGCATTTGTACCTCCTTTTCAATTTGCTCACTTCTACTTTTGAAGTTCTTTCATTAAGTGAATTTTCGTATCTCTTTTTTCATTTGGCCATTTCTTCTTTTCAGTGCATTCTTCTCATTTGATTTTTATGCTTCTTTTACAATTTAGTTTATTTTTTTTAAGGTATTATTTTCTTCAGGTTTTTTTGTCTCCTTTACCAAGTTGCTGAGTTTTTTTCCATGATTTTCTTGCATCACTCCCATTTCTCTTCCCAACTTTTCCTCTATTTCTCTTACTACATTTTTAAAATCCCTTTTGAGCTCTCCCATGGCCTAAGAACAATTCATATTTTTCTTTGAGGTTTTGGATGTAGCAGTTTTTGACTTTGTTATCTTTTTCTGAGTTTATGTTTTGATCTTTCCTGTCATCATAGTAACTTTCTGTAGTCAGGATCTTTTTCTTCTGTTTGCTCATTTTTCCAGCCTACTTTTTAGCTCTATGCTAAAGTGGGGCTATACTTAAAGAGTGGAGAAGACACTGTCCCAAGCTTCAGGTTTTTTGAGCAGCTGTTTCATAGATAATTCTGGGGATCTGGAAATTTTTGTTTCTTCTAAGGTAGTATGATCTAGGAAGAGGTGTGTTTACTACTCTTCTGGCCTGTGCTCTGGTCTGTGTGAGACCACCAGCATTCCTTTCTACCCTGGAACTGTGACCACCAGCATTCCTTTCTACCCTGGAACTGTGACCAGGGTCCCCACTTCTCTGGGGCTACAAACTTTAGTGTGCTGGTGCTCCTCCTTGACCTGGGACTGAGACACAGGACTGTGAGCCAGATCCAAATATAGGCAATACAACAAAGTCCTGTCCCCAATGCCAGCAGAGTCACCCCTGTAATATCCTACTGACCAGTTGTCTGACCCCCTTTCCATCTGTGAGCTGAGAGATCTGGAAACCAGACAGCTGCCACTGATGCTGTTGCCCACAAGGGTGGTTTGCTAGGGCATGGCCTGTTCTGTACTGTGTTCCTTTCTCACCCTGGGTCAACAGACTCTTGGGTTGGAAAATTGTTTCACCCTGTCCTTTTATGGGTTTTGCCAATCTAGAGTTGGAGGCATTATTTAAAGTTTTTTGGAGAGGTTTTGGGGAGAGTTCAGGTGAATATTTGCCTTTTCTCCACCATCTTGGCTCCACTTCCTCCCGCCATTAAAAAAATTTTTTTTAAAACAATTGGGAGCCACTAAAGATTCTTCATCAATAGAGTGATATAGACCCATGCTTTAAAAAGATTATTTTGGCAACTGTGTAATTATGGATTAGAGAGGGCATAGACTGGAATCATGGAGACTTATTAGGAACTTATTACAATGATGTAAGCTAGAACTTATAAGAACCTGAATTAGGCTGATGGAAAGGTGAGTAGAGGGAAGGGGTCTGATGTCAGACATATTGTAGAAGTAGACTCAACAAGACCTAATTTGTTATGGGGGTGAGAAAGGATGAAGAGTTGAAGGTGACTCCAAGGTTGCAAACCGATGTGACTGTTTAAGACATTGCTCCACCAAAATGATGGTGACAAATAACCAGTGCCAATTCCTGCCACTTCCCTGCCATTCTGGTTTGCCCCTTGGTTCATTGCTTTGGAGTTGCCTGATTTGTCAATGAGAGAAGTTGGCTTTCCAATTCAAACATTCACTTGCTCCTCCTCCCAATATCACACCCTCCCAAGGAAAGTTGCAAATTCCAGGAATGTTACTTCGGGTTCTAGTCTAGGATTTCCTCCAGAAATGGGGAAAGCAAGAGAGATACTCAATGTGTAAACATGAATCAGGAAAGGAATAGCTCTTTTATTTTCACACAGGAAGGAGATGCTAAACACAGGAACGTCAAATGGGATCATGTGCACTTCAGAGGAATCAACTTATTACTATTTCTGCAAACATTTGGAAAGCTAGTATAATACTTAATTATCATTGGAACACAAATAGTGGTGGTGATTTTATATTTTACCTTTCTGCACTGGCAGAGTTGGTTCAAATAGCCAAGTTTTCTCGGGGCCTCTCTGCCTGTGGAGAGCCTCTGTGCTATTGCCCATTGCTTTGATAGACTCTGCTACTTATTTCTAGTTCTCTAAAACCTTTCGGGACCTTTCAATAATCTGAAAGCTAATGAAAAAGGAAGGAAATATACAAGAGAGGCAAAGGGGAGCCAAGACCAGGATAAAACACCAAGATTCTACACTGGTGGAAATCTAGCTAGTTGAGTCTCTACTCTTCCCTCCTCAAAATCTCTCCCGTTATTCCAGGGTAGAAAAGGACCTATTTCTCCATTCCTTGCTGAAATCACATCTTACTACCTAGAGAGCTGAATCTAAGAGCTTACCAATGTTACCTCCTTCCTCTATCCAGCATCACCTACTTTTCTAGTTTCAGTAACCCAACAGTGATGAGTTATGCATAACTAGAAGCCTATTTGTGTAGACTTCAGTTTCTGTGTGGACCCAGGGCAGAAAGAAAATATCAACATTGGCATAAGTTCCAAGGGGATAGGTGGGTATGGTGAATCTATTATAGTGGAATAATGGTGTTCTCAATAGAAATAGGGAAGTTTGGAGAAAGTCTGGGTTTAGGGGAAGATAATGAATTCCACTTTGGGTATGTCGAGTTTGAAGTACCAATGGGACATCCAAGTAGATATACCCAGTGGGAGGGGGCTGTAGAAGGTGTAGGGACCAACGATGAAGAGAGAGGCCAGGCCTGGATAAATAGAAACCAGAGTCATCTGCAGAGGGATGATAAATAAACATATGGTGCTGATGAAATCACTGGAGAGGTAAAGAGGGAAGAGATTGGATTATCTGAGGCACTTTTATTTTCTTATTATTTCAAACTATACAAAGTAAAAAGCAAAATTTGTTTTATAATAGATACAGATTTATTATTAAGGGAAGATACAGAGCACAGATTTGGACTATAACTGTAATTAGGAGGCAGGACACAGGTGATGATCCAGCAAAAGGAAATAAGGAATGAGCAGACAGGTAGGAGAACCAAAAGAGAGTAGTGTGCTGAAAATGAAGAGAGGAGAGAATATCTGGGAGGTTAGGTTTAAAGTACAATGATGCAGATATCAAGATGGAGAAGAACTTAGAAAAGGCCGCTGGACTTGACAAATAAGAGTGCACTGGTCACCCTGCTAACTGGCAAAAATGACCCCCCAAAATGGCAACAGTGTTGGAGGGGATGTAGTAGGATAGGCACACCAATACAGTGTTGATAGATCCCAGAAATGGTATAACCATATTGGAATTAGGCAAACAAAGTGACCAAAATTCCCATACTCTTTGAACCAGAAATTGCCTTACTGGGCTTATACCCCAAGAAGGTATCAACAAGGGAAAAATGTCCCCATATGCTCCAAAATCTTTATGACAGCACTTTTTGTGATAGCTAAGAATTGGTAACAAAGTTGGATTATTGCTAAACAAACATTGTGGTATATGAATGTAATGGAATATTACTGTGTTGTAAAAAATGATGGGTGTGATGAATATAGAGAAGTATAGAAAGATCTATATGAACTGATGCAGAGTAAGGTAAACAGAATCAAGAGAACAATATAAACAGTAATTATAACAATGTAAATGGAAAGAACAACTACACCCCTAAAAAACAAAATTATAAAGATCAAGTAAGACTTAAATGAAGAGAGATGAGAAAAGACTCTTTGGTTACCACTTTATGGAGGTTGGGAGGTTCACAGGTGTTAACACATTGCACATGTTTTCAGACTTCATCAATGTATTGATTAATTTGCTGATTTTTTTTCCTCTCTAAAAATATACTACTTGTCAGATGGGATGGTTCTCTAGGAGAAGAAGGAGTGATATTTGTGATAACCATGGCAATGCAAGAAACAGAAAAATATCAAAAACAGGTTTAAAAAAAGAGAAGTGGGGGGTGGCTAGGTGGCGCAGTGAGTAAAGCACCCTGGCCACGGAGTCAGGAGGACCCGAGTTCGGTTCTGGCCTCAGACACTTAACACCCACACAAAAAAACTAGCTGTGCAACCTTGGGCAAGTTACTTAACCCCAATTGCCCTCCAAAAAGGCAAAAAAAAAAGTGATTGGTAACTTTGGAGAGAGCAGTTTCACCTGGGAAATGGGGTGGTATTACGAAGTCAGAGAAAACGAAATGAAAGGTATATCATCCTGCCTGCTGGTTTAGATAGATGTCCTTCTTAAGGATCATTCTTAGAGCAATGGATCAAATAATTCATGTCATATGTGTATACTGTGAATTCTCTATTATATAAATCATGGCAATACTGTAGTAGTAGATAAAGGAGGGGCGGGGAGGTTTGGAAACAGGAAGAGTTCAAATATTGTCCCAGACATTTACTAAGTCATGTAACCCATAGGTAATTTCTAGGTATCTTGGGTCACTCTTTAGGACTCACCTACTAAGCCTTAGAGCAGTTAGAACCTTTTGTATTTGTACATTTTCTACCACCTAATCTGTAGATTGTCTTGGAATGATTCTCTAATTGGTTCATATATGCTGTTTTGTCTCTCTAGCTAGATGAGAGCAAGTGTGTGTGTGTGTGTGTGTGTGTGTGTTTGTGTAGGGGTGGCTTCTTTTATATGACCAACACCATCCCTCATAGTTATGGGTTTCATTGGTGCTTAGTCAATGCCTTTTGAGTAATAAAGTTTTCTCTCAAAGTCAAATAGGAACATCATACATGTCCCAGTCTATTTCAAAGATATCATAAATCTAAATTAAATAAGATATGTGAAAGTGCTTTGAAATATTTGGGGAAGGGGCGGCCAGGTGGCGCAGTAAGAGCGCCAGCCCCAGTGTCAGGAGACCTGGGATCGGTTCCGGCCTCTGATACTCGGTACCCACACAAAAATAATAATAACTGGCCATGTAACCTTGAGCAAGTTACTTAACCCCTATTGCTTTAAAAAAAAAAAAAGAAAAATATTTTGGGAAAATACTTATCTTTTAATGGAACTATGATTTTGACTCTCCAAATGTTCTTAGGGTATAAGCCTGTATAAATAGTAGAATCTCCTCAGAGAACTTTTTTAAGTTGTAGAGGAATTGTTGACCTGTATTGGTAGAAGGAATTTCTTCACTGGTAGTAGTGCATTGGATAGAGTGCCAGGTATTGAAGGCCTGCTGGAGTCAGGAAGACTCACTTTCCTGAGTTCAAATCTGGCCTCAGAAACTTACTATCTGTGTGACCCTGGGAAAGTCACTTACCCCCATTTGCCTCAGCTTCCTCATCTATAAAATAAGCTGGAGAAAAAAATGGCAGCCCTCCTCCTGTATCTTTGCCAAGAAAACCCCAAAATGGGGTCTCAAAGAGATATAACTGAAAGGACTGAACAATAACAACAAAAAGTTCTTTATACCAAGGAAATCACAGGTTTGGCAGGGAAGAAAACAAAACCTAGTATTCTCGTAAGATAATCAAGGGTTAAGAGGGTGGTCTCAGCAGGTCAGATTTCCCTGTTGTCATCTCTTCACACAGCACTTTCCCTCTGCTACCTTCAGAATGTTGAAAGACTTAGTATTTTTGTACATGCCCGACAGCAATTAAATGATCTGTCTTGAGATAAATAACCGAAAACCCTGTGCACCAGAGCTGTGGGGAAGGGACTGAAGTTGGAGAACAGGGCTAACATAATGTCACAATAAACCTGTCTTCTGGCTGCTTCCTTCTGTAGTACCTTCATGGATGGAAACATGCTTTAAAAGCAACAAAAGGTCATGCATTCAGACAATGGGGGTGTGGTGGGAACTTTTGCTTCACCCCAACATTCCTATTCAATGGTGCCAGGATTTTATGGGGGATGGGAAGAGACAAGGAAGGAAGGAAGGCAAATTGTAGTTAGACACTGACTTGGAAAGGAGGCAAGACCATTGAACAGTTTTGGTTTAGAACTGGTTGAGGAGGTCATTTTGGAGAGAATGTTCTATCACCTGTTTCACATTTCTAAATGTTCCACTTGCAGTTTCCTGAATGAAGGCCAGTTGCATAGAGCACCACAGTTAGCTAAGTCAAACAATTGGCTTCGACCTTGGGGGATGAAAAACAGCAAAGAGGAAATAGTGACTTCAGAGAGTTGAAGTTTTATTTTGTGCACTGTGAAACTTTAATCATTTCAAGTCTTGCAAAACCTTCTGATCCCAAGGAGAGTACATATGCAATGAAATTAGCCTAAGCAAGCATGAAAAGCATAAACAAAAGAATCTGGCTGGGGTGGCAATTGACACGTTTCATGTGACCTTGTGAAATTGTCAGGGTCGTTTATCTCAGTTGAGTCAGAGTATGGCACCAGTAAAGTTAACCAAGGTCATGGGCTTGGTGCCCATGGCAAAGCCTTTGTATGGAGAAGCATGGCAGAGTAAAAAGAAAGCTGTCTTACAACCAGAAAGCCCTAGGTTCAGGTCCCACCTGTGAGTCCTCACCTATGGCTCTGTGACCCTAGAGAAGTCACTTGACTTCTTCATGCTCAAGGCTGCTCTCTAACACTATATTGGAACACTGGCAGGAGTTTACTCACCCAAGAGGTCCCTCTACTAGTGAAATCAAAGACCTGGTCCTTATCCCTATACTACATGAGCTATGATCACTTGGAAACAGGTTGGGAGAGGGCCCTCCCTTATCACCTTTGTTTTGTGGAATCCCCAGATCCCTCTAAGGGAGTGTCAAGCTCAAGCATCTCCCCTGGAAGAGGTCTTTCCCATCTCCTCTAGCTGTTAGTGCTTTCTCCCTCCCTCCACAATGAGCTTGCATTTATTTTGTGTGTATTTCATATTTATCCATGCAACTAGGTAGCACAGTGTGTACAGTGCTGGACTTGGAGTCAGGAAGACCTGATTTCAAATTTGACCTCAGACACTTACTAGCTGGGTGATCCTAGGCAAGTGATTTAAAAACAATGAAAACAAAAATCTGTTTGCCTCAGTTTCCCCGATTGTAAACTGGGCATCCTAATTGCACCTACCTCCTACTACAAGAGGGGGACAGCACAGTGGATAGAGTGCTGGGCCTGGAGTCAGGAAGACTCATCTTTCTGAATTAAAATCTTGCCTCAGATACTTACTAATTGTGCAACCCTGGGCAAGTCATTTAACCCTATTTGCCTTGCTTTCCTCATCTACTGAATGAGCTGGAGAAGGAAATGGCAACCCTCCTCCAGTATCTTTGCCAGAAAATTTCACATGGGGTCATGAAGAGTTAAACTCAACTAAAAAATAGCTAAAGAGGTCCTACTCTGAGTGTTATTGTAAGGATGAAACGAGATAATGTCTGTACAGTGTTTAAGCACAGTGTCTGGCACATAGGAGGTATTCAACAGGAAAGGAAGTCTTCCTTCCTCCCTCCTCTTTCTTTCTCTCTCTCCCTTCTTTCCTTCTCTTCCTTCCTTCCTTCCTTCTTTCCTTCCTTCCTTCCTTCTTTCCTTCCTTCCTTCCTTCCTTCCTTTCTTCCTTCCTTCCTTCCTTCCTTCCTTCCTTCCTTCCTTCCTTCCTTCCTTCCTTCCTTCCTTCCCTATTACTCCCTTCCATTAGAACATAATCTCCTTGAGAACAGGTACCATTTCCTTTTTATCACTGTAGATACAGCATATAACACAGTGCCTGGCACATAGTAGTTGCTTAATAAATGCTTGAATGAATGAATGAATGGGTAAGTGGATGACTACCTATCACCACTATTGGGAAAATAACTCAAAGTGGACACTTTGTTGATGCATCAAGGTAATTTTTTTTGTATATGAATGACAGTACATTGCCCTCTCACTGCACCAAACCCCTCATGAGTCTTTTTTCCCCCACTGTAGGTACAGTAGAAAAAGAATGAGGGATGGAGCTAAATAAAAGTTTCTGTGTGCAGAACACACACACACATACACACACACATCTGTACATTTTAGTTTGAATCATTATCCTATTCTTTAGGAAAACTTAAACTGTTCCCTCAGTCAATCAGTCAATATTGAGTCCCCCCCACTATGCTCAGAATATAAACAATGAACTATGAGAGACATTAGTGAAGTCATAGTCTCTGGTCTCAGGTATCTTTCATTTGGTTCTCTGGCCTTTTGCCTGGGAAGGGGGTGTTTGTTTTTCGATCTCATGTTCTTTTAGGTCAAGTGTCAGCCTACTGTGGCCTGCTGCCCATTTTTATATGGCCCATCAGCTAAGAATGGTAGCTTGTGGGATATACAAATACAGGCATGGGCTGGAATTGGTCCTTGGGTTGTTTGTTGACTGCCATCTTGGTCCAGGAATCGAGCATTTCACTTTCCCTGTCATTCAAAGAGCAAAATAGTGAAAATACCATGTTAGTTTAATGCAGAAATTCACAAACTTGCTAGTGCCTTGGACCCCTCTGGTAGTCTAGTGAAACCTACTTCTGGTGGTCCAGTGACCACTCTCAGAATAATGATTTCTAAAATGCATAAAGAAAAGTGCATAAAATTAGAAAGGAAACTAATTATGCTGAAACATAGTTATCTATTTTTGTTAAAGTTCATAGATCTTAGGTTAATAACCCCTGGTTCAATGGAGTCAGTGACATTCAGGTTGTGAACCTCTTAAGTGGGGCCTGGAAAGAGCGCTGCACCTGGAGTCAGGATGACTCATTTTATGAGCTCATATCTGGCCTCAGATGCCTACTAGCTCTGTGACACTGGGCAAGTCACTTCACCTTGTTTGCCTCAGTTTCCTCATCTGTAAAATGAGCTGGAGAAGGAAATGGCAAACCACTCCAGTATTTTTGCCAAGAAATGAGTCACAAAGAGTCAGACACAGCTGAACAACAACAATCTTCATATTATTAATTGGGCTGTGGTAGGAAAGGAGCAAGATTTCTTACTCCAAGAAAAGACAGAGACTATTACTCCTGAGGCCACAGGATCTCATGGTTTCTGAATCCTAAGAAAGGCAACTTGGCCTCAGTCATACCAAGAGGCAGCTTTAGTGTCATCTAGAAAAGCAAAATGATCCCAGAGGCTCTTTCCCACAGTGCTAGAACACAGAAGTGTCTCCAATCAAGGTGTTCAGTGACCAATGCTCCCATTTAGACAACACTTAGTCCTTGGACAGTAGATGGCTGTAGGTCACACAAATAAAGCAATAAAACATTATCAGTCGCAGATGTTGCTTGCATTTATGCAATGTGGTGTTTTAAAAACAAATTTTCCTCCAGCTCTAGCCTGGAGGTTTTTTGTTTTTTTTTTTGCAGGTGGTTCTTTACTCTTGGTCGGTTTATGTAAGTGAAGCCAGGTTCCTCCCCTTTCATCTTGGCCAAAGTACTTATCAGCAATCCTCCTCCTCCTTCCCTCTGCTCACCGCCCCCCCACCCCCCGAAATCAGGGGCTCTCACCTGATGTCTCGGGATAGAGAATGCATTGCCATCTTCCGGGTGGTCTGACAAGCTCTACTTTTTGCTTGATGTTTTGGAAATGGTATAAAGGCAGGCAGGAAAGAAGGACGAGAAAGAAAGAAAACAAAACAAAAGAAAGAACAGGAAGAGGAAAAGGAAAGAGGGAAGGAAGGAGGAATGAGGGAAAGAAGGGAGGGAGAGAAGGAAGAAAAGAAAGGGAAAGGGGAGGAAGGAAGGAAAGGAGGAAGAAATGAATGGAAAAGGAGGGGAAAGAAAGGAAAAGGAAAGAGGGAAGAAAGAAAGGAAGGAAAGAAAATCCAACTATCCTAAATTACAAAATGGGAAGACTATCATTTGAGTTAAGCACACTTAGTTAAGTTTGCTTACAGTAGAATACATACTGCTTGAGGGTGAACTCTAATTCTCTTTTGGTCTTTAGATCACCAGTGAAAAGTAGTTTGGCTAGAGTGCTAAGTCTGAAGTTTGGAAGACCTGGGCTCAAATATCACTCCTGACCTCTACTAGCCAGGTGGTCTTGGGAATATCACATCACTTCTGCACTTAAGACATATATACTAAGTCATGGTTGAGTTGTGATCTGCATCAGTGAAGAGATTTTCTCTGCAGGAACTTCCCCAGGCTGGCAGAATTATTTATCTTTCCATTATCCACAATACCTACCACAGTGCCTTCCATGTTTCATAAATGTCTGTTTAAATTGGATTATGTTTTTTTTTTTTAAGCAATCAGTGTTAAGTAACTTGCTCAAGGTTACAGTTATTTCTGGGTGTGGTGCTGAGTATCTGAGCCTGGGATTTGATCCAGGTCATCACAACACTGGAGCCGGTGCTCTTACTCGCTGAGCCACCTGGCCTCCCCTAAGCAATTGGGGTTAAGTAACTTGCTCAAGGTTACACGGCCAGGTGTTTCTGGGTGGGTTCTAAGTGTTAGAGCCCGGATTCGATCTCCAGGTCATCCTGACACTGGAGCCGGTGCTCATACTCGTTGTGCTACCTGGCCGCCCCTGGATTATGATTTTTTTAAAAATACCCGCAGTCCCCATTTCTCATTTGCACTTGCTTCTCCCCCCAGTGCTGCCAAATGAAAGATGCTTTTACCATGCTGCGAAAAGAAGCAATTTGGATGTCATGGAGCAGTTGGTTGAGGAGAAAGTTAACATTCATGCCACGAACAGTGTGAGTAGAGACAATATGTATGGTAGAAAATAATTGAGAGTGGCGGCTGAGGCGGACCAAGCCTCTCAGAAGTCCTGGAGCAAGGTTAACACCCCTGTAATTCCACTTATATATTTACAATTGTCTTCTGGTCCTCTCCACCAGGATGAACACCAAGATCTTTCAGTCTAAAAATAAACTCATACTTTCTAAAACTGAATTCCTCCCTTTCCCCTGCATCTACTCCTTCTCCTAATTTCTTTCTGTTGATAGTACTGCCACACTTCCCAATTACCCAGGTCCATAAACTCAAGACATTTTTGATTCAGAAACTCTTAGATCTAGAAGTGAAAAGGACCTCTCAGAGCCTGCCTAATCCAACCCCCTTCATTTCACTGATGGAGAAACTGAAATCAAAGAGGTTAAATGATTTGGGCAGGGTCACACTGGTAGTAAGGATGGTAGTTGGGATTTGAACCCAAGTCCTTTGACTCCATTGTCAATATTTTTACTGCTTCATGCTGTCTGCACTTGCTCATCTCCCACATAAAACCAGTTGCCTGATTCTAGCTCCATATCTCACCCACCTTTATCCAGGTCATCTTGAATTATGGTCATAGCCTCATAATTAGTGTTCATACCTTGTGTATATCCTGTCCCTGATTTATCCTTCACACTACTGCTAGAATAAATGCTCTTAATCTGTTACTCTAACCATTCAAGAACTTTCAGTAGCTCCCAATTATATACTACATATAGTATAAAGTTCTGACCTTGGCATTCAAGGTCCTCTACTACCTGGGTTCAACCATCTTGTCTCATTTACTGTACTTTGACAGCCCAATCAAACTGTGCTTTGTGCATGTTCTCTTCCTCTCCTATCCCCAGATGTTTCCATGCTTTTGCTTACACCAACTTTGCCTGGCAATGGACAACTCCCATCTTAGCTCCATCTATTGGAATCCCACCCCTTCCTTAGAAGCCCAACTAGGGTACCACATCCTTTGTGAAGCCTTTCATGACACCCCCACCCCAGGGAAAGGAATTGCTCCATCTTGTAACTTTTCAGAGCACACTAGACTAGATCACTTCCTCCCTGTATCACTGGTTTGTCTATGAATACTTTTTTCCACATTAAAGAACAACTCCTAGGGAGTTGGGTCCATATGGTAAAGGGAAAGTTATTAGATAAGATAATGGGAAAAATTGAATACAATTGACATAATGGATACAAGTAGGTAAGATAGGATGTGGGTAGTAGAAAGTGAACTAGACTTAAAATTAAGAGTCCTTTGCTCTGACACTTACTAGCCATCAAGCCATAGACAAGTCCTTCAAGTTTTCTCTTTTTCTAAAATAGAGGCATTCATATTTGGCCTAGAGGCAGGCAGAAACATGAACTTGTTAGACCTTCAAGAGCTATATAAATGTCAGTTGCTTTTATTTTATTAATAAAGTTTGTTGGTTGAATGGAATTGAAAAGGTGAAATCAGAGAACGCTACCTCCCTGGGTATGGGAGTTTAGCTTATCTTTGGGCAAGGATGTAGGGTGTTTGCTTGCTTTTTAATCTTCCTGCTTAACTTAATACATTGTGGGTCTATGTTAAGTCAACAGGGGAGATTAGGGACTTGGATTTCAGTCTGCTTATCATTCGGGCCTCTCAAATTCTGGAAAGTCAGAACATCCTTGGCTACTTCATCTAAGTTGATTTTGTTCCATTGAGTGTCATTTGTAGCTAGGTTCCTCCAAAGTTGAAATCTTTAGAAAAAAAATGACTTGTTTAATAGCATTGTTGTTGGGTTGTTGTAAACATTCCTGTCTGGACAGAAACCTTCCATTTTAGCTCCTATCTCTCTGGTGTCAGGTTTCGGAGAGATGAAGGGCAGCAGGGGATGGCTAAATGGATCCATTGCTAGAAATACAGGTTTCCTGTTTCTCTGGATTTCCTGCAACTCTTCTTTGTGGAAATTTCTGTATACTCCTAGTGATGTTTCTGAAAGTGGAACAGGAGCAGGGGAGAGAAAGGAGATGGATGGGGCCAGTAGCTTGGGATAGTCTGTGGGTGCATTTCAAGAGGTGTGTTGGTCTCTCTGTGCATGCACACATTGTGTATAGATGTATCAGAGTACCAAATAGTTGTTTGCTGCTGGCAACTCAAAACAAAAATGGATAAACTTCCTCCTCTACCCACTATAGTAAGTTTTTTTTTTTTTTGTAGGACGACAGGATTTTTGTTTTTATCAGCATGTGAGAACTCCTAGCATAGAAAACTCATTCTATGTATGCAGACCAGCAACTTGTAAAACTCATTGGAAACCTTAGTGAGCTGCATGGGGTCAGGTCATCAAGAAGATTAAGGGACTTGGCTATGGTCACACTGCTAATATATGTTATAGGCATGCTGACTCCAAGGCTATCTCTTTCTGGAGGTTTTTCTTTTTCTTTCTTTCTTTCCCTCCCTACCCTCCCCCACTCCCTCCCCTGGTCTAGAATTGTGGTTTCATTGGTATAAGGAACTCTTAGTTAGGAAACCCCCCTTACCCATGCAGATCACCAGATGCCCTACAACTAAAGTCTTAGAGAGCTGCCTGGCACATTGAGGGATTAAGTGATTTGCTCCAGGTCAAACAGCTGGTATGTGTCAGAGGCAGAATTAAACCTAGGTCTTCCTGACTCTAAGTCCTTATTTTCTGTCTACTATTGCCATGCTGACTTTCATGTGGGTTCCTTCGAGGCATTAAAGTTAATAAGTAGGTGCCCTTGGAGGTATGTAGGTGGTGGCATTATAAAAAGTAGGCTAAAATATTTGTTACAAAAGCTGTGTCTTAATTTCCCCCCCATCCCTCCAATGGTAGGGGGTAAGAGGGAGAGGAAAAAATAAGTATAGGTTAGGAGGGGGAAGAAAAAGGAAAGAAGCATTTTTTAAAAATGTGTAGAAGAAAACAGTAGGGAAGGAAGGCCAAAAAGAATCAGACAAGACAGCTTTGAAAGTTACATGTTAGGGGCAGCTAGGTGGTGCAGTGAATAGAGCACCAACCCTGGAGTCAGGAGGACTGAGTTCAAATCTGGCCTCAGACACAACACAGAATTAGCCATGTGACCTTGGGCAAGTCACTTAATCCCAATTGCCCTGCCTTCCCCCTCCAGAAATAAAGTTACATGTTAGATAGATAGACAGATAGACAGACATAGATATGAGTATATATATATACACATATAATGAAGCAAGCTGCACATAATCAAGATTTAAGGTTTCATGTACAATTCTCTTGCTCTGTTATTCTTTCTATGGAAATTTGTACTTTATTTTGGTGTTTATAATAAGTTCAATTTTTTTTTAAGTAGCCTAAACTCTACTCTGTGGATATCTAAGTACTTTTACATTTGTCAGTCAACTGGGTAACAATGATACTATCCTTAGACTGTTCATTTTAGTATTAGCTTCCCACTATCATAGATTCCCACCTAGGGAACAGGCATAATGTATGTTCTGGGGAATTTTTTTTAATTATAAACTTTATAGGCAAAATAAATTGAAGAGAAAGTAGTTAAAAAGGATTGCCCCGGAGATTTTCTGTCACAAATTTCCTTTTTTTTTTGTATGAAAAAAATCTTAGCTTCTATCAAGAATTTTGTGCTAATGAAAAGTAATGGCATCTGTTACAAGCTAGCATTTTTTTGTTGTTGTTGTATTACAAGAATGACTGGTTCTGCATTGAGTTTCAGCTCTTCCTATTAAATTTTATATTCCTTATGTTTCTGGCATATATCCCAGTGAGCTGTAAAGCTCTCCAATGTTATGTGAAACCTAATGCATTTTGAATTATGCTGGAAATAATTCATAGTACTTTCAAGGCAAACCAAAAGAACAGAGCTGAATGATTTTTAAAATATTTTTTATTGATAGCTTTTGTTTTTCACATTACCACAATTTCTCCCAGTACCCCTTCCCTTGGCCCTCCAGAGAACCATCCCATATAATAAATAATATTTTAAAAAAACAAAAGAAGGAAAAAGGTGGGAAATTGAACTGAATATATATATATATATATATTTAAATTAAGACCTCAGAGCAAATGTTGGACTCTCCAGAAATAAAAAATGTTTTTTAAAAAAGCAAACACTGGTTTGATGAAATAACTAAAATTTCCATTTCCAGCTCTGTCTTTTAAAAAATGCATGTTTTTATTCCTTACCATAACTAACCTCCAATAAGCATTTCCTACAAAAACTGTGTTTACTTAGATGAAGCCCACAGCCCTGCATTTTGCTGTGGGTGGAAACCATTTATCAGCAGTAGATTTCCTTCTCAATCATAAGGCCAGGGTGGACATTGCTAATAAGGTAAGTGCATATTCACCTAATAGAATTGAGATACTTCCTTTAAAACTAGTATAGTTGAAAAAGAAAGAGCTACTAAATTGAGAGAGAGAGAGAGAGAGAGAATGTTTTTCCCCTAAGAAATAATCAATAGTCTTTTCTATGGTGGTGGCTATATATAAGGCTTATTTACAACATATACATGCGGATATTAAATGAGGCTGTCCTTTATATGCAGAAATTATACTCCTAATCCCTCCCAGACAGAAACAATGCTTTGGACTATTTGTTCAGTGACGATGATGAATTCCAGAAGTGACCCTTGGGATCAATAGTATGCATTTGTAAGAAAGCAAATAGTACCGTTTATGTCTATTGAACAGGCTGAAGCAAACTAGTTCACAGAGGGACTAAACTCATGACTTTGCTCTTGAGATAAAAATGTTCCAATCACCTGAGCTAAAAAACCACAGACATGCCTGCTTACATACACAAAGTGACCCACCCACAATGCTTCCTGCACTTACCCTGTTTCTATTTCCTATTACAACTCTGTTCCAGGTTTAAAAAGCTATTGTGTGTGTGTGTGTTGGGTGTGTGTGTGTGTGTGTGTGTGTGTGTGTGTGTGAGAGAGAGAGAGAGAGAGAGAGAGAGAGAGAGAGAGAGAGAGAGAGAGAGAGAGAGAGAGAAAGGAACTATCCCGTATGCTTATAAATGCATGGGATTGAGAACTGGAAGGAACCTTTATGATAACACAGTCTAGACCTTTCATTTTACAGAGGAACAAACTGATGGCCAGAGTGGCTTTCCCAAGGTGACATCAATAGAAAAGAGAGCTTGAATTTGAACCTATGCTCCCCACCTTAAGTGGAAGCAATAGAGACTTTCCTGTGGGACAGCAGAAAGGCAACTGGCTCTGGAGTCAGAATATCTGAGATCAAATTCCATCTCTAACAATTATGGATTGTGTGACCATGGGCAAGTTGATTTACCTTTCTGAAATTCAGTTTCCTCATCTGTAAAATGAGGACATGAGTCCTTCACGAGACTTCTGAGCTCTGTCCCAGCTTTACATTTATGATTCTCTGATGATGCTATAACATGGCCCTCCACTGGAACAGTGGGGATGTGGGGACTGACACCAACTTGCAGAGAAGAGCAGAATGAAATTATAGCCAATGTCATTGTTCCATGTAGTTCAGTTTGTTTGCCAGTTGTAGTACAGACCAGTCCATAGGCCAGTGTAATAAGAATGTAAATTTTAAAGATCTTCCCTGCCCCTAGGCTAATGTGCACCTGAAGCCTGGGGTGGGGGAGGCTTGTTTTTCAGTAGATACTTCTTGATTGGCCAGTGAGTCAATAAGGTTGTTACATTCTCTGAGCCAGGAGAAGGCTATATAAGCCCTGATGTGTAGCTTTGTTTTGGGGACTCACTTTGAGAAGTGTTCTGTGATTTGATCTGAATTCTGGGAAGCCGTTGTTGAGAGTCCCCCGGCTTTGAAAAACCCAGAATGTGGAAACCCAGATGTTGACTGGGTATGGATGTAATGGTTGGACAGTTTGGAAAGCTGTCTACTTGATCTGTTAATGTCTTGATAATTATGCCTGTATACTTTGAGGTTCAGGGTGCTGACCTTTTCTTCTGAACAAGGTAAACGATATATGTCTGACTGATTAAAGTAAGCTTGTTGACCAATTTTGACTTGCTTTCCTTTAACAAAGCAGATCCAAGAACCTGTGGTAGCTGCAAACCCTGAGGACGCTTGGGGTGCTTGCTGCTACAGCCAGTCATGAAGATTTCTCTTGATTTTACTCCTGGGTTATCTTTTCCTTCTGTTTTGTTCTTTTTTTGTCTAATTCTCTATAACGTTGCTGATAAAGAAACACCATTGCAGTGAGTAAAGAACTGGCCCGGGAGTCAGGAGGATCCAAGTTCAGTTCTGGCCTCAGACACTTAACACCCGCACAAAAAAACTAGCCATGTAACCTTGGGCAAGTTACTTAACCCCATTTGCCCTCCAAAAGGTGCAAAAAAAAAAATACCATTGAAATAATATTGAGGAAATAACCATTTTTGGTATATGAATATTGGCCATTCCCTCCATTTATATGGAGGTGAATAACTGCATTGAAAGTTGGCATTAACCTAGGAGTAGACTCTATAGAACTGGGAAACATTTCTTGTTTATCTCAGCTTTCATAATCCTGTTCCCAGGCGGCTTTGCTAATGACTTGCAATGAGAATAGTCTGCTTTCTCCTTTTGGTGTTGGAAAATGTTGCAATCGCTGATCCAAGTCTTAATAGAATCTATATTTTTACAAGTAGATGTGGAGTTTGGCCTGGTTCTACTACATTATCTAAATTCAGTAGTGATCTGTTTCATATTGAGTAACCAACTATAGTCCATCAATAACAGAAAACTCTTCCTGACTTTTCTCTTTGGAGCTTTTTAAAAATACATATATATATATATATATATATATTTATATTTATATTTATTTTTTCCTATAAATGTAGTATATCCCCAGCAAGTATTACTACACCATAAGTTAAAAGATAAAAAAGAATTCCTGTCAGGTGAGATATAGAACAATTTCCTATATATTTTATTTCCCTGACAAAAAAAAAGATGGCCATTTTTTAGTACTTTTATCATTAATCTAATTACTTTTAGGTGCATGCGTGTATAAAGAGCTTAAGTAAAATGTATAGGCAGACTACCATCATGAATGGTCTGTTCTGCCAATTAATTATGTGAGTATTATGCCCTATGTGAGTTAGGCTCTGCAGTAGCCTCCTAATGAGTATCTCTACCTTTAGCTTTTTGTCTCCCATCAGCCTTCTTTTATTTATTCACATAGCTGTACCTTGGCCCAACCCTCCTCATCTCTGACCTGGACTATTACAATAGTCTCCTGTTTACAAACCTCTCTGTTTCCAGTCTCTTCTCTCTGAAATCCATTCTCTGTGAATAGATGCCAAAGCAATTTGATCAAGTTTGCCTCTAGGATAAAATGCAGACTCTTCTGTTTGGTATACAAGGCTATTTACAATCTGACTCCAGCCTACCTTTCTAGCCTCATTAGCTATGTATATACTATATAAATATGTATATGGATATACTATATACATATGGACATACATGTACTATGCATTCAGCAATGTCTAATTTCTCCTTAAAAAAGGAGTCAAACCAAAACATTTTAATAACTCCTTGATGTAGATGGATGACATCAAGTTATATAATTCCACTGAAAAACAAATTAAAAATAGTTAATGTTATCATTGGAATCTTTGTCCAAAGATATTAAAATGAACATCTTCTCAAAATGTTTTTAAATGCATAAAATTCTTAATGTATGCCAGGGAAAGATAGAGATTGAAAGCTTTAAACTTGAATCTGGAAGGCACAATGAAGCAACAGATGAAGTTATATGGTAGGACCAGGTTTTTCTCCTATTTTTTATGATAGGAATTATCTTTCCCTAAAAGGTCTGCAGTGGATAGAATGCCAGGTCTGGAGTCAGAAAGACCCCCACTTCAAAGTTGTTTCCAAACACTTACTAGTTGTGTGATCCTGGACAAATAACTCAATCTCTGTTTGCCTCAATTTCCTCATAATAATAACACCTATTTCCCAGAGGATCAAATGAAATAATAATTGCAAAGCAATTTGCATAGTGACTGGCACATAGTGCTATATAAATGTTAGCTATAATAATAATAATTTTATGTAATATAGTATAACAATAGCTAACCCATGTTCTTCAAGCTCATGGATTTTGTATCTCACCAAACCATATGAAACTTGTTAAAGAGTTTCTTTAGAAGTTGATCATTACAACGTTGCTGTTACTTTGTATAATGTTTTCTTGGTTCTGCTCACTTCACTTTGCATTAGCTTATTGAAGTCTTCTGAGGTTTTTCTGAAACCATGGTGCTCATCTTATAGCACGATAGTATTCCATCACAATCATATACCACAACTTGTTCAGCCGTTCCCCAATTGATGGGCCTTCCCTCAGTTTCCAAGGCTACTACAAATATTTTTGTGATTATAGATCCTTTTCCTTTTTCTTTGATCTCTTTGGAATTTAGACCCAGTAGCGGTATTACTGGATCAAAGGGTATGCACAATTTTATAGCCCTTTAGGCAGAGTTCCAAATTATTTTCTGGAATGATTGGACTACAAATTAGGTTATTTTATTAAACATGGAAAGAAAGAGACAACTATAATAATGTAAATAGTCAATATATATTTATTAATCATTTGCTATGTATGTGCCAGGCACCATGCTGAACTCTGGGGATACAATGAAGAATCAAATGAGCAGAACCCAAGGGAATATTGTGTACAGTAATAACAATATTGTTTTAAGAACAACTGTGAGTGAATAAATCATTTTGATTATTATAAATACCCAACTTAATTATAAAGGACGTATGAAGAAAGATGCTATCTGCATCTAGAGAAAGAATTGATAAATAGAAGTATGTACAGAATAATTTTACACACACACACACCTATTCGTGTCTAATGATAGCCATTCGGGCGGGGAGAAAAAATGGGAAAAAATAAAAAAAAAGAAACTTACATGATAACTTTATTATATGTTTAAAAAATAGCAATTTGTGCATAACAAATGTCCAATTTCATGTGCAATCATCTTTTCTATTATACTATGCTATGGAAATGCTTGTTTTATTCCATAAATTGAAAATAAAATAAACAAAGGTGGGGGTGGGAGGGAGACTGTCTATGTTTTCAAGGAGGTCATAGTCTAAAGGGGGAGACAACATAAAAAACAACTTCTGTACAAATCAGCTAGATACAGGAAAAAGGAAATAAACAAAAATGACACTAAAAGGCAGCTGAGGTCAGATTATTCGCAAAGAACTGTGTTGGTCCCAGCGAACAATTGATGAAATGCACTTCCTTCCTCTTGATAAAGGAGGAAGTGAAGTACTAGTTCCAAATCTTGAATGTCTAAGTGAATGTGCTCATTATGTCCAGGAGGGTTCAAGGTAGGGGGAAAAACCTATATCAGGAAATTACAATGATGTATAAAACAAAAGATCTCAATAAAACTTTTCTTAAAAGCAAATGTAAAGGGGCAGCTAGGTAGTGCAGTGCATAGAGCACTGCCCTGGAGTCAGGAGGACCTGAGTTCAAATTTGACCTCATACACTTAACACTTACTAGCTGTGTGACCTTGGGCAAGTCACTTAACCTCAATTGCCCAGCCTCCCCCCTCCAAAAAGCAAAAAAAATAAATAAAAACAAATGTAAGAGGTACCTCAAAGAAAGAAGATACAAAAGAAAAAGTTAAAAGACCAGATCCTTTCAAGCCTAAAAATCAGGAGAATGACAATATCATCAACAGATAGGAGGAATAACCTTATGAAGTGAGGGGAAAAAAAATCCATACACATAAGTAGACAAAGACACCTCACTGTCCTCCAAATGAGACCTGTTTGGGACACCATATTCCCTTGAGCACTGATCCAGCAGAGACTAATTTTTTTAAGTCTGTGAAGGTACATTGGCAGTTTCCATTAAGAACTCAGAATCACCTGGAATTCCAGAGTTGATGCTCCCTGAGTTGTAGAGCATTAGCCTCTGTCAGGGCTGCCCTTGAGGCAATTAAGTCCATTCCCCCTGTGAAATCTACACAGGTGAAATCTGGTTAAAATTGCTACCAATGGACAGCAGCCTTGAGGGGGAAATGAAAAGGAACAAATGTCAGAGAAGGTCAACATGTAGACTGAGGAGCTTGTCTGACTTCTGGGGCAGCTTGGTAGGTAGCCTGGTGTCTATATGTGCTGGTTGCACCTATTTGAGCCTGGTAAGGGATACTTCCTGTCTTTCCCCAGAAGCACTCCTCCACTGTCTGAACTAATAGCAATCCAAGATTTCATCCATGCCAGCCTCAGTCAGTTACCCTTAACCATAATGGCAACATGTGGGTACCATGAAATAAAGAATGCTCATATCTGTTTCTCATTGATTTTTTCGGAAGCATGGCTTGACTGTCCTTCACCTTGCAGCCTGGTCTGGGAGTCTAGAAATCATGCTCATGTTAGTGAAAGCTGGAGCTGATCAGAAAGCCAAGAATCAGGTATGGCTGTTCCAGTTGGTCACATTTGTCTAACAAGCACCTGCCATAATGGTATTGGGAGCTTCTGATCCCTAACAAATGCCTCAATTTGACTTTCTTTAGGATGGGATGACTCTCCTTCACTTTGCAGCTCAGAACAATAATGTAAGGATTGTGGAATATCTTTTTCAGGATCTACATCTGAAAGACCTAAATCAGCAGAATGAGGTATGTGTTTAGCTTCCCATGGGCCTGATCCTGCTCTCTGTCCAACCAGAATCTGTTGGATGGCCACAGATGGGCCTAAGCCTCTGTGTTAGCAGAACCAGGACTGGGAGCTGGGGGTCAAGGAAGGGAAGTTGCCAGTAACAGTACCCTGTAGTATACCCATAGATTGGGATCCATCGCAATAGAAGGGATAGCTCAGAGATTCTTAACTTTTTCTGTGTCATGGACTCCTTTGCAATCTGGTGAAGTCTATGAACCCCTTATCAGAATTATGTTTTTAAATGTATAAACATTAAAATGAATAAATATATACACATGTATGTGTATATATATATATTTTTTTTACACACACACACACACATGCACACACAAAATGAACGGGTTAGATTAGATCAGGGGTGGGGAACCTGTGGCCTCAAGGCCATATGTGACCCTCTAGGTTCTCAAGTGTGACCCGTTGACTGAATCCAAACTTCACAGAACAAATCCCCTTAATAAAAGGATTTGTTCTGTAAAACTTGTACTGGTCAAAAGGTCAAACCCAAATACCTAGAAAGCCATATGTGGCCTTGAGGCTGTAGGTTCCCCACCCCTGGACTAGGTGCCTTCTGAGATGTCTTCCAGCCCTTGGTCTGCGGTACCACACGGTGTCTGACTTCTCCTAGAAGAAGTGAATCGCCCACTGAGTGCAGCTGATGCTTACAACACTGTGGGATGGTCTCCCCTCTCCTAGAGTTGAACTTTTATTAGTCAGCATTTGGGGTCTGTGAGCTGGGTTTGAGCAGTCTTCGGTTAATTTATTATATGCCTTGGGCTGCTCAGTGTCCAGCACTTAGCATGATCTAGAGACGTGAATAAGAAATGACCAGGCCATGTGGGTAGTTCAAGGAAGAATGATGAACTCCATTTATTGATTCTTAGGACAAGGTTTTTATAGAGCAATGAGACAAAGGAAGGGATCTCAAGTATTTTATCTTAGTCTGTCATATCCTGGAAGTAGCAAGACTTTTTGTTCTCTGGGTGCCAGAAAGTCTTAGGAAAAGTCAGTTAACTCCTTTCAAATGCAGTCACATTTTAAAGGATTCTCTTGAGAGCTGGCTTCAAGGCCTGAAAGCCAAAGCTGCATCATCAAGTACATCTGCATAGGAACTGACCACCTAAGAATTCAAATATTTTGGTTTTGAACAACTAAAGTCTTCTGGTCCACTGATATCAAGGTAATTATCTGAAGTCCTGGCTCAGGCCTCTTTGGCTCCCAACATTATAGGTGTTTTGCCTTTGCTCAGCTTAAAAGGGATTATGAAATCAAGAACATTTTGTTCATAAGCTTAATCAGATAGAAAGAGATCTGTCACCTTCACCCCTATTCTACTGTAAACAGAAAATAATAGGAGGCAGGACATTTACCCAGGACTAGGAAGATAAAGATAAAGATGTTTGCCTAGAGGGAGCTCCCCATGCTACAGATTAGACTTGGGTGAGGGAGATAGTACTTTAACAATAATAGGAACCTTCCTCTCCTGGAGATTTTGGGTATGGGTAAGGAGTTGTGGAAAAGTCTAGAGGTCCCTCCTGATTCTGTCGTTCTCAGTTGTTTTACCAGAGAGAGCACAGAAAAGGGGAGCAAATGTTTAGATATGTGCATGATGATATGTAAACATTCTGAATCAGTGTGCAAACTCCCTGCTGGTTCTAGAAAAAGAAATGTACAAAAATATTTGAGGAAAGACATAGGGGAGGGCCTGAGGGAATGTCCATATAATTGCAGAACATTTGCAAATGTTTATAGAGCTTTATAATCTTGGGGAAGATTCAGATAATGGGAGATTCAGCTGGTCCCAAAGAGGAAAGAGGTGTGAGGTCTTGGAGGAGGGGAGTCTTGTGGAGGGGGAAAATAATGAACACCAAGGTCTCTGAGAAGAAATGTGAGTTGTTTTATGGAACTGAGGTCAACAGTCAATATAGCAATTGATTTAAGCATAGGATTTTCCCAGTAAATGGGGGTGAAATTGTCAAGAACTTAAGTCCATTAGAGAGAATGGACTTTCCTCTAGAGTCTGTGAAAGTATCATCTTGGAACAGAAGTTGAATAAGTTTAGTGACATATACATCTTGGAAGGAGATTTTAACATTTTTTAAAAGCTTAGGAATAGCAAATAATTTAAAGCCCAGAAAGACTTCAGTCAGGGGGGGAAAGGCCAGATAACTTGGTTAAGTGAGTTGAACTATAGCTTCAATTATACAAACAACATAAATTAAGTCAAACACTATAACCCCTGTAAGAAAGGGCAGAGCTGACCCAAAGGGTATCTCATCATAGTTGACCTGACCACATTTTAAAGTTATTGTATTATGCTACAGAAATCTTTCCCTTAGTTTAAAATACACACACACACACACACACACACACACACACACACACACACACCACCCTCTCATTCTACTACCTCCCCCACATATACATGTCTAGTTTTGGAATTAAAGGAGTGGAGTTAAAATACCAGCTCTGTTACTTCCTCTGTAATGCTTTCAGCCATTTTTCAGTTGTGTCCAACTCTTTGTGACCCCATTTGGGGTTTTCTTGGCAAAGATACTGGAGTGGTTTAACATTTCCTTCTCCAGTTCATTTTACAGATGAGAAAACTGAGGTAAACAGGGTTAAGTGACTTGTCTACAGTCATACATCTAGTGTTTTAGGTCAGATTTGAACTCAAGCAGCTGAGCCTTCCAGATCAGAGGCCTGGCACTCTGTGTACTATGGCATCACCTAGCTCACTTTGGGCAGGTCATTTCACCTTGGGCTTGGATTTCCTCATCTGTAGGAAGATGGGGCTGGACTAGATGACTAAGGTTTTATTCCAGTTATTGAACCCTGCCTATATTAACATACAAATATATGCAAAGCTCTTACATAGAACCCCCATTCCCCTTCCACAAATCTCCTGCTTGTTTTTATAGCTAATTATCTTTTCCTTCTGTGGTAGTTCCTGTTTCTATTTTGGAGCCTTCAATGTGGTGCCTAAGAAAGCTGGTGGTATCAGAATGACAATAAGGCACTGTGGGAAGAAAGCTTAGTTTGGTAGAACAGTGCCTTCCTGCAAATTCAGCCCATAGAAATTCTTAGGTTTGAAATATCAGGTAATTCTTGTGAGAAGAAAGTGACTGGCTTGGGTTTCAATGGTAACAGTGATTGTTTATGTAATTGTTGTTAGATTTGATGGTTCACAGATCTGTAATTTATTTTTAAAAAGGAAAAAAAAAACCAAAAAGGAAATCTCAGCCCTTCGGACTTCCAGACATAATGAAATTCCCTTATCTATAGTGCCCATAGTATTAAACTAAACAGGACACTGAGCCAAAAAGGATCAAGGAACAGGTTCTCCCCCATTTCTGCAACTTGCCGAATAGAAGAAAAAAAAAGAATCATATTTAAATTGAGAGATTTAATGTTGGCAGGGACCACCCTCATTTTACATATTAAAAAACAAACTGAGGCCTAGAATTTTTTTTTTTTACCAAAAAAGTATTTATCAAGCACTTACTGCAGCAGACATTATGCTAAGTTCTAAAGCTATGGACACAAAAATGAGACAGTTCTGCCTGCAAGGAGCTTCCATTCTACTGGGGAAAGAGAGTGCTCTTCCGTCCAATAAAGAGTGGTGGTCGGGGAGGAGACCGGGAAGTCAGAGTACGTGGTAATTGAAGTCATAGGGCATAGAGGAGGGCACATGTCCGTGAAGGCATGATGCAGCTGTTTATTTTTCTTATTCCATCCTGATCTTAGTTGCAAGAACAAGTTTCTAGAGATATTCTAACATGACTTTAGCAAAGATAAAAATGCTAAACTAATCACTGTGTCTGGAGTAAAATTAGAAGTGGGGCTGAGAGAGGTACACATGCCAAAGAGTGAATAGGCATTGGGGGGGGGGGCACCAAACAATGTGCAGGATGTGTAGAGGTTCACCAATCAGAGCAGAAGTAGAATCTTCAGTTCCAGGTGGAAGCGGAGGCAGGAACATAGTCAGCTCTCAGTATGGCCTGGGAATAGGACCAGAATGAATCCAGGCTGTATTATATCTTCTGCTCCATTCTCTTCCCAAACCATTCTCTTGCTTCTCTCTGTTCCTCACATGCTATATGCCATTGCTTATCTCTATTCCTCTGCACCATGTCTTCTGGGCCTGGAATGTCCTCCCTTCTTAGGCCTAGAAAATTTAAATCATTTGCCCAAAGTCACTCCTGCAGCATGCTATTTCTCCCAGCCTCAGGTATCTTATATGTAAAAGAAGAGTTTGGATTGTCGACCAGATAGAACTGACCTCTAACCTGTGGGTGATGGGAGGTCAAACAAAGCAAGCTATAGACAGGAGAGTCAGGAATCAAACAGTTTAATTTCAAAGTGAGGGAAAAAGCTTGCAAGCAGGGACACATGAACCAGAGCCCCACCCCTAGTGGGTGGGACACAAGGCAGTGTGGGGAGACTTCAATAATTATACCAATGGCTATGCAGTCAGCTATAGCCCTGACAATGAGGGGCAATGACAAGAAGAAGACAAGTTTGATTCATATCAGGGCTTCCTGTGGGATTTTGCTGTGGCTGAGAAGGTGAGCACAAAGGATTGTGGTTATGCTAAACTCAGGGAGCAGCTTGCTTGCTGGGCATTAGCTCTGGAAAACAGGGTGTCTCCTAATTTCTTGACAGGACCAACCAGCTTTCTAGCTCTCTTTGAATCCATATCTTCCAACAAAATCTGGGACTCTTTTCTCCATATAGTGCTAGAAATCATTTATAATCACATAGGCAATTTCCCTCATTTTCCACATGGGGAAACTGAGGCCTGGAGAGATTAGGTTCCTTGTCCAAGGTTATGTGACTAGAGTTGGGACAAGGACCCAGATTTTCTGACTCCCGCTCTAGTGCTTTCCTCTACACCAAATAAAAGAGGGATCCCTTGAGATAGCTCCATATTTAAGCCCTGGTGAAAATGAATTCAAGCAGAATAAGGAGGATGATCCTTCCAAGAGTGGGGAACCTGTGGACTCGAGGCCACATGTAACTCTCTAGGTCCTCAAGTGTGGTCCTTTGACTGAGTCCAAACTTCACCTTTTTCTCAGTTTTTGACAAAGGGAAATAAGGCACACTGTAAAATTTTCTTGAACTTATCCCCATGGATTCACTTATACCATTTTTATTTTTAAGGTTTCCCCACTACCCCATCTTTTTGCTTTAGTTATTAAGTTCTGGCTTCAAGAACCTACCATAAAGAGACTTTCCTTCCTCCTTCTTCCTTCCTCTCCCTTCCTCCCACTATCCCTTACTAAATTATACATGCTTTTTTCTATTCTTACTACAGTTGTGGTTATAGAATGCTAGACCAATTCATAAATGTTTTCTCTTTAAGTTGACTCCATCTTCTCCAAACCCCAGGAATGAACTCTAACCTTTCTTTAATCCCTTGAGTTTGAAAACCATTTTCAGAGGTTCTCTCAGCTTTGCTGATGTCATCTTGGCTTCCTCAAAGTGGGCCAAGTGAGAGTTGGAGCTATTACTGTGACCAGAAAATCCTGTATTAACAAACAAACAAACCCACACTCAGCAAAACCTTTTTTGTGGCCTATATTGGCTGGATAGTTTCCTTAGTTCTCTATTTTACTTTGTGGTAATAAACAGATTTATGTTATTTTAAAAATGTGTTGGAAATGTATGCATCAGTAAGCTCATATTCGAGCACCCAGAACTATAGCTAGGAATTTTTGTAAATGTGTCACCAAGGTTGTTCTTGGGTAGTAGTAGGTTCTGGAAATGACACTTCATGGGGAGGGGTATGAAGGTGGTCAAAGACCTCAGAGCACAGGAGGCTCTAATAATTTTACTAATTATTACGGATTAGGTGCTAGTAGTCTGCATTTGACACTTTCAAAGTACTATACTATTAGTAATGGTTCTGTATACACCATCACATGGATACATAGTAGAGAAATGATTTGTCCTAGATAAATAAGGCAATGAAAAGATAGGATGAACTCATCTTCAGACCTTTCCAGTTAGGGCTCAAGGAATACGAAAGAGATTTTACTGACTCATTTTTATAGCTTCTCCCAGGGACTAAGACATACACAAATCAAGCAGCTTGGGGGAGGCTCTCACTGGTGACTTCAGTTGTTTTTTCCTTTTTTATTCAGTACCTTCAGAGGCAGATTCAAAAGGAAGCCTTATTCCTGAAGGGATTAATCTCCCTTCAAGGGAGCAGCTGGGAATAAGTGTTGTCACCAAAAGGGGAGGGAGGAATTCATTCTCCTGCTCATAAACTTTTACCTTCTACTCCATTCACTATTAGGAGCACATCCTCATCCCTGTTAGATAGAGATGAGGGGGGGGGGGGGGTGGCTAGGTGGCACAGTGAGTAAAGTGCCGGCTCTGGAGTCAGGAGGACCCAAGTTTGGTTCCAGCCTCAGACACTTAACACCCACACAAAAAAACTAGCCGTGTGACTTTGGGCGAGTTACTTTACCCCAATTGCCCTCCAAAAAGGCAAAAACAAAAAAATTAGGATTTAGATAGAGATGAGGAAACTGAAGACCAGATAGGTGAAATAATTGGCTCATAAGCAAAACTCAAACCCAGATCTTCCAGCCCTAAGTCCAATCAATCAATCAGCTTGAATCATCTACTATGAACCAAACACTTTGCTACTATGGGGACACTGACAAAAATGAAGCATTTCTTGCCCTCAAGAAGCTTGCATTCTGTCGAAAGAAATAATACGGATGTATATAAATATCTACATACAGTATAATTACATTTTAATTTTGCCCTATTTTATTTTAATTTTGATGTGGCACAGTGGATCTCTTGGGGGAAGGGAAGGGAAAGCCCTCTGCCTGCCTTGTGTTGTAGCAATAGTGGGTATACAATCACCTCTCTGAAAATCAATTGATAAGCATTTCAGTATCCACTATGTGTCAAGTGTTAGAAACTGACCCTTTGCCCTTTGTAGATCCCTATAAAGTTGATGGCAAAGCCCACAATTTGACTTCAGAGTAAGGCTGAGAGGTGAGAGAAAGACTGTATTCATTCATCCCATAAGCATTTATTAAATAAATACCTATGTAGTAGTCCAGACCTGACCAAGCCAGTGCGGTATCTCAAGTTCAAGATTGGAACAAAGTGAGACACTCATGAAATATTTAGCAGTTAGCAAAAAGAAGTTTCCTTAGCCATGGCAAGTGAAGTACATTTAAAACAGGACAAGGTTAGTCAAGAAGTATGTAGCATTAGTTCAGCTGAGTACCGCTTCCCTGTATTGGTGTTGGTCATAATGCTGGTCTGCCAAGCAGAAACCTCAGCAATTTGTGCCCTGGCCTTTTTGTCCTCAGGTAAAGAAGAAGCTTTAGTCTTGGAGCCAATTAAGTTGGGAGGATAGTTACAATCCCTTTTAAGGAAAAACTGGCCTAGCCTATGTGGGGTAGAGTTTTAGGATAAACCAGTCCAACTTACTGGCAAGGCCCTGGGAAATATTACTTCTAAAATAGCCTACTCTGTGCCAGGCACCATACTAAGAGCTAAGAACATGAAGACAACAACGATAACAAAAGAAAAGGAAAAAAAAAACCCACTCTCTTCAGGGGTTTATATTCTATTTTCCCTTGAAATCTTGAGGACCCAGTGAGCCCTTTTCCAGGATCTTCCTTAGTTGTGAAGTGAGCAGAACCAGGAGGACATTGTGCACAGTAACAGCAACATTGTGCAATGATCAACCAAGATAGACTTTGCTCTTCACAGAAATGCAATGATCCAAAACAATTTCAAAAGACTCATGATGGAAAAGGCTATCCACATCCTGAGAAAGAACTGTGGAGTCTGAATGCAGATTGAAGCATAACATTTTCTCCTTCTTCTCTTGGGTTTTTTCCCTTTTGTTCTGATTCTTCCTTTACAACATGATTAATGAGGAAATTTGTTTAATATAATTGTAGATGTATAGCCTATGTCAGATTGCTTGCTGCCTTGGGGAGTGCAGAGGGAAGGGAGAGAAAGAAATTGGGGACTCAAAATCTTATAAAAATGAATGTTGAAAACTATTTTTACATGTGATTGGTAAAAATACTATTAAGAAAAAAAAAAGGAAGATGGCAGAATAGAAGCACAAACTTGGTGTGAGCTCCCACTCCAATCACTTCCAATACATGTAAAAAAATTACTTTAAATAAACTTTAGAGCTACAGAACCCACAAAGTGATAGAGAGAAACAAATCTCCTGCTGAAAGAAGCAGGACAGGAAGCGTTTATCACACTGAGCTGGGAGCCAAGCTCAATCCCTCATAAGGAGCATGGTTCTAGTCCCAGGGTGGCCCCGACCAGCAGCAGCCAGAGCAGACTTCAGGAGAGTGAATCACCAGCAGCTGTGGTGGTTTCCAGACTTCCCAACACATAAACACATAAGACAAAGTAAAAGGTCAGTGTGGAACTCTGTTGGAAGGGGGCAAGGGAGGGGGGCAAAAGAGCACAGTCAGGTCCCTGCCCCCAGGGTGAGAAGCTGTGGAGTCTCATCAGCTGTGCAGCTGTCTTGGCCTGACTGCCTCAGGAGCTCCTGGCCTGCAGATTGTAGGGGAACCAAGCAACCATTCAGAGGGTGATGACTCTTGCTTTAACCTGATTGGATCTGGATCACAGTCTTGGATGGTGGTCCTGGGGTGTGTGGCCAGTGAGCCAGAGCTTCTGGGGGCTGTAGAGAGGGCACCCTCCTAGTAGCTCCGACAGCTGCAAAAAAAAAAACAGTGATTTGGGACAAAGCTCTCTCCATTCTGTAAGCAGAGTTCTACTATGGCAAAGAGCTCAAAAACCAAGTAATTGGATGCCAGTATGAGCAAGCAGAGGAAGCACAAACAAACCACAGAATCCTTTTTTGGGGACAAAAAAGATCAAGGCATGGAACAGGAGGAAGACAGTGAAGTCAGAACTTCTGTATCAAAAGCCTCCAAGAAAAATATGAATTGGTTACAGGCCATGGAGGAGCTCAAGAAGGATTTTGAAAATCAAGTAAGAGAAGTAGAGGAAAAATTGGGAAGAGAAATGAGAATGATGTAAGAAAATCATGAAAAGAGAGTCAACAACCTGCTAAAGGAGACCCAAAAATATAATGAAGAAAATACACCTTAAAAAATAGACTAACTCAAATGGCAAAAGAGTCCCAAAAAACCAATGAGGAGAAGAATGCCTAAAAATGTAGATTTGGCCAGATGGAAAAGGAATTTCAAAAACTCACTGAAGAAAATAACTCCTTCAAAATTAGATTGGAGCAAATGGAAGCTAATGACTTTATGAGAAATCTAGATACTATAAAACAGTTCCAAACAAATGAAAAAATAGAAGGCAATGTGAAATATCTCATTGGAGAAACTACTGACCTGGAAAATAGATCCAGGAGAGATAATTTAAAAATTATTGGACTACCTGAAAGCCATGATAAAAAAAAGAGCCTAGACACCATCTTTCAAGAACTTATCAAGCAAAATTGCCCTGGTATTCTAGAATCAGAGGGCAAAATAGAAATTGACAGAATTCACTGATTGCCCCTTGAAAAAGATCCCCAAAAGAAAACTCCTAGGAATATTATAGCTAAATACCAGAGTTCCCAGGTCAAGGAGAAAATAGTGCAAGCTGTCAGAAAGAACCAATTTGAGTATTGTAAAAAACACATTCAGGATAACATAAGACCTAGCAGCTTCTACATTAAGGGATCAAAGGGCTTGGAATATGATATTCCAGAGGTCAAAGGAGTTAGGACTAAAACCAAGAATCTCCTACCCAGCAAAACTGAAAAAAAAATGAAATGAAAAAAAAACTGAAAAAAAATGCCACAGGGAAAAATATGGTCATTCAATGAAATAGAGGATTTTCAAGCATTCTTGATGAAAAAAATAAAGCAGAGCTGAACAGAAAATATGACTCTCAAATACAAGAAGCATGAGAAGGTAAATAGGAAAAAGAAATCATAAGGAACTTATTAAATTTGAGCTATTTACATTCCTACAAGGAAATATCATAATTGTAACTCATAAAACTCTTCTCAATATAAGGATAGTTGAAGGGAATATATGTATACATACATATATATGTATGTATAAGAGGGTATATGTGTATATAAATATGTATGTGAGTGTGGGCATATGTATGTTCATGCATACATAGACAGAGGGCACAGCATGAGTTGAATATGAAGGGATGATATCTAAAAAATAAAATTAAGAGGTGAGAGAAGAATTTATTGGGGGAAGGAGAAAGGGAGAGATGGATTAGGGTAAATTATCTCATATAAAAGAGGCAAGAGAAACTGTTACAATGGAGGGGAAGAGCAGGAAGGTGAAAGGGAATGGGACAATCTTATTCTCATTGAATTTGGCTTAAGGAGGGAATAATGTACACACTCAATTGGGTATCTTACCCTACAGGAAAATAGGGGAGGGGGGTGTGGTGATAGAAGGGAGGGCAGATTAGGGGAGAGGGTAGTTAGAAGCAAACATTTTTGAAAAGGGATATGGTCAAAGTAGAAAATAGAATAAGTGGGGGGCAGGATAGGATGGAGAGAAATATAGTTCACAATGGAAATGATTTGGGTAGCTACACATGTCTAACCTATATTTGCTTATCTTCCCAGTGGGGATGGGTGAGGAGGGAAGAAGGGAAAAAATCTGGAGCTCAAAGTTTTAAAAACAAATGTTTAAAACAAAAAAATTTGGTTGTTTATTTTTTTACATGCAACTGGGAAATTTCTATAATTTCTATTCTATAATAATTCTAAATTTCAGGCACTGGGGTATAGAAATCCATCTTGCCCTGCTAGAAAGTTAGCGGGTTGATGGGGGAGGATATAAGTGAGAACAGATTGGGTGAAGGGGTATTCAGTAGGCTCGCTATCTTGGGATGGGTGGTAGGGGAAAGACAGGGAGAAAAATTATAACTCAAAATCTTGTGGAAATGAATGTTGAAAACTAAAAATAAATTAATTAAATTTTTAAAGAAGAATCTTTCTCAACCCTTCACTGAGAAAAATTACTTCCTTGGGTCCAACTGCTATCTAGCCTACACTGGAATGCCATTTACAGTAGTGACAAGCAGCTAGGTGTTGCAATGGATAGAGTGTTGAGCCTGGAGTCAGGAAGACCTGAGTTTCGATCTGGTCTCAGACACCTCCTAGATGTGTGACCCTGGGCAAGTCACTTAACCCTATTTGCCTCAGTTTCTTCATCTATAAAATGGATATAATAATAGCACCTACTTCCCAAGATTGTTATGATGATCAAATGGGATGATAATCATAAAGTGCTTAATACAGTGCCTCATACATACTAAACATTATATAAATGTTAACTATTATTAGAGCATCTGAGAGATATAATAAAAACATGTATCTTATGATTACTTTTCAGAAAGGAAGAAAGCCATTTCTTTTGGTTGCTGAAAAGGGACATGTTGAAATGATAGAAAAACTCATCATGCTCAACTTGCTCACTTCAGAAAAAGACAAGATAAATTTTACTTTTTCCATAATTTTGTTGGAACCCATTTAAGCATAGGGGGTAGGGCAGTGACAATCAGCAATGAGCACCCCTTATCCAGAACAAGCCCTCCCTGGTTACTTCTCCTTTCTGTTGTAAATTTTGGGTCACTTAACTAGTCAATATCACCTTCACCCAGCTGTGGGCCTCCCCCCCCCCAAAGTGATTGGCAGGTGTGTGTGGAAATGATCACATGTTGAATGCTAAATGAAATCAGATTCAACCCTTTTAGAAGATCCAGTATATTGATGTTTTTCAGATATTGGAGATTCTTGGTTTTTTTGGGGATTCTACCTCTTGTGTTACTAATTGTAGGAGGGAAATACAGCTTTACACCTAGCAGCAAAGTATGGTCATACCAGTGTTGTGGAGGTGCTGATAACCCAGTGGCAAGAAATAAATGAGCCCAATGAAGTAAGTGCATTTCCTAGTCATAGAGGGGTAAGAAGGTGACAACATCAAATGTTGTCATAAAGCAATGACTTTCAAGGGAAGATACCAAAAAGAAGAAAAAAAATCCCCTCTCTAGCTGTACAAATTATAATGATGTAAAAAGGAGTTTAGTAAATTCTGTTTTTTCTTTATTCTTGCATGACAATTTCCCAACTCTATATAACTTAACATCTGTTTATGTCCATGATTTCTTGAATATCCCTCTTATGACTCAGGTGATGGAAATCACTCAGAGAAGCTGTATTTAGTCTGATTGACTTTGAGTCTGTTTTTTCTTTAATCACCTTTCTTCAAAACTTTGATCTTAAACTCTACTCCTCATTCTCTCTCACTCCACATATCCAAATTAGCTGCCAGATCTTGTCATTTTTTCCCTCAACATCATCTCTGATCTATTTTCTTATCTCTACTCATACAACCACTACTCTAATATAGGCTCTTGTTGTTGTTGTTTTTTTTTAGCAATCAGGGTTAAGTAACTTGCTCAAGGTTACATGGCCAGTTATTTCTGGGTCTGGTGCTGAGTATCGGAGCCCAGATTTGACCCCCAGGTCATCCCGACACTGGAGCTGGTGCTCTTACTCGCTGAGCCACTTGGCCTCCCCTAAGCAATTGGGGTTAAGTAACTTGCTCCAGGTTACATGTCCAGGTGTTTCTGGGTGGGTGCTAAGTGTCTGAACCCGGGATTCGATTTCCAGGTCATCTTGACACTGGAGCCAGTGCTCTGACTCGCTGTGCTATCTGGCTGCCCCAGTCCTTGTTGCTTTTTGCCAGAATTATTTCAATAGAGGTGGGTGGAGTGGCTCACCCCCATGTTGGCAGATTTCTCGAGCTCAGGAGATCTAAGCCAATCAAGGGTCTGCACTAAGTTAGCAACCCTACCATGAGCTCCCAGGAATGGGAGCTACCAGGTCAGAAAACAAATCAAGTCAAAGTTCCTGTGATGATCAGAGGGGAACTTGCCATGAGTAGCCCATGTATTTCCAAGCCAGGTAGAATTAGGAAATCCAGTCTTAAATAAATAAGTTTAAAACAACAACCTTATGTAATAGACTCCTAGTTTGTTTCCCTGCTTTCTCTGTCCTGATTCAAACCACTACATCTGCCAAAATGATAGTCTTAAAGTGTATGCTTGACCATATCATTCCTTTACTCATTAAACTCCAATGGATCACTGTTGCCTCTAGGATCATATATAAACTCCTCTGGAACTATATGAACATAATTACAAAACAGTTTTTATACAAATAAAGTCAGATTTAAGTAATTGGAGAAATATTAGTTGTCCATGGGTGGGCAGAACCAATATACTAAAAATGACAATTCTACCTTAAGTAATCTATTTATTCAATTCCTTCCCAATTAAATTACCAAAAAAGTAATAAAAAAAACTTATTTGGAAGAACAAAATGTCAAGAATATCAAAGGAATTAATGGGGAAATAAAGTAAAGGAAGGAGATTTATCAGTATCAGATCTTAAACTATATTATAAGAAAAAGGAAAAGAACCTGTATTTTTAAAAGAACCTATATTTTTAAAAAAGATTTATAGCAGCTCTTCTTGTGGTGACAAAGATTTAGACATTGAGGGGGTGCCCATCAATTGGGGAAAAGCTAAATAAGTTATTGTATATAACTGTGATGGAATACTATTGTGCTATGAGAAACGATGAGCAGGACGCTCTCTGAAAAACCTGGAAAGACTTAGATGAACTGATGCAAAGTAAAATAAGCAGATCCAGGAGAACACTGTATGCAGTAACAGCAATAATGTATGATGATCAACTTGAATGACTTAGCTAGTCTCAGCAATACAAAGATTCACAACACTTCTCTACAACTTAAGAGTCTTGAAAAGTTACCCAGAGTTACTAAGCAGTTAAAATTATTTGCCCAGGTTCACAGTCAGAGTGAGTTATAGGTAAGACTTCAACAGAGACCAGCTCCTATTCACTCTCCCTTGGTGCCTTAAAGGGATAGGGGTAGGTGTGTGTGTGTTTGTGTGTGTGTGTGTGTGTTTACAAGTGCCTGGTATATTGTAGGCATTTAATTAAGTACTTGATCATTGTGTAAACATGAAATCATGGTAACAATATCTGGGGCTGTGTAGACCCACCTGTCTTCTTGAGTGAACAAACTACCTTGATTTGTCTGTCTGTTATTGAGGGGCAAGGCTCATCTTAATTCTAGAATGTACATTAGTCTGTCCAGCTGGTAGCAGAGGGCAGAGTTTACTGAAAACTACTTTGTACCTGTCCAATGCACTTACCATGTTATTGTTGTATTATAACTATCTGTTATTTCTGTTTTATCCCTCTATGAGACTGCAGGAGTGAAGGGGAAAAGTCTTTTCTAAACTTTGCATCTCACCCCAGTACCTAGCACAGTGCTGCACAAAGAGTACTAGATTCAAAATGAAGGTTTGTTGAGCAAATAAATGGGTTCTCCTGTTTCTTGGTTCATGTCCTCCCTACTCACTCCCCTTTGGTTTATATGGATAGAGTGGGGAGGATGGAGGAATTAGTTCTGGGCAAAATTTCAGGGATGGGAATTGAAGTGGGACAGACAGTCCTTTAAATTTGATATGCACATGTTTATTGTGATGCTTAGAGCTGGAGTTCATTTACTCCTGGAGTAACTATCAGGAAGGATCAGTCTTTAAAAATAGTCATAGAAATCAGACTTCCTGTTCTTTCATTCAGTCATATCTGACTCTTCATGACTCCATGGATCATAGCATGCCAGTACTATCCATGGGGTTTTCTTGACAAAGATACTGGAGTGATTTGCCATTTCCTTCTCCAGTGGGTTAAGGCAAACAGGGTGAAGTGACTTGCCCAGGACCACACAGCTAGTAAATGTCTGAGGATGAATTTGAACTCAGATCTTCCTGACTCCAGTTCCCACCCCCTTTCCACTGAGTCACTTAGTCACCTTCAGGAAATCAGATAGCTACCTAATTAAATTGCATTCAACAAATGATAAACATTAACTAATGTTTTTTTTTGTTACAGGAAAATTTTTTACTATGACAAAGACATCATACAATTTTTATGATCTTGGTATTTCCTTCTTGCCTTTGTACAAGGCCAGAAGAGAAACATTTGCAACTTTTACAACCTTGAATCGGACTCCAGGAATATCACCAACAGCATGACTTTTCCGACCAAATCCAGCAACCAAAACTTCATTGTTTTCCTCAATAAAGTTTAAGCAGCCATCATTGGGAACAAAGGCAGTGATTTTTTTGCCATTCTTTATCAATTGAACTCTCACACACTTCCTGATGGCAGAATTGGGCTGCTTGGCTTCCACACCAAGTTTTTCCAAGACAATCCCTTTTGCATGAGATGCTCCTCCAAATGGGTTGGCCTTCAAGGCAGTGGCCAAATGAGCTTTCTTGCATTGTTTGTCATGCCACTTTTGGTCTCTCTGGTGGCTGCAGAGCTTTCTAGCAGTACGAAGACCACGGCACTTACCCATGCTGCCGCCTTCTGGACCGAAGGAAAAGAGAAAAGAACATTAACTGTTTAAAGTTCTATGCTAAGAACTGAGCTAGTACCTGGGGGAGATAGAAAATTTAGATAAGATTTTCCCTGTTCTCAGGGAGTTTACATTCTAGTATGATGTGTACATAGATAATTATAATGAAAAATAACTTATAAGTACATAAGAGGGGTATAAGCAGAATGTTGTGTGAGGTGGGGTTAAGGGGGAGCATTATTATCAACAGTTTAATTTTGAGCACTTAGCTTTATCCAAGTTTTAGTTTAAGACTTCAGTGTTAGAAATGTACACAGCAGGATTTCAGCTCCTTTGAGCTATTTACAAAAAAATAGCACACTAGAGAAAATTCATAAAATCTAAGTGACCATAATTGGCATTTATGATTGGTTTCTTCTATACAAAATAAGTTATACAATGACAACATTGTTCTCTTGCACAAAGCCAGTGATTCTAATTCAATCATGCGCTTTTGTGAAGCCCTTTAAAATAGCTGTTTTCTTAATTTAACAGATTGCCTGAGTAGAGATAGATTAATATCTATGAAAGCTTTCTATATGGTGGACCTTGGACCCTAGGGAACCATGGAAAGACCCCAAAAGGTAGGGGGTCATACCCCATTTTCCTTGTAATAGCCAATCACAGGCCTTGTCTCTAATACAAGGGAGTCTCACCACCCCCTTCACCCTTAGGAACCAGCATTTCCCACTCTGTCTCCTCCTATTCTGGGCAGGGTATAGGCCTTTCCTAACAGTTATAACCTAACTGCACCCTGAACACTCATATCACTAGCTATGCAGGTGCTATTGGGAAAATTCCTCTCCTCCTTTCCCAATAGTATGCCCACACCTTTTCCCCTAGATTACTTCATTTGAATCTGTGCCCCTTGGCTGACCCTGTGACTCAGGGTAGTAGCTGGTGAGTAAGAGTCCAGCCCTCTCCCTTTTTGTTTAGAAGATTCTGAGTGACTTGTAAGGTATGAGCAGGAATGGGCTGCTATCTGCATTACAGACCTCCTTAGATTATTCCAAACCCACCCCTTTTCTTAACTTCCCTATTATTGTCAAAGGACACCACCTCTCCTTTCTGCCATTCCCCTTTACGACCTCCAGGCCATTCTCACTCTCCATCAGTAGTCAAACCTTGTTGATTTTATCTTCACATCTTCTGCATGGGTCCTTTTTCCTCTGATCACACTGCTACTCCTCTACTTCTGTGTCTCTTTACCTCTGACCTAAACTATTTTTCTAGTTGGTCTCCCTCAAATCTTTCCCCTTTCCAATGGAACCCCCAGATAGCTGCCAAAATGATTTTCCTAAATTGGCTGCAGTGGACAGAGTGCGGGTCTGAAGTCTGGAAGACTTTTTTTCATGAGCTCAAATCTGGCCTCAGACACTTACTATCTACATGATCCTATGCATGTTATTTAACTCTGCTTGCCTCAGTTTCCTCATCTGTCAAATGAGCTGGAGAAGGAAATGGTAAACCATTCCAATATCTTTGCCACAAAAATCCCAAATGGGTTCACAAAGAGTCAGACATGATTGGAACAATAAAGAACAATGACAACAACCTGTGTTACCCCACTATGCAGTAAACTCCAGGATTCCATACGACTGCTAGGACTAACTAATCCATCTTTATCTCATCCTTTAAAAAGGTTTTGGTTGTATTTTATAATGTATAATATATATGTATATATGTTTTGTCATAAGTTGTATAATGTATAATGCCTTATAATTATTAGTACAGAAGTATATGTACATTTGTTGTGGTTTAGTCATTACAGTTGTGTCTGACTCCTTCTAACACAATTTGTTTTTTTTTTTAAGTTTTTTTTGCTTTTTGGAGGGCAACTGGGGTTAAGTGACTTGCTCAAGGTCACACGGCTAGTTTTTTTTTTTGTGTGTGTGTGTTAAGTGTCTGAGGCCGGATCTGAACCCAGGTCCCCCTGACTCCAGGGCCGACACTCCATTCACTGTGCCACCTAGCCACCTCCTGGGTTTTTCTTGACAAAGATACTAAAGTGATTTGCCATTTCCTTCTCACTTTACAGATGAGAAAACTAAGGTAAACAGGGTTAAGTGACATGCCCAGGGTCACATGGCTAGTAAATGTCTGAGGTCAGATTTAAAAATGAGCCTCCCTGACTCCAGGCCTGGGTACTCTATCTAATGTGTCATCTAGCTGCCCCATATGTACATTTACTTATAAGTTAATATGCATATATTGGGGATGTTCAATTTTTTTTTTATAGGCAAAGAAGTTTGCTATAAAAAACTCCAGAGGAAGGACACAAGACTATGATTAGTGTGACCTCTGGCTAGGAGTCTCTAGGTTGCATTTCTTTGTAGATTTCTTCAGAAAGGACCTTAATGGTAATCTAGTCTAATCCTTTTATGTCTCAGATTGTCAACCCAAGGCACAGGGACGTTAAGTCACTTGCCAAGGGTATGCAGCAATAAATGGAAGAGCTGGCATTCAAACTCTGGGTCCTTGGAAGCCCAATCCAGCGTTCTTTCCTGGCATTCAGCAAACTTGAAATGTTTTATTGGCATCCAAAGCACTATGTTTAATTCTCACTTCCTTTCTTAATTTAATTCAGTTCAACAATTACTAACTTGCTTTCCAAGTGCCAAGTCTGTGCTGGCACTGTTCTAGGCACTAGAAATACACATACACACACACCCTCCCAAAATAGTAAGTACTTGACTTCAAGAAGCCTACATTCTTAACACATTCTACTGCTAAAATGGGACAAAGAATAAGAGTACATTTTCCCCTAGTATAAACAGAGATGAGGCAGGACTGCAGCCTTGAACATCATTTATATTCCTCCTGCGCATGCATGCACACACATATGTGTATGTATATATAGATATATAATTTATATATCTATACACACATATATATGTTTTAACAGTAGCTACATTTTCACTCTTCTCAGCAATATAATGATCCAAGACAATTCCAAAAGACTCATCATGGAAAATGCTATCCACATTAAAAGAAACAACTATGGAGTCTGATTGCAGACTGAAGCATGCTATTTGCTCTTTGTTTGCCTGTTGTAGCTTTTCCCTTTTGTTCTGTTTTTCACAGCATGACTAATGAGGAAATATATTTGTACAATTGTACATGTATAACTTACATCAGATTGCTTGCTATCTTGGGGAGGGGGAATAGGAGAGAGGGAGAAAAAATTTGAAATTCAAAATCTTATAAAAAATGAATGTGGAAAATTATCTTTACATGTAATTGGAAAAATAAAATACTATTTACTAAAAAAAGTTAACAAAAACCATAACTAAATTCTGGAATCATTCATTCCTTGATCATTATTTTACCAGACTTTCCCAAGAGCTTCTCTGGCTGCTGAGCAGCAAAGCAAGTCCTAGGAAGGGAATATTTTCACATATTTCCACCTCCAAATTCTGAGAAATGGGATTTTAGAGGTGGGCAGGGGGAAATGCATAAATAAATATGGTAAAACAAATTCTTTGAAATTCTTAGAAGCTAAACTCATTAATTAGCATCATAAGATTGAAAGAATCTGAGCGCTGGAGTTGGATCATTGAGACTAGAAGAGAATATTTCTTTTCACTCTTGTTTATTGTTACAGGAGGGAGAAACACCATTCTTTTTGGCTGTTGCAGGGGGTCACAAAGAATGCGGCAAATTGTTCTTGGATGCAGGGAGTGATGTCAATGTTTCAAATACTGTAAGTACCCCTTACCAGGGTCCTCTGTTAGAGGTGCTTCCCATGTTGTCTGTTGACGAGGGGAAGTCTAGGGACTGGCCTTTCATAAGACTGACAGCTAACACACCGTCTGTGCTTTTGTTTGGAGTTATTTCTCACATTACCAACTGGTGTCTACTCCAAAGGAATACCCTTCTTCTTGTTCACTTGGGAGAAGTTTGGGGTTTTTTTGTAGAGGGATAGAGAATGAAGAAATGAATTAAGAAAGCATTTATTAAGCCTCTGCTATGTGCTAAGCATTGGAGATGTAAATAGAAAATGTGAGAAGGTGCTGCTCTTGGGGAACCCACCCTCTAACTGGGAGAGACAAGGCATCAGTGTTCAACTGAAGAGAGAATAGAGAGGCCTTAAAATGCTAAGGGTTCAATGATGGGGTAGAAGGCAAGTCCCTAGGGCTCCTTAGGTTTATATCAATAGGTCAAGTGCTGGGGGTCTGGTGGGCACAAGGTGACATACCTGGGCTTTTGTTTTTTACCTTTTTTTTTTCCTTTTTGCTTTAGGGGTGGGGAACCTGTGGCCTTGAGGCCACATGTGGCCTTTCAGGTCCTTAAGTGTGGCCTTTTGACTGAATCCAAATTTTACAGAACAAATAAAATTTGGATTCAGTCAAAAGGCCAAACTTAAGAATCTAGAAGGCCACATGTGGCCTCAAGGGCACAGGTTCCCCACCCCTGCAGCCTAAGCTATCTGTGGACTAAGTTTGAAAGTGGTTGCTCTATGTCACATCACCCGAGTATACTAGTAAGAGCTATAAAAAAGATTGTAAGCAGGACATCAACACATTCTCCAAAGAGCTCACCACAGAACTGAAGGCTGTGTCCTCTCTTGATTACAAATTGAGCCAGAAGGCTCAATGCTCATTGAATGCTCTTAGCAGGCTCACTGAAGTAAGAAGGGGCTAAGGAGAAACTTCTTGAAAGAAATAGTATCTTGTCAGGGAAGGAGATTGTACAGATCACTACAATACAGTTGCATGAACTCTATAAACCAATACATTTCCAGTAACCAAGCACTAAGTTCCTTGAAGAACATCTGAGGAAACAAAATGAGACTCAGTCATATACTTCTCAAGGGTTATTGGAAACTACCACGAGTCCTTTTATTAAGGGTTTAGGAGTTGTAGGGGTGGAGACTCTGCGGCCTCAAGGCCACATGTGGCCCTCTAGGTCCTCAAGTGCAGCTCTTTGACTGAGTCAAAGTTTTACAGAACCAGCAGCCTCAGTTTGGACTTGGACTCAGTCGAAGAGCTGCACTTGAGGGCCTAGAGGGTGAGGCTACAGGTTCCCCACTCCTGGTTTCTGGCTAAGCACATTAAAAAAAGGAAAAGTAAAGAAAAACAAAAGAAACAGTGCTTTCCCATATGACTCTCCCTACCCCATGATCTAAGTTTGACTCATTTTTTGTAGGAATCCGATACTGGTGGCTCCTTCAGGTTTTTGTAAACTAAAAATAGAGGGTTTTAGTGCTTCAGGGGAACTAGCACTGACTCCAGAGATAGAGAACTGGTATTGAAGTCCTGCCTCTGACACACTTACTACTTGTGTGACTTTGGACAAGTCACACTTTCTCTGGGTCTCTGTTTCCTCATCTGTAAGAGGAAGGATTTGCATGACTACTGAGGTACCTTCCAGTTCTCATTGGATGATCTTGTAATCTGTGGACCATGACCCAATGAGGATGTCACAAGGGTAAAGGAAGGGGGCAAAGAACAAGAAGACATTTGAGGAGGAAGAAATCATCTCAGAGAGAATGGCAACGGAGAAAAGCTTGATATATAGAGAAATATTTATTAAGCACTTCCTATGTACCAGATACAATGCTAAATTGTTGCTTGTCCTTTCTTCTGGAAGAGGATCAGGACATCAGGAAGATGAAGCCAGGATTTGCAAACGAATTAGATTTAAGTGAGGATGGGTTATGCAAAGTTATCAGTCTCACTTTCTCTTCCAGAACCATTTGGGCCTAATGGCAAGATATAAATGGTGGGGATACAAAAACCAAGAAAACAAAACAGTTCCTACTCTCAAGGAGTTTACATTCTAAATAGAAGACAAAACATTAAGGGGAGTTGGGAGAAAAGGAGAGAGGCTCAGAAAAGCAAGCTAGTGTTGGAGTAAACAGGAAGTTAGCTCAGCTGCCAAACCACTAGGCTGGAGAAGTCCCCAAGATATGGCATCCTTGGTAAGAATTCACAATCAAGGGCGGCTAGGTGGCGCAGTGGGGCGGCTAGGTAGCACAGTGAATAGAGCACCGGCCCTGGAGTCAGAAGGACCTGAGTTCAAATCTGGCCTCAGACACTTGACACAAAAACTAGCCATGTGACCTTGGGCAAGTCACTTAACCCCAACTGCCCTCCAAAAAAAAAAGGCAAAAAAAGTTAAAATTTAAAAAAATAATAAAAAAAAAAAGGATTTACAATCAGTGGCGCTCACAGGGTAGAATCATCCTTAAGAGGGCAAAGCAACTTCTGTGGAGCTGGAACAGACAAGGCTGAGATGGAGGTCTGAGGTCTGCTGCTGAGTCATCAGGACAGGAAGTTCAGACCAAAAAGAAGCTTGGAGCCCAGAACCTACAGAAACTTTTAGCTCCTTCAGGTGCGTGGAACCAGAATTGGACTTTGAAGTAAGAAAAGAAGGCCTTCCAATAGGAGTTAGAAGAAAGAAGCTATTAAATCTTAAATAGCATAAAAAGACACTAAGTCTTTTGGGATACCTTGTATAAAGTTGGAAGAATAGGTGGGAGCATGATTATAAAAGGCCTGGGGTGCAAGAGTAAAATGTTTACTATTTACTAAATTGGCAATTGAGGAATTATCAAAGATCTTTTTTTTAATTAAAGAGTGACATGATTGTAGCAGTACATTAGGAAGATTATTTGGGTTAATATTGGATTCAAGAAAGAGGAGAGGGGCAGCTAGATGATGCAATGGATACAGCAAGCAGTCCTGCAATCAGGAGGATTTGAGTGCAAATTTAGCCTCATATTTACTAGCTATGTGATCCTAGGCAAGTCACTTAACCCTTATTTGTCTCCTGTCCTCTTTCCCCCCCAAAAATAGAAAGAGTAGAAATTGGGGGCAAAAAAAAAAATACAGTGGGACTCAGGCAGGAAGTAACTTTGGAGTTAAATTTAGTTTAGAAAACAAAGTGAAATCTGTCTTCCTGGGGCTTCTTCCCCTTTTTTCCTAATGAAGCCTCTCTGGAACTTCTAAAATAGTTGGAAACAGTTGTGCCAACCTCAGCAAGACCTCTCTTTTCTATTCTACATTACTCTGCTTCCTTTAACTGACTTTTTTGGCACAATTTTCAGCCTTCTTACCATCCTGGAAATTCTTAGGAAATGCTCTTACTTGTCAATTTTCTTCCTAAAATATGGACCCAAACTGGACATAACACTCCAGATGTCTGCCAGGTAGTCTGCAGGACTACCACTTATGTTTGCATTAAATCATCTGGACTGTGCTTGATATAGATCATGCCTATGGTTCAGGTTCAGGCCTGGAATGAAATGAGACATGTGTAGACCATAAAACATTTCACAAAAGAAATTTCCTCAATAATTGCAAATAGAGCAAGTGCTTGCCTTAGAGTCAGGAAGACCTGAGTTCAAATCTGACCTTGGACACTTACTACCAATGACTCTGGGCAAGTCACTTAATCTCTGCCTGCCTCAGTTTCCATAGCTGTAAGATGGAAAAATAGTATCTACCTCACAGGTTGTGAGGATCAAACAAAAAAAGCCCTTCGCACGGTGCCTGCCACATAATAGGAGAGTGGGACATGCTTGTCCCACCTCTGCCCGCCCCAACCTTCCCATCTTATGAATACAGTTCCCTTCAGCTCCACATTCCCTTTGATGGTGAGCCTTGTCAGAAGGCTCCCCGAGGAGTGTCCGTCAAGCTGGAGAACTGCCAACTTTTCGAGCACTGGGCTTTTATGCCTTAGAGGAGATCAAGAAACTGCCTCAACAGCTTAGTTCTCAGGAACAATTAAGTTTTGAGGTTAGCTTGGTTGTCTTTTTAGGAGAAATTAGCTAATGTCTCAGGGCCCATCCTAACTTCTCTGGGCCCCAACCAGATGAGCAGGTGTTGCTCCACCTTGTGAAGTAAGGACTGAGGGCATTGTATGACTATAAATGACACAGACAATAATGCCTACAGGAGTTCAGAAGAGAATTCACTCTTGACTGGGCTAAAAGGTGAAGGCTACATGGAGAAAGGAGGTTTTGACCCACATCTTGAAAAATGGGTGGAATTTAGAAGAGGACTTTGTTGTTCACTTGTTTCAGTCATGTCTGGCTCTTCATGACCCCATTTGGGGTTTTCTAGGCAAAGATACTAGAGTTGTTTGCCAATTCCTTCTTCAGCTCCTTTTACAGATAAGGAAACTGAGGCAAAGAAGGTGCAGTGACTTGCCCATGGTCATATAGGACTAAAAGGCAAAATTTGAACTCAGGTCTTCCTGACTCTAGGCCTTGTATTCTGTCTATTGAACCATGTAGTTGCCCAGAAAAGGACTAGGAAGGATATTTTTCAGGAGCTGAGTTCAAGGTGCATCAAGTGAAAAATAATTTGGCTGAAGTGAAGGAGACTTGTGGGGGGACTAGTGGCAAATAAATGCAAATGTTCATCTCCTATCCCTGGGAGAATGGAAAATTGTGCTTTTATTTCACTGGCATTTTCCTTGGGGAAAATGTACTCCTTAATGCCATAGCTCTATGAGTGGTGGACAATCAGAAATACCTATGGTACAAATAATTAGAATCATTCTGAATTTTTCACTGACATACTATTCCTGTGGCTCATCTGGCATGGACATAATCTTGGGTTCTTGAAGGTCATGCCAGAAAAATGCCAGGTTGATAAGTCATACAGCAGTGAAAGCCTTGCCATTTTGACCCGCCAATGGACTTAACTTAAATTCAGAGGTGTGCACCATCAGAAGGCTAGTCACCTGGTTATAATTTATTTTTTCTTGACCACTGAAGCTCAGTCTATAGAGTAAAACAATCTGCAGACTTGAAGAACTGTACAAATATCAGCAATGATCATGACTCTTAATAAGGTGTGAAGTTTCCATCCACAATTGAAATTACAGATGCTTGATTTTATTAAAAGCAGAATTACAATTCTAACCTGGGAACTCTTTCCCCTCCCCCAACCTTCTGTTTTTTTCTTAGAACAACATTACTGCTTTGCAAATAGCAACCCAGAATGGGCACATACCCCTTGTCACTTTTCTTCTCGGTGAAGACATTGTTCTGGATCAGAAAGCTGAGGTGAGTAATGGACAGTAATTTATCACCTGGTGGGTCATAATGCCCAACATGCTTTGCTGTGGCTGGTTGACTCTGGATGAATAGTTATTAGTTTTTGGATGGATTGTTACATTTGTGGAAGACAGATTTATTTACGGTGGAGACTATTCTTTAGAAATAATTGTTTTTTAGGAAGGGTTGGGTCAAACTGTAATGCAGATGAAAAATAAGTCTGTGTATTTTACATTTTAATATTTCGAGCAATAAAACTTTAATATACACCCAAGATGTCATTACTCTTATTAAATTTCTCTGGGAAGATGAGGAAGCTACTCTATTTATTAGGGTATCTATATGCATAGCTACACTATGAAAAATTATCATTTGTTTCTTCTATGAAGCTATCTATTTTTCTTTAAAATTCAATCAACCATTCTAACTTGGGTTTCTGGAATTTCATGTTGGCTTTCAAAAAGACCCAACACACCCAAAGCAAACATTTTGACAGTGACCTTCTGTGTTGGAACTAGACCAGGAAAATCCTTTCACATTTTTTTTACTATTTTCTTCCCTGAGAATATTACTCATTCTGATTGTGATTATCTGTTACTATATGTTCTGATAATTCCAAAGTAAGGGTGTGACTTGAACTGGGTTTGGTTGTTTTGGAAGACAAGTTTTCATTGGAACTTACTTGAAATTTTCTCAATTCAGTCCAAAGAACTTTCTGATTTGCAGAAATGTTTTGGCCACCATGTCAGTTGGGCACTTGTAGTATTCATTGACATTTCAAAACTTGGAGTCAGAAGATGTATGTGTGAGTCTTGGTTCAGACTCATCTTTTGCTGTGTGACCCTGGGCAAATCAAATCACCTGAGTCTAATTTCCTCATCTATAAAATGGAGATAATAACATTGTCACCATCTGCTTCATAAAATTATTGTGAGGAAAGTTTTAAAAAAATTTTATTTTTTTAAAAATTAATATGCTATAGAAATGTGAACTACTTTGCTTAAAAAAATTTTTTATTGGTTATTTTTTATTCTCACATCACCTGCATTTCCCAGTTTATCCCCTTTCCTTCCCTTCCCCAGAGGGCCATTCCTTACAAAGAATATTTATTTATTATTTGGGACAATTTTTTTTTCTTCCTTCTGCTTGAACATTCAAAGAATGTTTGAAGGTAAAAGGGGAAAGAGTTCAGTTTGTTCTGGCCATGGAGGACTATATCAGAGATGTCAAGTACATGGCCTGGGTGCTGCACAAATCAGATTAAATTGTAATTGGTAAATGTTTACAAAATAAATAAAAATACACGAGACATTTTTAAAATAATATGCAGCCTGCAGGGATCCTTAAATACATATTAGTCTAGTTTAGTAGTTTATTATTATTATTTTTATTATTGTTAGTCTTTATTTGTCTTTCTGTTAGAATTTGGCGCCACTGGCCTACAGTTCTTCCCAGTAATTCTACCCACCTGTGTAGACTTTGTTTTCCAGAGAGGCACAGATGGGCAGGCCTGGGAAGGACCTCAGAGAGCACCTAATTTAGCCACATCCCCCTTATTTTCCATATGAGAGAATTAAGGATCAGAGAGCTTAAGGAACCACTATCACAAAAATATCCAGGTAGTAGAACCAAGATCTGAACCTATCTCTCCCAATTCAGTCCAGCGTTCTGGTCTCGAACCATGCTTCTTCCTGCCTTTTGACACTTTTAGGTCATTCCTATTCTCTCAGCCTCTCAGGTCTTTGCCTTACTTTCCATGTGCCCTTCCCTTTGAATTACCTTTCCTGCTTTATCAACTAGCCTCTTTCCTACTTGACCAGCCCCACTCCTGTTCCCACTGACCTGCCTGCTCACACACCCATCCACCACTCTCACAGACATATCTCTGAATCACTCACTCTTTCCAATTCAGTTATTCCCTTTTTCCAATATCATTGTATCTCTCATCCTTATTTTCTTTCATATCTGGACATCCTCCCTCCCTCTCGCCCAACTACCTCTTCCTTTTGCTGTAGGGGTCAGCCCAATAAAATGGGAAAAGTTCTCACTCTGGGAGTCAGGAGACCTGGGTTTGAATGCTGGCTCTGCCTTGTTAAAGCTATGTGACCTTGAAAAGGTCATTTAACTACTCATTCTCAATTTCTTCATCAGTGAAATGAAGATATTAATAGCCCTACCTTGTAAGGTTGTTGTGAGAATCAAATGAATATATGCTTTGCAAACTTTAGAGTATTACAGAAATGTTAGCTATCATTACTTAACTTTTCTGATACAGTTTCTTCATCTGCCAAATGGCGGCAATAAAGCTTGTGCTCTGTGCTTTGTACTGGGTCATCTTGAGTAAAGTGCTCTGGGTCCCCATCAAAGCCCCAGTCTCACTTTCAGTTATTCACTTTCTTTGTCATTTCTCTGCCCCCTCCCCCGCTCCTGGCACTCCCCTTTGTTTTGCCTGGTGTCCACAAAGGGGCATTATGTATTGACTAAGGGAGTAAGAGCTGATGGTGGTGAGAGGAGGAGGAAAGCTGAGAATTACAAGAGGGAAGAGCAAATGGGTTGGGTGCTGGTAGAGGTGGAGAGAGCAGGAGGAAGGAGCCACCAGGAAAACTCTTAAGTAATACCATGTTTCCCCGATAATAAGACACTGTCTTATTATTTTTTTGGACAGAAAAACACCAGAGGGCTTATTTTCAGGGGAGGGCTTATTTTAATGAACATTGACAGTAATTTTAATAAACAGGTAAATGTGAACAAAAAAATGTACCTTTACTCAATAAGCAAATCACTGGGGAAGAACAGGATGACGCGCTCACTGCTGCAGCTCTGATTGGATGCAGCTCGGAGTGCGGCGTGCGTTTCACCGGGGGGGGGGGACGGTGCATACAGAGGTTACTGTAATGTAGCGTGTAGCGCAACCTTCACTACAGTAGCAATCTCAATAGGGCTTATTTTCGGGGGAGGGCTTATTTTAGAGGAATCTTACACAGTAAGGGGAGGGCTTATTTTCGGGATAGGTCTTATTATCGGGGAAACACGGGTAATAATACATTGGAGCTGGACCTTGGCAGTGGTACTTTAGAAATGGCTATGGGCTCCAAGAGAAATTCAATTAAACTCAACAAGAAATTTTTTTGTTTGTTTGTTTTTCGGAGGGGGGAAGGCAGGGCAAATGGGGTTAAGTGACTTGCCCAAGGTCACATGGCTTGCAAGTGTTAAGTGCCTGAGGCCAGATTTGAACTCGGTTCCTCCTGACTCCATTCACTGTGCCACCTAGCCACCCTCAACAAGAACTTCTTAAATGCCTTCTATGTACGCCAGGTGCTAGTGATTCAAAAACAAAACAGAACAGTCTCTGCCCTCAAGGAGCTTCCATCCTCTGGTGGTTCCCAGGTACAACATGGGCACAGAAACCAGATATAAAAATATAAAATTATAAAGGAATTTCAGGGGAAGAGAGGCCAACAGAGAATCTAATTTCTTTGGTAGAAAGAATCCTCCTGGAAGAGAAAACGCTTTATTGTTGCAATCATTCCCTTTTCCACCACTTATAGATGTAGGGAGGTACCTAGAACAAGGGAGTTAAACTCAAACGGATGTGGGGGCCACTAAACTGTACATAAGTATCTCTGTGGGCTGCATATTGACTTAGTTTTTAAATGTAATATCTTCTATGTTTTTTGTATTTTTGTTTATTTTTGTTAACTATCCCCCAATTTTATTTTAATACTTCCCTCCCATGGGTATTCAATACTTCTGGCCTAGATAGCAGAGAAGTTGTTACTTCCCCATGGCCACACAGCCAGGATGTACTGGATGTCACCCAGATCTTCCTGAGTCCAAGGTAACTTCTCTATTCATTATGTTGAGTTCCTCTCAAATGAAAGGGTTGGACTAGAAGGACTGTGTGGTCCTTCCAGCAGGAGATCTATGAGCATCTAACTTTTCCAAAGTCACTTGGCTAGTAAGTGGAAGAACTGAGATTTGAACCCATGACCTCCAACTCTGATGCCAATTGGTTGTACCACATTGCAGTAGTGCATGAGTAATATAGCTAAGGGAGAATACCCCCATTTTGAAGTGGCTTCTATCTTTCTGCAGCAGGATTCCCCTCTCCACATAGCTATTGTCAACAACCATGTCACTGTAGTGAACAACTTATTGGGAGCTAAGCACAATGTGGATGCCTTAAATCAGGTAAGCAAAGTCAGGCAGAAGCCACTGGTGTGGTTTCCTTATCTTCATGCAGAATCTGTGTTGGTCTGCACATTGTTTCCAGTGAAGGTCTTGAAGGATGAGGGCCAGCTCTTCAGAAGGATGTGTGCATTCTCTGTCCTCCCTCTCCCCCCCTGCCTCCCCCAACACACACAGCTCAGGCTTCCTCTGGCAGCCAGTGTATTATTTGAATATTCACATTTGACATGTCTAGATATTTTGACAGAAAAACAATGGCTGAGAGACCTATCTCTAAAAGAGTCTCCAGATCAAGAGCCATTCCCCAAGTCTGATGTGCTGTCATTGGCAGGGGTCCCCTTTCCACAAGAAGGAAGCTTTATTTCTATCTTGAAGTCATTTCTTTAGCCTGAAGATAGAAAGGCCACACGAAATATAAAAATTACATGGATTCAATTAACTAAAGAAGTAACAAACCATCCTTAAGGTCAGTCTATCACTGGCTCCATCTGGAAATGCTGAGACAGAATAATAAATCTGATTTAGAGCCAAAGAACCTCAGGGCTTGGAGGAACCTTCGACATCTTCTAGTTTAAAGCCTTCATTTTACAGATGAGCATGCTGAACCTCAGAGAGATTAAGTGATCTGCTTGTCCCAGAATTGCTTAGCTAGTCAGTGGGAGATCTGGGTCTGAAATAAAGCTGTGAATCATATTCCTGTTCCCTTACCGCTTGAGATCTTCTTGTATCTTGACTGTTGTCCAGTGTATTAGCCCTTCCTCCTAGCCTTGTATTATCTGTAAACTTGATGAGTATAGCGGTTTTTGTTGTCAAGTCATTTCAATCCAGTCCAACTCTTGATGACCCCATTTGGGGTTTTCTTGGCAGAGGTACTAGAGTAGTTTGCCATTTCCTTCTGCAACTCATTTTACAGATGAGGAAACTGAGGCAAACAGGGTGAAGTGACTTGCCTAGGGTCACATAGCTAGAAGTGTCTGAGGCTAGATTTGAACTCAGGAAGATGAGTCTTCCTGACTCTAGGCCTAGAACTCTGTGTCATTGTTAGGGGTGGAAGGCAGGGCACAGGAGGGGCCTGGGTTATTAAAGTCAGATCCAAGTTTGAACAAAATGAAAAACAAAGAGTTTTCCATAGTGGGGCAGTGGAGGCTAGAGGGGGAATTGGGATCAATAACCTGAATGAGCAAGCCTATAGCCAGGATCTGGGTTGGGTTTGCTCTCTCTTCTTATTGGAAGAGATCAGAACCTGGATAGGTCGACAGATTCTTGCACTGCCTGGCCTCTCAAAGAAAGAAATAATAGCACTGATACCCCTATCCCTATCCCTAGCATTGGAACCCAGTGGTGTTTAAATATAGTTCAAAACCTTAGCCACAAAGGAATATTTATTTAAAGAGACTTTACTTGGGGTTCCCCTCCAACTCCCCCCGCCTCATTTGTTCTCCCACCATGGTCCTACAACGTCCTGGTTTGTTTTTATTTTATTTTCCATTCATCCTTACAGATTACTGACCCCATTGATAACCAGCCTGTTTACTATATTGTTGTAAATAATTGTGCCCTGTATATTAGCTTCTTTTAAATAAAGTGAGATGTCTTAGGAAAAAGTGATTGATAAAAATTAATAACCAACTGAGAGAAATTATTATTAATAACCAATTGTTAATATTGGGGAGACACAGGATTTATCTCTTTCTGAAACCTTATTCTCTACTAGGCCAAGCCAGCATCTAAAAGACATTGCTGATAAATGAGATTGAATTAACTTTCTCCTTCATCTGGTTCAGACCCCACCCAGGTGGGAAAGCCTATTGTGGCTTCCTAGGTCCTTGGGTGTGGCCTTTGACTGTGTCCAAGTTTTACCAAACAAATCATTTTATTAAGGGGATTTGTTCTGTGAAGTTTGGATTCAGTCAAAGGACCACACTTGAGGACCTAGAGTTAGGCCACATGTGGCCTTGAGGCCAAAGATTACCCACCCCTGGACTACTCATTAGCAGCTGCCAAAGTACAGTCTGCAGACTTGAGGTTCCCCTCCTCCCTTTGCAGGGTGTCCAAAAGATCAAAAGTATTTTCATAATAATACTAAGATGTACTTTGCCTATTAAAGTACTCTTCCCTTTTCCATATATCTGAGGCCAGATTGTCTCCATAGACTAAAACCAAAACGACATATTATAACAGATTAAATATGGATGCAGACATGAGAATCTAGCTGTCTATTAAGCTAGACACTAAAGAGATTTGTAAAAATTGTGAAACAATGCCAATATCAGTAAATTTTTTTGTTATAGTTAATAGTTATTTTCAAAAAATGTTATTTATGCTAACATGTAATAAGTTATGATTTTTAAATGAATAAATATATATTTTTTTAATTATCAGTTTTAACTTAACCTCTTATATAGTAAATAACCAATAGGAATAAACAATCTCCTTGGGATATCCAATAATTTTTAATAACGTAAAGAGGCATTGGGTAGCTACATGGCACAATGGACATAACACAAGGTCTTGAATCAGGAAGACCAGAGTTCAAATCCGGTTTTAGACACTTATTAGCTGTGTGACCCTGGGCAAGTCACTTAACCCTGTTTGCCTCAGTTTCCCCATATGTAAAATGAACAGGGGAAGGAAATGGCAAATTGCTCTAGTATCTTTGCCAAGAAAACCCCAAAAGGGGTCATGAAGAGTCAGGCAAGACTGAAATGATTCAACAGCTGCAAAGGAGTATTGATACCAAAAAGTTTGAGAACTCTGGGACTAAATGATCTTTAGGGTTCACTGCAGATAAAACAGCACCTAGTCCTTTGATAATTTTGTCAGAAAGCTGTCTTAGATGAAGATCTCCAGAGAGTGTAGGAACAGTTTAATATAATGATTAGCAAAGTGATCCTTGTGGTTCCCTGTTCAAATCCCAGTTGCTAAGCTTCAATTCACCAATTTCACTTCAGAGACTCTCCTTCCAACCAGCTGCCAAAGGTTCTTGGGTTCAGACACTCCTCTGCCACTTCCTTTTGGGGAGTGAGAAAAGGTTCAGAAACAAAACTAGATCTAAAGGGAAAAGTTTAATATAGGTCGGTGTTTAATACTTATTTTGTGTGTTGAATAATCCAAAAACCTAATTAGAAAGGGAGTCCAGAGTGATGTACTAGGACTCATACTTTGTTTCTAGGCCCTGCAACAAACTAGAAAAATATTTTGTAAACTTTAAAGTGCTTTAGAAATGTGAACTATTAGTACTGACTTTATGATTTGGGGCAAGTCACTTCCTCTCTAGAAATCAGATGCTTCATTTGGAAATACAAAATTGGGATGGCAATCGTTAGTACTAAATAATTTATTACTTCTAATGCTCCTTCCAGCTTTGAAATTCAAGGAGACCCAGGGGCGGCCAGGTGGCTCAGCGAGTAAGAGCACCGGTTCTAGTGTTGGGACGACCTGGAGATCGAATCCCGAGCTCAGACACTCAGCACCACACCCAGAAATAACTGGCCGTGTAACCTTGAGCAAGTCACTTAACCCCAATTGCTTAAAAAAAAAAAATTCAAGGAGACCCTTTGCCTTTATTGGCAAGGCTAAGTGTTGTGACCTTCCCTAGTGTCTTATGACCTTTGTAGATGGTTGTATCAATTCAATAGTTGCATCTACTCAAATGAGCAGTTGTACATACTGTTCTGCAACCCTCAGAAGGCTTTACAAATGCAGTATAGGAGACAGAATTATGGTGTTGAAGTCAAGAAAACCCAAGTTTGGATTTTAGCTCAGACATTTACTAGAAATATTTGACCCTGGACAAGTCATCAGACCTCATAATCTCAGTGTCTCAGCTATAAAATGGGAATAGTAAGAGCACCAACTTCACAGTGTTGTGAGAATCAAATCAAATAAGAGAATACATTTAATATGTTTTGCAAAACTTGAAGCATAAATGTCAGTCATTATTGTTTTAGCTGGTGGTGTAGTGGATAGAGCACCAGGCCTAGAGTCAGAAGAACTGAATTCGAATCTGGCCTTAAACACTAACTGTGCGACCTTGGGCAAGTCATCTAACTCTGTTTGCCTCAGTTTCCTCATCTGTAAAATGAGCTAGAGCAGGAAATGGCAAACTATTCTAGTATCTTTGCCCCAAATAGGATTTCAGAGAGTCGGACACCACTGACCAACAAAATTATTGTTACAGAAGCAGCAAATCCCTTTGCACTTAGTAGCTGATCTTGGAAACGTGGAATTAGTGGACACCCTGCTGAAGGCAGGCTGCGATCTAAACGTTGTTGACAAGGTAACTGTCTAAATGACTACTTGCTCCAGGTGCAGCATTAGCACATCTGCCTGAGACAGTTCCTGTCACCATTTAGCGAAATTTCAAACTTGCTGGGGTCATTGTGAAAGCCAAATAAATAAGTCTGAATTGTATCTTTTTTAAAAGGAGAAATGCCATTTTCTATTTTCCAAATATATAAAATAACTAGTATTACTTAAAACCAGTCTCCAAATGAATATTAAAGCACAAATTATTCACAACTTATTGTTAGTCCACAGGGTTTAGAAGGTATTAGAAAGCTTCTTTACTCCTCCATCTCTAAGGAGGTGGAGGAATCCCCTTATCCCACTTTTTTTTTTTTTTTGCTTTTTGGAGGGCAATTGGGGTTAAGTAACTTGCCCAGGGTCACACGGCTAGTTTTTGTGTATGTTCCCTTATCCCAATCTTGTTGAAGGTATTTGTTTGCTTAGGCACCCCTTCCCTCTCTTTAATTATTTACTTTTTTTGTTTCAATATCACCTTCATCTCTGAGTATATTTTTCTTCTCACTCTTCCCCGACAATCATCCTTTGTGAAAAACAGATAGAACTTTTTTTTTTAAAGCAATTGGGGTTAAGTAGTTTGCTCAAGGTTACACGGCCAGGTGTTTCTGAGTGGGTGCTAAGTGTCTGAGCCCGGGATTCGATCCCAGGTCATCCTGACTCTGGGGCCAGTGCTCTTACTCGCTGTGCTACCTGGCTGCCCCAAAAGATAGAATTTTTATGAAGCAGCTCAGCAAAGCTTACACATTGACCACCTCTGATAGAATAAACAATGTTCCACACCCATAATTCCCCACTGTTGCAAAGAGGTAAAAGAATTACATTGTCCCCCCATCTCAACTTGGGACTAAGTTTGATTGTCACAATTAAATAGTGATTTTTTTTAATTCTAATTTTTGTTGTTGGAAAATCTCTTTTTTTTCTTTTTTTTTGAGGGGAGGGTAGAGCAACTGGGGTTAAGTGACTTGCCCAAGGTCACACGGCTAGTTTGTGTGTGTGTGTGTGTGTGTGTGTGTGTGTGTTAAGTGTCTGAGACAGCATTTGAACTCAGGTTCTCCTGACTCCAGGGCCGGTGCTCTATTCACTGTGCCACCTTGCGGCCCTTAAAATCTCTTTTTCATAGGGCCTAAAGGTAAACTTCAACCCCACTTATTTCAGATATCATCTTTGTACTAGTCAGGTCTGAAGGAATGTGGTTTTGTTATCATTTCCATTTATTTCTCGAACTAGCCAAAAATACCGGATTGGGGAAAGGGGGAAGACACACAGGCTGCTTGCAAAGACCTAGAAAGGTCTATAGCCCAGACCAGCATTGAGGCTGAGAATCAAAGTTACTTTGTGTCTGGAAGGGATTTCACCTAAAAAATCTCAGTGTTATACCTACACCAGCTAAAAATCTCCCAACACCCCCAGGTTAAGTATAGGTAATAATGGAAGATACAGATGAGATTTTGGACCTTAGCCGGTTTGTCTTTGTTTACATCAGTTGATAGTAAATAATTTGGAAATACTACCCATCCTCCCTACTACCTTTTCTTTAAGGTCAAGCTGCATCAGTTGGGCGCAGTGAAAAGAATGAAGATGAGCATTAAAACCCTGCCCCTGATAAAAGTTGTGCCCAAGAGGCAAGTCATTGAAACTCTCTGAGCTTTGACATCCTCTGAATGTGTTCACCTGTAGAATGGGGATACTGACCTCACAGGGCTGTCTTGGAGATCATGCACGAAAATGATTTCACAATTCTCCTGTTGCTGCATTCACATCTTGTCCATTCTAGGTAAATGATGCTTCTTGGGAGTTGGTACATTATTGATAGACAGAAAAAAAAAAAAAGAAAAAGATGCTAGAACTACGACCTGGTACAGCTCCCCTCTTCCTGAAGTTTAACCTCTGGAGAGTATCACAGGCTTAATGATAATACCAGTACCTGGAACCTTCAGACCATTCAAGCACATATTCCTAAGGAAAATGCTCTCCTAAGAGCAAAAACCCTCTGGCTCCCAGCATGCTGCTTTCCTAATAGACTAATTGCCATGATTGTGGATGGTGTTGAAAGCCAGCACTCAGATGGCAGAGATTAGGGGGTTGTATAAAGGCCTCAGAGTAGCAGTACTTTGTAATCCAATTACTGTGCCCCTGATTAGAGGCTGATTGCTTTCAGCCCTAATTTTCAGGCTCATCTAAGACTCTCAATATATGGAAAATGGCCAACACTGGTGCCTGTGGGAATTGTACTTCTAGTGAGTCTCCAGATGCATTCAGAGCTGATCAAGATAGGACCACAGCTCCTCAAGGCCCTCAGGACCACAGTGCTGGCATGACCTCCAGTCATATATTTTAATTATTCTGATATTCCTATATCTTGCTACCTTGGCTAATTGTGCCCTGAAATTAATAGCTCTATCTTGGGCCTAGCCTTTAAAATGCATAGACAGAGCAGATAGCACCTTACTTGCTAAGATAGATGAACCAGAAAATCCCCATTAACATTCCCCTACCTCCCAACAAAGAAATATAACAAAAGCAAACCTGTTTTCTTTGTTGGCTGTTCTAGTCCCTGAGAGTTCCATGTTGCTCTACCAGGGTGTAACGGGAATGCAAATTTGGAAGATCTTCCCTGCCCCTAGGCTAAAGTGCACCTGAAGCCTGGGGTGGGAGGCTTATTTTTCAGTAGATACTTTTTGATTGGCCAATGGGTCCAAAAGGTTGTTACATTCTCTGAGCCAGGAGAAGGCTATATAAGCCCTGATGTGTAGCTTTGTTTTGGGGGCTCACTTTGAGAAGTGTTCTGTGATTTGATCTCTATTCTGGGAAGTCGTTGTCCAGGGCCCCCCCGGCTTTGAAAAACCCAGATGTGGAAACCCAGATGTTGACTGGGTATGGATGTAATGGTTGGGCAGTTTGGAAATCTGTCTACTTGATCTGTTTCTGTCTTGATAATTCTGCCTGCATACTTTGAAGTTCGGGGTGCTGACCTTTTCCCCTGTACAAGGTAAACGATATATGTCTGACTGATTAAAGTAAGCTTGTTAACCCATTTTGAGTTGCTTTCCTTTAACAAAGCAGATCCAAGAACCTGTGGTGGAAGCAACCCTGAGGATGCTTGGGGTGCTTGCCGCTACACAGGGTAAGAGGCAGTATTGTGTATGGCTAGAACAACTTGACAGCTGATACCTAGTTCTTGCTCTGACAGTCTTATTTTCTCCTTCTCAGCAACCCTCCTGTATATATCCCTTTCCCTCTGCTCATACAATCACTACCTTTCTACAGCCCCTCATCACCTGGATTACTGCCTTCTAATTGGTCTCTCTGCCCCAGATCTCTAGCTACTTTGATCCATCCTTTGCTCAGCTGTCTAAGTGATTCTCCTAAAGCATAGGTCTAACCATATCACCCCAACTTCCTTCCCCCCTACTCAGTAAAGCCAGTGGCTCCCTTTTACCTCCCAGAACAAATATAAAAACTTTTATTTCACTTGTAGAGCTCTTTAGAGCCTGGCCCCTTCCTACCTTTTTAGTCTTTTTTTTTGTATTTTATTTTTGTGGAGGCAATCAGGGGTTAAGTGACTTGCCCAGGGTCACAGAGCTAGTAAGTATCTGAGGCGAGATCTGAATTCAGGATTTCCTGACTCCAAAGTGGATGCTCTTTCCACTGTACCACCTAGCTGCCCCTCTTTTCAGTCTTCATAATGAACATTTTACTCCCCTAGAAGCAATCTGTTGTTGTTCAGTCATTTTCAGTCTTGTCCAGCTCTTTGTGACCCCCTTTGGGGTTTTCTTGGTTTGACATTTCCTTCTCCAGCTCATCATTTTACAGAGGAGGAAACTGAGGTAAACAGGGTTAAGTGACTTGCCCAGAGTTGCCTGGAAGTGTCTGAGGCCAGATTTGAACTCAGGAAGATGAATCTCTTCCTGACTCCAGGTCTAGTACTCTATGCCCTGTACCACTTCGCCCACCTAGCATATAGTAAGTGTTTAATAAATGTGCTTAACAAAGTGTTTAAAATATAGTAAGGGTTTATTAAATGCTTGTTCATTGACTGCCTGCCACTCCCTTATTGTGTAACCTTGAATCAAGCACTTAAGCTCTGAGTCTCAGTTTCCCCTTCTGTAAGATGGACACATTGTAAGAGGGATTATAATAGCAGTATAGGTAGATGTAAATTGAGGTTCCAACTCTGAAATTCGGGGATCTGTGACCTTATGGTATAAATGTTCTGCATGCCCCACTGGATTGTTGGGAAGAGATGAGGAGATGGTCTGAAAGCTAAACTGAAAAAGACAATGGTTATACCAGCATAAGGTATTTTTTTAAGATAATGTTTTATTTTTTTCCAATTGCAATTTTTAACATTCATTTAAAAAAATTTCAAGTTTCAAATTCTCTCTCTCCTTCCACTCCTTCCTCCTGAAACAGTAAGCAATATGCTATGGGTTATAAGTATGCAATCACAGCATAAGGTATTATTAAAATGCAAATGTTATCTCTGAGAGGTGCAGGAGGTTTGTCAGACTCCAAGCAGGGTCTCAAGCGGGAAGTAGATCAGAGGATCAGAGATTTAGAGCTAGAAGGGACCTTGGAGGCTATCAAGCTTACACTCAACTCCCTCATTTTACAGAGGGGGAAACTGAGGCACAGAGTAGTCAAATGACTTCCTTTTCACATCCTGTGGCTCTGCAATGTGGCATTGCCTCCATGTCTCATACAGTGAATGAATCTTAGGGATGAGGCAGTAAAGGTTTGGAGGGGCTGGAGAGCCAATGTTGTGGAGGACCCTGGGCATCCAAAGAGCATCTGGAGTTTTCTTTCTGGGGAAAAAAAGGTGGAAGGGTAAGAAAGGGATTAAAGTAGGGTTGTACTAGGGGATGAGAAAGGTCAGGAGTTTTATCTATTTCACAATTTTTATAAGGACCGGGCCTGTCCATCCTGGTCACCTTTTGGCCAGTAGCATTTGGCCAACAAGCTACTTGTGACAACAGGATGAGATGTCAGGCAGGGAGAACAGCAGCGACGAGGTGTCTACCTGTTTATTCTCTAGGGAAGGATGAGTGGAAGGGAGAGAAAGTGGTGTGATTTTGTTTAGACCCCTGAGTTGAGTTTCTTAGCCACAGAGAAGATTGGAGAAATATTTCACTTTTTTTGGTTTCTTTTTTTTATGAGGCAACCCAACAATTCCCTCTCCCCTGTCTTCTAGTATTTCCCCCTCCCCAATGACATCCTTGCAGCGATGTGTTTAGAAATGAATGGTGGTTATCAGAGCCACTGTCAGTGATGTTGTTTTTGTTCGCAGCAAGGAAAGACTGCATTAGCTGTAGCATCCAGGAGCAGCCATTCTCTCATTGTAGATATGATCATCAAAGGAGAGAGATACTACTCCTGGAGACAGGTAAGGAAGAAGGATTTTGATTTAGCTGTGGGGCTCCCTGAGAGGGAATTTAGGGTATTTGTTTTAAAGAGATCCTGTACACTGGTCCTAGAGTCAGGAGGACCTGAGTTCAAATCTGGCCTCAGACACTTAACACAAAGACTAGCTGTGTGACCTTGGGTAAGTCATAACCCCAAATGCCTTCCAAAAAGTAAAAAAATAAGGGGGTCCTGTAAAGCGGCTTTCTTTTGGGGATCTTTTTCAAGAGGCGATTGGTGAATTCTTTCCATTTTTATTTTGCCCTCTAGTTCTAGAATATCAGGGCAATTTTCCTTGAGAATTTCTTGAAGGATGATTTCTAGTCTCTTTTTTTGATCATGGCTTTCAGGTAGACCAATAATTGTTAAATTATCTCTCCTGGATCTATTTTCCAGGTCAGTGGTTTTTCCAACGAGACATTTCACATTGCCTTCTATTTTTTCATTTGTTTGGATCTGTTTTATAGTATCTTGATTTCTCATAAAGTCATTAGCTTCCATTTGCTCCAATCTAATTTTGAAGGAGTTATTTTCTTCAGTGAGTTTTTGAAATTCCTTTTCCATCTGGCAAATTTGACTTTTTAAGGCATTCTTCTCCTCATTGCCTTTTTGGGCCTCTTTTGCCATTTGAGTTAGTCTATGTTTTAAGGTGTTATTTTCTTCAGTTTTTTTGGGGTCTCCTTCAGCAAGTTGTTGACTCACTTTTCATGATTTTTTTGCATCATTCTCATTTCTCTTCCCAACTTTTCCTCCACTTCTCTTACTTGATTTTCAAAATCCTTCTCAAGCTCCTCTATGGCCTGTAACCAATTCATATTTGTCTTGGAAGCCTTTGATGCAGGAGTTCTGACTTCGTTGTCTTCCTCTATAAGGGTTATGGGATTTAAAGATCTTCCATGCCCCATTGGACGTGCTGACGTAGCAGGAAGGGGTGGAGCAAGCGAAAGCAAAAGCCAGAGAAAGCGAAAGCCAGAAAAAGCAAAAGCCAAGCTAGCGTTCCTGCGGTGGCTGGCGGTGGTGGTGAAGGTGGCGGTGGCAGCAGAGGCAGCGGCAGTGCGAAGCCCTTTTTGAGTTAGGACTACTAAGGACTTTCTGCTAAGGACTCCTGCTGAGGACTGCCAGGGGCCGGAGCTGCTGGGAGCGCGCTTCCAGGACGCTGGGTGGTTGCTGTGCGTGGGGAGAGGAGGACCTTTGCCTGAGGTAGCCTGTTCTGTTTTAAAGGCTTGAAAATGTGGGTGCTTTCTACTTTATCTACCTGTGCCAATGTCATAACTACTCTGATGGCTTTCACTTTCTGGTTTTGGGACTCAGTCTTTTGGTATCTTAATAAATTTTCTAGTTTATTTCCCCATATGGCAAGCATGATGTATTTTGTGATGGATAATTATATCAGCATATTTGTAATCTCTATAGGCATTGTGAATATGGCATTGCTGATACATCCTCCCATTCCATACTTTGATCCTTTTTGTCCCCAAAAAAGGATTCTGTGGTCTATTTGTGCTTCCTCTGTTTGCTCATCTTGCCAGACAATTACTTGACTTTTGAGCTCTTTGCCACAGTAGAACTCTGCTTCCAGCATGGAGAGAGCTGTGTCCCAAATTGCTGTAGTTCTTGCATCTGTCAGGAGGGTGCCCTCTCTGTAGCCACCACAAGCTTTGTAAAACTGGCATTCCTCACCCCAGGAGCACAGCCTAAGACAGCAACCCAGATTCAAGCAGGTTAAAGCAAGAGTGATTACCCTCTGAATGGTTGCTTGGTCCCTCTACAATCTGCAGGCCAGGAGCTCTGGAGGCAGCCATGCGCCTCCTCTACCTTTTACCCTGGGGGCAGAGGTCAGACCACACTCCTCTGTCACCTAGTTTCAACAGAGTACCCCACTGAGCTTTTACTTTGTCTTTGGTGTTTATGGGTTGAGAAGTCTGGAAACCACCACAGCTACTGGTGATTCACTCTCCTGAAGTCTGCTCTGGCCCGTCTGGGCCCATGTGGCTCACATAGAACTGTGCTCGGCTCCCAGTCTGGTGCCATAGACCCTTCCTGTCAGCCTGTCAGGCTGCCTTCAGTGGGAGATTTGTTTCTCTCTGTCTCTTTGTGGGTTCTTTAGCCCTAAAATTTGTTTAGAGTCATTTTTTTTTGCCAGTATTGGAGGTGGTTGGAGGAGGAGCTGAAGCAAGTTCCTGCTTTTACTCCACCATCTTGGCTCCACCCCTGTAAAGTGCCTTTCTAATCTGGCCTCAGATACTTACTAGCTGTATGACCTTGAGTAAGTCACTTAACTTTTATTTGCCTTAGAGGCAGCTAGGCAACTCAGTGAATAGAGCACTGGGTTTGGAGTCAGGAAGACCTGAGCTCAAATCTAGCCTCAGACACTTAGTAGTGTGACCCTGGGCAAGTCACTTAACCTCTGTTTGCCTTAATCCACTAGAGAAGGAAATGGCAAACCTCTTCGATATCTTTGCCAAGAAAACCCCTGGCCAGTATTGGCATGCTATAGTCCAAGAGGTCATGAAGTCAGACACAGCTTAACAACAATAACACAAGCTGTCTTCATGCCTAGGCTTTCCAAGAGGATCTGCTTGGTCTCATTCCCTCCCAGAACTGCAAACCATGCCTGAGGGGAAAGACAACCAAAATCACTTCAGCAATACCCCCCACTCCATCCTCCTCCCCACTCCCTCAGAAAGTTTTGCCAGGTTTAAGGTACCTTGTAGGTCAGCATCTACCAAAACCACAGTTCACGAGCCCCTACCGTTCCAAGTCTCTTACTAGATCAGCCACAGGACACATCAATTCAAAACAAAAGACATTTAAACAAACACAGTAAGATATATGTGAAGAAAAATTCCCAACACACACAGAGGAATAGTCTCCCACAGTGTGCCACATTCTCAGTGGGGAAAGTGGACACTTATGTTAGCAAGCATTCATTGAAGTGGCATAAACATAGGGGAATGTATGTGACCAGTATGCATATGGCTAGAGGCAACTGAAGTTTCAGATGCTGGGGTGCCACCTATGCTTTCTGGTGATATCCTCAAACTGCTTTCTACTGGGTCTCTCCTAAACTACTCTCTGCTGCCATCTGCTGGTCATCTGCTGTGATAGGGTTCTATGTTGACCTGCCTTGGTAGCTGCTGGGACCTCAGTTCTGCAAAACTCACAACCTCTGGTTATTTTAGCTTTTCTGAAATGCATATCCCAATCAGCCCCATTCTGCTGGCTGCATAGAAAATCCCTTTAGGCATTTGTATTCCTGAGCAGCTAGATGGCCCAGTGGATAGAGCACAGGGCCAGGACTCATAAAATCTGACCTCTGACACTTACTAGCTGTGTGACCCTGGGCAAGTCACTTAACTGTGTTTGCCTCAGTTTCTTTATCTGTAAAATGAGCTGGAGAAGGAAATGTCAAAACATCTTTGCCAAGAAAACCCCACATGGAGTTGCGCACACCAATTTGTATTCCATGCAGATCAGAGGGGCTCATGACCTTTCTCCTGTCTCCTGTCTCATCCCATTTTTCTATATAAGTCACAGAATGTTTGAACTAGAAAGAATCAACCGATCCATTCTCCTCATTTAAGAAGGAAATTGATACCCAAAAAAGGGAGTGACTTGACCAAGGTCCTACAACTAATTAGTGGCTGAGCCAGTATTTTATCCCAGCTTCAGTGACTCCAAGTACTAGGGCTATAACATCAAGGCCACATGTCTTGGCCAATACTCCAACAATCCCTTCCTTAGCTCCCATAGCAATGGGCAGCTTACAGTCTCAAAGTGTCCCCAACTGCTAGGTGGTGGCAGCTCAAGGCCTGAACCTTGGGGATCTTGTCTCTTCCCTTTGTAGCAGGTTTTGATCACAGGGCCAGCTAGTCTCAGTCATTGAGGCCCCAAACACTTCCTTATAATGAATTCTTCACAATGTAGCTCTGAAAATGGTGTCCTAACTTCTTTTTGTTTTAACCCTCCCAAATGAGAAGTTTCACAAGCTTTGTTCTGGCGTCATGTGGTCACCACTATGATGACCTGTTTGAAATGATGTGTTGTCAAAAACTCCTGAGCCGAGCTTTCTCCTCTTTTCCTGGCTTTCCTTCTGCCTGCTTTCTCTTATCTTGGCTCCCAATCTCTCTTCTACCCTCTCTCCCCCTCCGCAGTTTCCCTTTGAATTTCTGTTAGATAACAAATGTATTCTGAGGAAGTGGAAGGTGAATGTACTCCAAGGTATACCTCAGAGAAACTGGGAAGCTGGAACGGTAGCTGTGTTCTCTTTTCTGTGCTATTTCTTGCTTAACTTGGTGGGGAAATGAAATGACTGGTTGAGAAATGAATTTCTCTGGCCAAATGCACTTCTTGGTTAAATGAAGGTTAACCAGGAAACCATTATGGTTGAAAAACTCTTTCTAAAATATGTTAGTGACCACTCTTATGCCTTAGTTAAGTACAGTACAGGGAACATGAATGAATGAATAAATAAATACATGAAGTATTTATTACAGCTTGGTGGCACAGTGGATAGAATGACCGGCCTAGAGTCAGGAAGACCTGAGTTCAAATCCCACCTCAGATGCTTACTAGCTGTGTGACCTTTGACAAGTCACTTAACCCCTGTTTGCCTTGGGTTCCTCATGTGTCAAATGGAGATAATAGCACCTACGACTCGAGGTTGTTGTTAGGATCAGTTGAGATATTTATAAAGCATTTGACACAGAGCCTGGCACATAATGAATGCCATATAAATGTTAGCTATAATAATAATAATAATAGCTATCATTATTACCTCCCAGGATGTGAGGATCAGATGAGAAGATAATTATAAAGAGCCTAGCATAGTATCTAGCACATAGTAGGCACAATATAAAGGTTAGATAGTGTTATTATCATTTTACTGCTTACTTTGGGCAAAGCTCTGGGGACTGGAGCAGAAAAGGAAGGCAGCCCCTCCTCTCAAGGAGCTCTCTTCTAGTGGTGGAGAAAACATACCCAGCAGGTGTCAGCTGCAGCTCCGAGGTGAAGGCCCCATGGTCCTTAGGGCACTATGACAAACAGAAGGTAATGCCTCTTCCTTAATGTCATTTCTCCCGATCACGTCACATCCGTTTCTGACGCTGAACCATTTGACAGTGCCAAGCTCTCTGGTTGCAAGAACTTTCTTTTCTCTATCTTCAATAAACATGTGGGAAAGAGTCATTTGAATCAGAAGCTGAGTAGTATCTTAGAATGACAGTTTGGAGCATTTGTCACATCCTGGTCTACTAGAACCACCCCCCTCCCTCCCCACCCCATACCAGAAGCCTCCATCATGCCTGGCTTTTAGGAGCAAGAGAAACATCAATAAAATAAATTCAGATGTGGGATTTGGGCTCCAGGCACAGAGGAAATATTTAAGAGTAAATATTGAGGCCTACTCCTCTACTGTCTACTGTCTCTCTGGAGACCTGCTGGGTCATTAGTTGCTCTATCCTTTATAGAAGTACAGCTGGGTTTGTGGAAAAGATGTATTATTATTGCTGATAAGAGCTTAATTTATATAGTACAAATATTACATTATTAGTGCATTTATAGACAGATCAAATGAGATAAAATTGGTAAGCACTTAGGTATATAGTAGGTGCTTAATAAATGTTGGTTCTGCAGTAAGAAGTTAAGTGATTTGCTCAAGTTTACACAGTCAACATATGTCAGGGGAGGAATCTACCCCTAAGTCATTGTGCTTTAAGGCCAGCTCTTTATCCACAATACCATATTTCTCCTGAATGAAGAAGCTCTCCATCATGACAAAGCTTCACATCTCAAAGTTTAATCAAAGTTTGGACAAAAAAATGACATAGCTTGCCCTCATAGACTTCTGAACAGATAAGAGAAATCTAGAAATCCCTTTTCATCTAACAGCAAAATTCTGTGCTCTTAAGGATAATGAAAGTTTCCTGAAATCTGCCCATTTCCTTATTCTTTTATTTCCTCCAGTTCCCCCTGGCCCCTGCATTTGCTGACAGCATGCTTTTTGGCATTCTGCTCCTCTCGCTGTGGAAAATGAGAGATATAGATTAGGGCTCTGCAGTCCCACCCAAGCTTTTCTAAAGGAAGTCAAAAGGACAGCGGAGCTAGGTTGCCCCAGCAGTCTTGACAGATATGACTAGCGGTACAAAGCCCTATACTCAGAAAATAGAACTATTCCTTTGGTTGTCATTACAGGGATTCCCATTACAATAAAACTGTTGAATTGTGCAAAGGATTGGACAGAGCCACACCGCACTTGCCTTTTCCCTTAAATCCTGTTTCTAAGTGATTGTGGCATTGAACTTGAGCGAACAGCAACACCTTAGAGAAGGAGGGGCTTTGTGAATGAAAACGTTGGGATGAATTTTGCAAGTAGTGTGGTAGATGGAGCACTGGTCTTGGAGTCAGGGGACCTGGTCCAAATCTCCCCTCTTAACTAGTTGTGGGATTACCCTTTGAGTCTTACTTTCTTCACCTGTTAAATGGGTATTTTAATAATACACTATCTCATAACTGTGAGGAAACAGTTTTTATAAACTTTAGAGCACTTTATAAATGTGAGTTATTATTAGATGAGAGCCTTGGAAAGGTTTATGAAATGAAGTGGCTGTTTTGGAACCTTTAGTCTTGTGGGAGTGGGGATAAAACTCATCGATTTAGAGTTGGAACAGAAGGAGGGTAGGTATTCTTTTAAAACAATGCTAACCCTTTGGGATTTACCATGAGAGCTCGTTCTTTTGTATAGACCTACGGGGTCTAGACAAGCTGCAATGCTCGCCTATTCCTTCTCAAGGGACCGTATCTGTGGATTCAGATGCATGAACCAGATTCAGTACTTGGGAAAGTCTGGTTTCTGTAGAGAGGACTCAGATTCCTTTTTTCATTGCTTCATTGGTCTTTACATCACAATCCTGTAGCTCTGGAGAAATAATTTAAAACAGGTTTGGTTCTAGGTCTAGCATATCCCCACATGGAGGAGTAGAAAAGACTCAATGTACGAAGTAAATCAGCTATAGGATAACTATTTATTTCTTCCACACAAAAGAAATGTTGAAAACAAAGGTGTGTATTGCCAAAGACAACCATGAAAGAGTAACTTAGAATTTCTGCTATACTCTTCTGGGAGGTTGCTACTTAAGCCAGGAAGCATTTTATGGAAATGATCAATCAGTATTTACTTCACCTTTGGGTCCCTTGGGGTCCATGTCTTCTAGTAGTCAGAGCAGGGGCTGGGTTCCTCCTGTCGATGGTCATCCTCTCTTCAAGAGGTATCATAGTAGCTGTAGGGGGCCCCTCCCATACATAACTAGCACTAATTGAGAGACCCAGTCTCTCAGACTCATAAGGTGGCCTCCAAGGCTTCGACTCTTCTCAGGGCCGCTATTTCATATATTTCACCTGTGCTCAGGGAAAGAAACACAAGGCAGATGATGCATCGAAGACCCACAGTTCAAACTCACATTTTCCCAGCCAAGCACCTGCTCTAGTTGCTGTTGTGCAGTTCACATTTTACACTTGTCATAGAAATCCCAGAGAGAGTTAGATGCCACACATTCTAGAGACAGGACAGAAAAGAGAAAGCCCTAGGAGGTAGAGTCATTCCTGTTAAGGTCTACTGATGGTGGCCAAATAGCTAACCCTCTCTGATCCAGCTCTGAATCACTTTCATCTGAAAGTACTGATTCAGAAAATGCCTAGTCTACCAGAAGAAGCCAGGCTCTTGCATTTGGAGTAGGAGGAATTCATTAGTTTGCCTCCATTACACTGTTTGCCCCTATTATACTTACTTTTGTCTAGCTGTCTAAAGGGTGAAGACAATGGGAGAATCCTGAAAGAAGTGATAACAGAAAGCAGAGTTGGAAAAGGGTGTGTGTGTGTGTGTGTGTGTGTGTGTGTGTGTTCTTTAGCATAAAATACTATTATCAGTAGTGTTTCAGCCACACCCTGGCCCCACCCCAAATTTCTAGCTAATAAGGTTTAGGATACAGATTATCCCCTTTTCAACTAGATTAAGTTTCCAAAACTTGCCACATCTTTCTAAAGTCAACTATGGAGTCCAAATTTTGCTAATTCAGACATAGGTCCAGGTGGCTTGGTCATGATGGCAGAGGGACTCTGGTCCCCTGATAATCTAAGTTTTTAATACTACTGAGCTTCACCCCATCCCAGTCAATACTTTTTCTCTATACTGTTTCTAGTCCTACTATCACTAACCTTTTCTAACTTTTCCTCTTAAAATAAACAGAAACAGATGTGTTTATATAAATAGAGAAGACTATGTAGCAAAAGTCTAAATACTTTGGATCTATGTCAGTTCAATTCAATGAACAATGTCCTAGTACCATACAGAGCAGGCCTCAAAGCTAGGAAGACCTGAGTTCAAGTCCTGCTTCTGGAACTTGCTTGCTGCATGATCTTGATCAAATCATTGAGTTCTCTGGGCTCCTGGGCTAGACCTAGGCAGCTCCCTAAGACTATACATTGCAGGGAAGGTGCTGAACCACACTGGTAGAGGAAGTTTCCTTACCTTGGAGTTTCCTATGTCAATAAAATAATTTTGATTTCCCATTCCTATCCCTATCCTTATTCCTTGTTGTTGTTCGCCTATTTTTCAATTGTGTCTGACTCTTTGTGACCCTTTTTAGGTTTTCTTGGCAAAGATGCTGGACTGACTTTCCATTTCCTTTTCCAGCTCATTTTATAGATGAGGAAACTAAGATAAACAGGATTAAGTGACTTGCCCAGGGTCACACAGCTAGGAAGTGTCTGAAACCAGATTTGAATTCAGAAAGATGATTCTTTCCTGACTCTAGACTTGGAATTCTATCCAATGCACCACTTGGTTGCCCTATCCCTGTCTCTATCCCTATAAAAAAATGAAACCATTTCTACCATTAGATTCTACTGGGAGGAAATGGGCACTCAGCTATACAAACTATATCTAAAATAAATACAAAGTAATTTGCGGGGGGGGGGGGGGGGTAGGGAAAGGAGCTAACAAGAGGGAGATCAAGAAAGCACTCTTCAGGTGATACTGGAGGTGAGCTTTGAAGGGAGCTAGAGATTCTCACAGGAGCAAGTACAGAGGGAAAGCATTCCAGATGTGAGGGACAGAGAGGGAATGACATGTGGAGGAACAGCAATTGGCTGGTTTGTCGAGTGATGTGGAATGAATCTGGAAATTACCTGGAGTCAGATTGTGGAAGGTTTTAAGAATGTTAAACAGAGGGGCTTATAGTTTAGCCTAGAGGTAATAGAGAGTCAGTGAAAGTTCTTAAGCAGGGGAGTGGCCTGGTCACACTCACATTTTAGGAATATCAATCTAGCAGTTTATAGAGGGTGAGAGCCACATACAGCTTACAATGCTCCCGAGTGAGGGAACCTGTTTAAAATGGAATTGGAGGGGTAGCCAGGAGCAGGAGTCAGGAGGACCTGAGTTCAAATCCTGCCTCAGATACTTACTAGCTGTGTGAACCTGGCCAAATCATTTAACTCTGATTGCCTAAAAAAAAAATGCAATTGGGAAATATTTAACAAAATCATTCAAAATATAGTGAAACATAGATAATATCATATTTGAAAACTAAGTCAATATTCAGTTCAATGGGATCCTTATGTAAGATTTTAAAACCAGTGGTCTGGTTAATAGAAAAACTAGGGCAAGGAAACTGATTAGGAGGTTGTTGCCATAGGCCAGGAGAGAGGTCACACCTCCTGTGGGTAGTCAATAATTTAGAATGCAACTTCTATTGAAGATTCTCTTAAAAGAAAAACTATGACACAGCAGTCCATCCTAGCCTAAGAGTTCTTTTTTTTTGGGGGGGGTGCTTTGGAGGGTTCTGTTGAGGGACAGAAATAGGACGTGACCCCAGCACACAGGGCTGCAGAATCCAGTCTTGTTTCAGCTGTTAAAAAGCAAAGTATCAGATCCTCCCTCTTCCCCTTTGCCCCCTGAGCATAGTGTAGTAGGGAGAAGGGCTTATGTCTAGACTCTCCCAGTTACTGGTTGGATCCTCTTGGGTGAGGTTTTCATTAGTTTTGTTTTGAATTCTCCGAGTCCTTCATTTTCTCATCTGTAAGAAAAGTGGTTTGGGAGAGATGATTTCACAATTCCCTTGCACATTCCTTTCTGTGATTCTCTCATTCCTACCTCCTCCTTCTCCCTCAACCTTGACTTTGTGACCAGGGAGAAGGAAAAAACAAATGAGCTTTTACAAGGTCACACCTGAGGAAATCTGCTCTGGCTAGGAAAGATTTAAAGATTCCAAATATGAGACAGACTTAAACTTGAAGAAAAAACACAAATGAGAGTGTTCAGGGAGGAACCGTCAAAGGGAGTGGGGAGAGAGGCAGTGTGCTGAAGGTTATCTGCGGTGACATCTTCCTGGCTGACATTCTCACTCTCCCTGTGGGCATTCTAACATCAGTGGGGTCACTCTTGGGGTAGAAGCATGCAATCACGGATTGCAGAATCTCCACATCTCAGGGTCAGACAGGGTGTGCTTTAGGGTTTTTGTTAGAGATATTTCCTGCATTTTGGATGATGAAACTTGGCCCGAAGACAAATGGCCCTGAACAAATGATTTGGGCTGGACCTTTATCAGTTTTATCAAGGGGGGAAAATACTCTGATTAGGCTATAAACATAGTACATCTGAAATTGTCTGTTATCTTTATTTTCAATTTAGGAACATTAAGGAAGCAGCTATGATTCACCAACAGGCCCTGTTCTGACATTCAAACAAGATCACAGTTTGGAGACGAAGCAGATCCGCTCTTGCCTCTGGAAATTGGCTTACTGTCAGCTTAAAGCCCAAGAGTGGCAGAAGCTGGCACACTCATGGAAATTTTCAGATGCACAGATCAAAGCTATTGAAGAACAGTGGTCAGGTAATGACCCAGTAGAACTTACTGGAAGAAATGAAGAGTGAGAAATGATGAAACTAGAAGTTTCTGACAAGGATTAATTGCTGAGAATTAGCAATTAGCAGCTACTTTCATCGTGTAAAACAAGAATAGTGATATCAACGTTTTACTGTGGTTTTGGGGAATTTTTAGCCAGTGACTCCTCTCCTTCAAAACAATGTTTGCAAATGGTTATTTGTTTTTCAAGTTACAAAGGTTTGAAAAGCAATTGATATTTTTTGACCAAATAAACACACAGTAGAAGGAGTACCAAAAGAAGCTCTATGTTCTTAACAGCTTGTTCTGTGACTGGTTGACCACCAGCGATTGATAAATGGCCACCACAGTAACTGCAACTGAAGAATAATACTTCTTAGGCTTGCTCTGTGGTGAATGGGATTATATATTCTGGCTTCCTTGGGTTTCAGAAAATGTTCTACAGCAGTTACTGAAAGACAGTAATTCAAAGTAATTAAAGGATTTAAACTAAATTACATTTGTCAGAATTAGAAAATATATACTGGTTTCTGTTCATTACCTTTGGTCTTATAGATGTTTGTTGTGTTACTGCAATCTGTGGCCCATTACTGCTACAGAAAAATAGCTCTATATTTACATAGACTGGGTTTAATCTTGGGTGCCTCTCATACAATCTTGGTGGCTCATGTACTCACTCAGGATGCGTCATTCTTGGTAACATAATTTCAACCAGAAAAATCAATGAATGCAGAGAGAGAGAATATTTAGCATAAATGAAGATCTTGCATAAAAAGAAACATAAGGTAATTCTATGTGTGTTACATAGGAAGTGAAAGCTCTTGCGAGCATGGCCATAGAATGCTGTTCATTTGGCTACATGGAATACTGCTGAGACATGAAAACCCCATGAAGCACTTATATGAAGATCTGGTCAATGTGGGGTTCCCAGAACTAGCAGGTCAGTAAGCAAAAAGGTGCTTTTTGGTCTTGTTTTGTTTTTAACAAATCATCATCACTACCCTCTCTTCCCTCTGCAAGTGGGACCTCTGTAAATGGCAGAGGACAAGGGCAAGAATTATCATCACTGAGGCAGTATACTACAGTGAAAAGGCTTCAGAGGTTTACTACCTGTGTGACCTTGGGCAAGTCACTTTATCTTCCTGGTTCTCAGTTTTCTGCTCTATAAAATAAGGAGGTCAGACTACATGGCCTCTGAGGTCCCTTTCAGCTCGATGATCCCATTAGCTTCAACTCTGACATTTACTTGGTATCTTATTATACCTGAGTCACATAACCCCATTGGACTTCAGTTTCTTCATCTGTAAAATGAAGGTAATAATATTTGAACTGGCTATCTCACAGGGTTATTGTGAAGGAACTGCTTTGGAAAACTCCAGGCTAGGACTTATTCTCTGTTGTACCACCAGCTCTATTTAGCTATGCTATTATGAGGATTACCTTGGTGCATGGGGTAAACAAAGCTTCTGCTGTTCTTGAACTATGGCAGAGAGGGGCAGACAAGCTACCTTTAACATCTCTTCCAGGTCAAATCTATGATACTACTTGTCTTTAGTCAGATAGAAGTGAAATGGAGATAGAATGACATTTTGCCAGTAGAGGCTGTATTTAAAAATTGCCATTTTCAAATTCCACCTTGATAGGTATCCACACTGATGATGATGATTCCCTACAGCATATACTTCATGCTTCTAAGTTGATGTCACACATTTCACACCAAAGATGTCATAGATTCCCCATAGTATCTTTGTAATTCATACTTCTAAGTGGACCCACCTATTTCAGTGCTTATGGAGTGCTCTTCCTCATATAATAGGTATATTGTAGATTATTAGTAAATTCAGTATCACTGCATCAAGATGTGGGGGCCAGGGGCGGCTAGATGGCGCAGTGAGTAGAGCGCTGGCCCCAGAGTCAGGAGGACCCTAGTTCGGTTCTGGCCTCAGACATTTAACACCCACACAAAAAAACTAGCTGTGTAACCTTAGGCAAGTTACTTAATCCCAATTGCCCTCCAAAAAGGCAAAAAAAAAACCCCAAAAAACAAAACAAGATGTGGGGGCCATCACCATCACACTAAGGAAAGCCTTGCTGAATCAGGTGCTTGATCCTGTCTCTTAATTTGGGTAGTGCTACCAATGGTATCAGGGGTTACTTTGTGAGAAAGTCTAATTGTTTCTATCCTTCAGCAGAGCTATCATCTTGCCAATGGTGTTATTATTGACTGTAACCCATTCTATGTCCCCTGACCCCCCTACCTTTTATTTTTCTGTATTTCCTATCTATGTGCATTTATAATCCTCCACATACAAGAACCAAAAACACTTTATTTAAGAAGAAGGTCTGAAGGTGCTGGATATAGACAGCATTAACTAACTTGATTAAGACTGAAATGGGCAATATTTAGAAGCAGACATTATGAGCTGTATGACCCTGGGCAACTCATTTAATCTTTCATTCTTCTTTCCTGCATGGGTAAAATGGAATCACACAATAGAAGCTATCTCACAGGGCTGTGGCATCAAATGAGATAATACACTAAAGCACTTTGCAAACCTTAAAGACACATAGAAATGCTATTTATTGTGATGATGATGATGATGATGAAATGACTAGCTGTCAGTGTGAGTCATTTGTGAATCAGCTCTCTCTGTGTAGCAGGCCACTGACAAGTTAGAAGAAAAGTCAAAATCAATAACAGGTTAGAAGAAAGAATAAAGATGAAATGCCATTACATACAATTTTTACAGCTTCAACCTGAGCTATTCAAAGAGGTTATTGATGTCAAAACATGGAAAGACTCTGATTCTGATTATCAGTATTTCTTACAGAAGTTTGGCTGATATAAATAAGTCACCAAAATGGAGAGATAAAAAGGGCCTAGAAATGCATGATCAGAAAAGTTGCTGGGCTGGCCATATTTTATCATAGTTTCAGAGCTATATGCATACTCTTAGAACGTGAAAAGACTTAGAGAAAAGCCTTCAGTATATCATGTAGATTTTGGTAGAGCCTTACAAATAACGGGTGCTTAATAAATTCTTGTTGGATTGAATTAAATTCTCTGTAGAAGATCTATCAAGAGAATATGATCAAGAAGCAGATGTATGGAATGAGGTACTGATAGATTTCAGTCTGCACTGATGGGAAAGATAGTCATCCAGATGATATCATAGGTTCCCTGTAGTGTATACTTCCTGGTTCTCTGCTGACCCATCTATTTCATTGTCTTATGGAATGGCCTTTTTCACATAATGGTGTTTTGTTTCTGTTTTGTTTTATTATTATTATTATCAATAGAACAAGTCTTAGAGAATTACCTGAACCACTAAAAAGTTAAATGACTTGCTCAGGGTCACCTGGTCAATATGTGTCAAAAGTGTGACTTGAACCAATGTCTTTCGGACTCCAAAGCTAGCTGTCTATCCACTGTGCCGTTATCTCTCCTCATCTAATGTTTTAGTAACACAATTGTTGAAGAATTAACCTAATGCACCATGATCTTAATCAAGGAGAAAGCATTCCACAAAGACACAGATCCCAAGGGTTTGTGCAGACTCTGTGAAGGAGCTTTTCTCTGAATTAGCATCTAGGTGGAACTTTTTATAATCTTTTGAGAAAACAAAAAATAATCACATGAGAGTGGTACAAAGTTGGGAGATTAATAATGGAGTTATATGGATTTAAGTCATTGAGGTTCAATACATTTTGGGGGGAATATTCTGAGAAAAATGTAAAATATTAATGAGTAATTGATTTTGGCAAGTTAAGCATCTCCAATCGTTGGCAGCAGGGTTTCCCGTGGGAAAACACTTTCCTTCAGTTCTTCAGGACAGCAGTATCTGCTTTACTCATAGTCCTTTGCAGTGATTCCAAGCTTCTACAGACAAAACAACAAAATGATAGACTTATAATTTATTAGGACTAGAATCCTCGTTCTACATTAGAGATTAATGGGCTTTTGTGGGTGAGGCAGGAAATTACCCATAATGCTAGGTGTTTTATGAGGAAATGCATTCTTTGTGTGTGGCAAAGAGGGAGTGCAGAAGCATGAGGCTCACATCATCCTGCTCCTGCCAAAGCTCAGGGAAACTGGTGACATGTTGGGGAGAGCTTCTCTCCTCCTTTGTTGCCTATTCATCCATATATGAGATTAGCTATAAAATGGAAATTCATAGGAGGATGCTTGTCAATGTTTAACAGCCTTCTCACTTGATAAACTTTTGCATTTAATCTGCACTATTATTTTTAATCTAGAAATCAATAAAACAGTCAATCAAGCCCTGATTTTTCTTTCTGCTGATTACTGAGGTATAACTGCTCAAACTGAAAATTTAAGAACTGGTGCTCCTAGAACAGGCCTGCACAACATTTGTGCCAGCATGCTGCTTATGGCCTGCAGGCTACTTAAGAACGACCTCTGGGTTGTTTGCAGTCGTGAAAGGATTTCAGGCAGCCCATGAAAAATGTAAGATTGTACAAAAATGTAATATGTGAAAATGTAAAAACAGGCCCGCACAACATACCACCTGTGGGCCGCTTTGGCAGGCCACAAGCGGCCTGTGTGCCGTATATTGTGCAGGCCTGTCCTAGAGCATTGTAATAGTAACATTGTGTGATGACCAACTTTGATAGACTTAGCTCTTCTCAATAATGCAAGGATTTAATATAATTCCAAAAGACTTAAGATGGAAAATACTATCCACATACAGAGAAAGTTTTATGGAGTCTGAATACAGAGAGTAGCATACTATTTTTTCATTTACTTTTTGTTTTTTGTTTTTTCTTTCTCGTGTTTTTCCTCTTTGGTTCTAATTCTTCTTTACAACACGACTAATGTAAAAATCTGTCTATTAGGATTGGACATGTATAGCCTATATCGGATGACATGCTGTCTTGTGGATGGGGAAGAGGAGGGAGAGAAAATTTGTAACTCAAAATCTTACAAAAGTGAATGTTGAAAACTAAAAATTAAACAAACAAATAAATACCTTGATAAGTTAAAAAAAAATTGGTTCTCCTAACAGCTTTGAGCTGGCTCAAGCACACACCTGGATATTCATAAACTGGGAGCACTCATAATATTTTTCCCTTAATCGTACCCCCATAGTTATTCCTAGAGCAACAGCTGATGAACCCAAATTAAATAAAATCAAATGGCAATTGGGCTTGTTTGTAGGTAACATCCTAAATAACTCTAATGGCTGATTTATTTTTGGATGTAACAGAATATTAATAGCTAAGATTTACACAGTGCTTTAAAGTTTACAAAACACTTCATAGATGTTATTTCATTTGATCCTCACAACAACCCTGTGATATAAGTCCTATTATTATCCCCACTTTGCAGTTGTGGAAAATGAAGCTGAGGGAGGCTGAGGGACTTGTCCAGGGTCACACAGCTAGTAAGTGTCTGAGACAGCGTATGAACTTCAGTCTAATGGAACGCAAATCCAATACTGTATCCACTATCCTATCCAATCCAATAAACATTTGTTATGTGCCAGACACTGTGCTAAGCCCTGGGGATATAATTAACAACTAGAAAAGACAGTGTTTGCTCTCAAGAATCTTTCAGTCTAATTCACTATACCAAGCTGTCTCAGTCTTGCTTTTCCCATCTAGCAGTCTAGGTGACATTGGGATGTGTTGGTTTAGGCACTTTGGTCCTGAGTTTGATGACATTATTACAGAGTTTTCTTTGTGAATCCTATGATGATTTGGAGTTATTATGCATCAAAAAATATATGGTAAAGTTTTAAGAAAGGTCTTTGAATTTGCCTCTCATAAGATCAGAGATGCCCTTACAGAAATGGTGATAATCCATATCTAAGTAAGAAGAATATTCTGGCCCAGACCTGATTTAGGCTGGTCTGGGGATTCTGGTTTGAGATTAGAACAAAATGAGAATTTGCAGACCTTCTGACATTTAACAAAAGGAGGTTTACTTAACCACAGCATGGGAGGATATTCAGCAAAGACATGATATCAATTTACTCAGGGCAACTCCCCTGCCTCCATATTTGCCATGGTGGAGAATTTGGGCAACAGTGTGCATCAAGCCTAAAGAGTGCCTGACTCTTCTTGTGCTGGGTTTTTTTTTTTCATAATTAGATACTTGGAAGAAAAGTAAACTGTCTTAGTTCCCTTGACCAATTAAGTCTTGAAGTTAGTCTCACTATCTTTTAGGGAAAAACCAGCCTAGTACATGTGGAAAGTAACCTTAGCATATTTGGCTCTTCCCATAAACAGAAATTATACTTGTCAGAATCAGAATGGTTAAATTTCAATGAATCAAAGCCTCCCCCCAGTTTTATTTTGTACCAAATTGATGAATAAATCTTTCTATTTCAGAGTTTTTTCTTTCATGTAAGCACACCAATAAAAAATTTAACTTTTGTAAAAATATTAATGTTTACAATAACTCTTCAATAAAATAAGTGATTTTTCAATGTGTTTTTAAAAAAAAATATTTCAGCAACTTATTTCTGATAAAAATATTTTCTTTTCAGAGAAGATTCGACAACTACAAAGTCATACAGATACAAGCTCCAGGAAATGTGCAGTTTCATAACCTCTTGAAAAGAAATAATACCCTTTGGTACCGTGATAAAATTTCCAGACCCATGTAACAAGATCAAAAAAAGAAGAAAAAGACCCAGATATACAAAAGTATTTATAGCAGATCTTTTTGTAGTGGCAAAGAAATGGAAACTAAGGGGGGGGGCAGGGTGCCCAGTAATTGGAAAATGGCTGAACAAATTATGTTATATGAATGTAAGGGAATATGATTGTGACGTAAGAAATGATGGAAGAGGAAGTTTCAGACAAACCTGAGAAGACTTTTATGAAGTGACAAGGAATAAAAAGAGCAGAACCATGAGAACAATCGATAGAACAACTGATGGAATAAGATTGCAATGAAAGACAACTTTGAAAGGCTGATCAATGCAATAACCAACCATGATTCTAAAGAAATGATCGTGAAGTTTGCTGATAGAGAGATGATGAATTCAAAGTACAGAATTACATACATTTTCAGACATGGTTAATGAAGCAATTTATTTCCCTTGAGTATGAATATATTATTTTTCTTTGTTTTGATTTGGGGAAGGAAGGGGATTTGGGGAGCAATGTGGGGAATAAGTGAAAATGGTCATCCTAAATTGGTGTTAAATTCAGAATAAAAAAAAATAGTGTTCCCCTGGTGCTATGGCAACTACAAAAGCTTAAAACTTCACTAGCACTTTTGGAATACCCTATAAACATTTTTTTTTAAGGAAAATTATACAAGAATGACTTCCCACCTAGAATAGAGCTGTAAATTTTTTTGGGAAAATAATGCCTATTTTCCCTTCACCTCTAAAGACAACAAGGCCAAGATCCTTTAACAGAGTGAGAAAAGCATCAATATTGCTTCAGTTCATCTCTCTCACCATTTGTTTTTATTTTAAAAGAACATTCAGAGAGAATAGCTGAAATTAAAGTAATTCAACTTCTTTTGCTAAATTAAATAAACTGCTCAATTTCTCTTGGTAGAAACTAATATGGGTAAAAACATGTTAAAAATTAGGCCGAAGACATGCAAAAACCAATAAAAACAACAAAAAAGATATGACCTGGAAATTGAGGGGATGCCTGTCAACTGGGGAATGGCTGAACAAGTTGTGGTATATGAATGTAATGGAAATACTATTGTGCAACAAGAAATGATAAGCAGGCAGGTTTCAGAAAACCCTGGAAAGACTTACATGAACTGATGCTGAGTGAAGTGAACAGAACCAGGAGGACATTGTACACAGTAAAAGCAACACTGTGTGATAACCAACTTTGACAGACTTAGCTCTTCTCAGCAGGACGATCTAAGACAATTCCAAAAGACCCATGATGAAAAATGCTATCCACATCCAGAGAAAGAAGTATGGAATCTGAATGCAGATTGAAGCATGCCATTTTCTCCTTCCCCACCCCCTCTCTCTTGTGGTTTTTCCCTTTTGTTCTGATTCTTCTTTCACAACATGACTAATGTAGAAATATGTTTAATATGATTGTACATGTATAAGCTATATCATATTGTTTGCTGTCTTAGGAGGGAGGGAAGAAGAAAAAAATTGAATTCAAAATCTTATAAAAGTGACTGCTAAAAACTATCTTTACATGTAATTGGAAACAAAAAATACTATTAAGTAGAATAAAAAAGATATGACCCCGAGCATTAGCATTACATTATTCAAAGTTAATAAATGTCTTGTTATTAATATTGTTTAAAAAACTCAGAATAGTTGGTAAATGCTATGGCTGGTTAGGACTTCACAGTTCTTTGTCGTTTGTTTATTTGCAGAATGAAAGAAATCTATGTATTATAAGCCCATGAACTGTCTGAATTTGTGAACTATAACTCTTTTATTGAGTGTTGAAAGTGAAACTACAGTTTATCTTGATTACAATCTGTAATAAGATTTCTTGATAGCTCTCTAGAAGCATAGTTCTAAATTATGTCATTATGTAATGATATAAATTTATTTAAATGAGTGAGACAGGAAATCACATACCGTTTATCTTAATTTCCCCAACAAAAGAAGCAAGCAAGCAAAGAGTTTGGTTTCGTCCTGCAACAAGTAAAATTACATTTGTCAAAAGGATATGATAGCATATGATACAGGCAATATAGACATAGCATTGCCAGATCATCATCATTTGCAATAATGTTATTAATATAGTATCATCAAATTTAATCAATATAATTTACCTTTTTCTTTCCTTATGTTGTTCCAAAGGAACTATAATTCCCTTGTAATGTTGTTTTTCCTAAAGTCAAAGTTGTGTGAAATTAATTAATATTAGGTTCATATTACTGAATATGATGTGAGATACTTTGGGTCTCTTAGAGGCCAAGGAACCAATCACCAATGATCAATTGTCTCATGAGAGAGACCACAGAATTAGATGGAGGGCATCATATCATTTAGTCTAATCCATCACCAAACTGAGAAAACCCTCTACCATGAATCCAAGTCGTCATCTGGCCTTTGCTTGAAGACCTCTAATGAGGGATAATCCCTCTGACTTTTAAGGCAGTTCATTCAACTCTGGGATAACTCTAATTGCTATAATAGCTGAAATTCGCCTTTTTTTGCAACTTCTTCAGTTTGTTACTAGTAGAACTCTAATCCTTCTTTCAAATTTGAAAACAGCTATCCTGTCCTTTCCTCTTGCCAACCTCCCAACTCCCAACTCTTCCCTTTCAAAACCAAACATACCCTATTCCTTCAGCCCATCCTCATGTGGCATGAACATGAGGCCCATCACTATCATGGTTGTCTTCCTCTTGATCTTCTCTAGTTTATCAGTATCTTTTTTAGAATATGGTGCCCAGAACAGAAGACCACACACTAGCAGTGGTCTGATGTGGCCAGGCTGCAGCAGGACTATTTATTCTCTTGGAATCTAATACTATACTCCTTCCTATTCATAGACACCATGCCTTCCAATGAAGCTTTAGATTACATTGTCTTTTTTTAGCTGCCATATTACATTATTAATATTGTACTTACAGTAGAATAGTTGGACCAATTCATAGATGCACTGACATTGTTATGGATGTTATTATTTCCATTTTTATCTTTTCCAATTTGGTGTGTGTTCAGTGAAACTTCAGAGTTGTTTAAATGTCTCTAATTATTAGTGACTTGGAGCATTTTTCATATAGTTGTGCAAAGTGCATTTCTTCTTAGGAAAATTGTTACTATCATTTGAGCACTTATTTGGAGAATGTCATGTATTTTTGTAAAAAGGATTTATCTTATACATCAGAATTGTATAAAAAGATATTTGATATAATTTTTTTCTCATTAAACAGTTTGTTCTATCATCCTAGCTATAGTAATCTTGTTCGTGAAAAATCCTTTAAATTTTAGGTAATGAAAACTACATTTTATCTATATCTATTCTTTGGTTAAAAATCTTCCCCTACCCATAGATTTGACAGGTTCCTTCCTTCTACTATTTTTTTTAAAGTATAATCTTTTATATTTAGGATTTAGGTCCTGTATCCATTTATACATATTGTAGAATATACTGTAAGATGTTGGCCTAAACCTGTTTTCTGCCAAATTACTTCCTTGCATATCTAGGATCTTGTTGAATAGGGAGTTCTCCCTGTAGCTTTTTATTGCGTTGATCAACTACTGTGCTTCTGGATTTTGCTTTTCTGGTATGTTGTTGCTCCATCTCCCTCTCCAAGCCCTCTCCCATGACCTTTTTCAATTGAGTTGCTGTCTAGCCTTTATTCCCTTACCTTGTAGTTGTAAAGTTGACTTTTTGAACTGATGTGTAGTATCATCTCATTAGCTTCGGACTAATATTCTAGCCTGTCAAGATTTTTTTTTTTTAATTTTTCAATCTATTTATTTATTTTCATTTTTCAAATGATTTATTAACTTCTGATTTACATCATTCATTTCCACCAGATTTTGAGTTACAAATTTTCTCCGTTTCTCCCCTACCCACCGCCCCAAAATAGCAGTCCCACAGGATATCCCCTCCTCCAGTCTGCTCTCTCTCATATCTTCTCCCATACCTCCTTCGACTTTTCCAGTAGGGCAGGTGGATCTCTATGCCCCAGTGCCTGTATATCTTATTTCCCAATTAAATGTAAAATAGTATTAATAATAGTATATATGTATTTAAACATTTGATTTTAAGACTTTGAATTCCAGATTCATTCCCTTCCTCCCTCGTAACCCACTCTTACTGGGAAGATAAGCAGTTCAGTATATGTTGTACATGTGTAGCTAATGCAAAACATTACCATAGTAGATATATTGTAAAAGACTGACTATATTTCCCTCCCTCCTATCCCACCTCCTGCTTGTTCTATTCTCTACTTTGATTCCGTCCCTTTTCAAAAGTAGCTGCTTCCAACTTCCCTCCCCCCCAGCCTGGCCCCCCCTCCATCCCCCCCTCTCCACCCCCCCCCCCCCCCACTCTCCTGTAGGGTGAGATACCCTATTTAGTGTGTATTTCATTCCCTCCCCAAGCCAAATTCAATGAGAATAAGTTTGACCCATTCCCTTTTGCCTTCCTATTCTTCCCCTCCATTGTAATCATTTTCCCTTGCCTCTTCTATATGAGATAGCTTACCCCATTCTGTCTCTCCCCATCACCTCTCATTATATTCCTCTCTCACCTCTTAATTTCACCTTTTAAGTATCATCTCTTGCTATTAAATTGGTCCTGTGCCCTCTATCTATGTATACCTGTAAACATATATACACATATTCACATATGTATTCATATGCCCGTATACCCTCCAATATATATATACATATATATATACACACATTATATATATTTCTATTTCCTTCAACTATTTTCATACTTAGAAAAGTTTCATCAGTTCCAATTATTGTTTTTCCATGTAGAAATTTTAATAGTTCAACTTTGATAAGTTCCTTATGATTTCTTTTCCCTGTTTACCTTCTCATGCTTCTCTTGCTTCTTGTATCTGAATGTCAAATTTTCTATTCAACTCTGGTTTTTTCATTAAGAATGCTTGAAAGTCCTCTAATCCACTGAATGACCATATTTTCCCCTGAAACATGATACTCAGTTTTGCTGGGTAGGTGATTCTTTGTTTTAATCCCAGCTCATTTGACCTCCAGAATATCACATTCCAAGCCCTTCGATCCCTCAGTATAGAAGCTGCCAGATACTGGGTTACCCTGATTGTGTTTCCACAATATTCAAATTGTTTCTTCCTGGCTGCTTGTAATATTCTCTCCTTGATCTGGGAATTCCGTAACCTGGCTATAATATTCCTAGGAGTTTTCTTTTTGGGATCTTTTTCAGGGGGTGATCGGTGGATTCTTTCAACCTCTATTTTGCCCTCTGGTTCGAAAACATCAGGGCAGTTTTCTTGGAGAATTTCTTGGAGGATGATTTCTAGGTTCTTTCTTTGATCATGGCTTTCAGGTAGTCCAATAATTTTTAAATTATCTCTCCTAGATCTCTTTTCCAGGTCAGTGGTTTTACCCATGAGATAGTTCACATTGCCTTCTGTTCTTTCATTTGTTTGGATCTGTTTATCAGCATCTTGATTTCTCATAAAGTCATTAGCTTCCATTTGCTCTAATCTAATTCTGAAGGAATGATTCTTCTCAGTGAGCTTTTGAGATTCTTTTTCCATCTGGCAAATTCAGCTTTTTAAGGCATTCTTCTCCTCATTGCCTTTTTGAGCCTCTTTTGCCATTTGAGCTAGTCTATTTTTTAAGGTGTTATTTTCCTCAGCCAGGCCATTGACTCTCATTTCATAATTTTCTTGCATCTTTCTCATTTCTCTTCCCAATTTTCCCTCCACTTCTCTTATCTGCTTCTTAAGGTCCTCTATGACCTGTAACTAGCTCCTATTTTCTGTTGAAGCTTTTGGTGCAGGAGTTCTGACTTCACTGTCTTCCTCCTGTTCCATTCTTTGATCCTTTTTGTCCCCAAAATAGGAGTGTAATATTGGATTCTTCTGTTTGCTTTGCTTCCTTTTCCTGGTCATGTTGCCACTCAATTACTTGACTTTTGGGCTTTTTGCCACAGTAGGACTCTGCCACCAGACAGAGGAGCTCCGCACCAAATGCTGAGGTTTTCTCAGCTGCCAGACGTATTAGTTGGGTACCCCTGCTGAAGCCTCCAAATGCGCTGGCAAGCTGGACACACATCCCAGGTCCTCCACCCTAGACTGAATTCCAGATCCAAGCAGGTTAAAGCAAGAGCAATTACCCCTCAGACTGGTTGCTTGGTCCCCCTACAGTCCGCAAGCCAGGAGCTGAAGCTGCCACATGGGAGTGGCTGCACAGCTGTGCCTCCTCAGCGGCTTCTTGCCCCTGGGGCAAAAGCTGACACACTCTCAACTACTGACTCCCAAAGTCCACACTGCACTGACCTCTCACTTTGTCCTTAGCATCTGTGTGCTGATAATTCTGGAAACGGCCACAGCAGCTGGTGATCTGGAGTCCCTCCAGCCAGCGGCTGGTCAGGCCCACCCTGGGGCTAAAACCTTGGCGTGGGCCTGGGCTTGGCTCCCAGAGCGCTGTGCTGACCGCTTCCTGCTGGCCTGCCGGGCTGTCTTCAGCGGGAGGTTAGCTTCTCTGTGTCATTTTTGTGGGTTCTGTAGCTCCAAAGTTTGTTCAGAGTCCTCTTTTACATGGATTGGAGGTGGTAAGAGCCGGAGCGCGCGGAGGTCCTGTTTCTACTCTACCATCTTGACTCTACCCCCTTCTCTATTTTTAATTTTCAACATTCATTTCCACAAGATTTTGAGTTACAATTTTCTCCCCATCTTTCCCCTACCTCCACCCCAAGACACCAAGCCTGCTGAATACCCTTTCTCCTAATCTGTTCTCACTTATATCCTAAGATTTTTTTTATCCTTTATTACTCAGTGTTAGTTATTTCTCCCAGCCTTGTATTATCTGCAAATTTGATAAGTTTACCTTTAATCAAATCATTGATAAAATGGTTTAAAAGCACAGAACTAAGTCACTGGAGAATTCCAAGCTGGCATTGAATGATTAATACCTATTCTTTGCATCAGGCCATTCAACCAGTTTCAAAACCACTTATCATCTAGCTGAAAGGTCACCAAACAACAAACTGAGGGGCAAAGTCAGCCTACCAAGTGTTTTTGGATGCAACTTTATTTTAAAAATGTAAAAAGCACTCAGCTCACTGGCAGTATAAAAACAGGTTGTGGGTTGGATTTAATCCACAGGACATACTTTACTAACCCTGATCTAACCTATATGTCTCCGTGTTTACCGTAAGAACAGTATGGGGTCATTTGTCCAATCCTTTGCTAAAATCTAGGTAAAACATGTTTACAAAGAGTTCCTTGTTCTACCAGTTTTACCAGGTCAAAAAAGGAAAAGAATTTTAGTCTGGAATGGCATATTCTCGAGGAAGCTGCTTTTTGGTCACTGCTTCCTTTTATAGAGATCTCCTGAGAATTCTTCCACGGGACGGAGGTCGAGCTCTCATCCCGGTTGTTGGACAAATTCCTTCTCTTTTTTTTTGATAAGATCTATATTTGCTCGTTTAACCATGTAGTACTTCTCCCATCCAACATGATATTGATTCTGTTTTTGCCTCTGAAGACAATAATGGCAAGATCCTTTAACTTCTAGAGTGAGTCTCTCACCATTTGTTTTTATTTTAAAAGAATTCCCATTCGATGGGTGCCCTCTTAGTTTCCAGTTCTTTGCCACTTCTTGGGAAAGAAAAAACTTGGGGGATATATTTATCTGAGTCAGGTGACTTGAGCTCACTGAGGCAGTTAGGTACTCTTTCATTATCTAAATATTTACCTTGGGTATCAAATGCCCTCTTAGTCCTATTTTGGGGGTTTTGTTTTATCTAGTCCAAAGATTATTCTCTTTAAAATAGAAAACAGGCAAGAGTTGAATAGGTCCAGCTTCTATTCAGTTATCTTTATCCTACCAATTCCAAACAGTGGTCCAATCCATTTGACCATTTCTTCCTCAAATCATTAAGATATACAGTTTTCTACAGTTCTTTTTGCTAGGCTCAGCTTATTCTAAGAATGAGCACCTCTAACACAATTGCAAAAGGACCGTGCTGTGCTTCTATATTAATATTAACTCCCCTTTCTCCTCAACAGCATTGTCTTTAAACTTCATTCTTGAGGTTTTTCCCCTGCCCAGGCTGTCTCGACTTGTACACTTTTAGGGTATTCCGTTGGGGTTCCATTTTACCCTGATAGGAGCTAAGGTTCAAACTAATGGATGCTTGGAATGGTTATATGGAAAGGTTGCAGGGCTATTAGTATTTATTGCTTAGTTTTAAGTGCTGAATGGTTTTTTTTCTCTTTCTCCGTGTGACCTTTCCCTACCCTCCAACATCCAGATATAGCTCAGGATTTCCCTCTGCCTTTTCAAATTCATTTTTTTTCCCCCTTTTCACACTGATACATCTGGAGAGAGGATACTCCACAAATCCCTTCATCTACTCTTTTAGATCAGTCATTTGGCCATGCCCCAAATAGAAACACAGAACTTTTTTTTCTTTTTTTGTCTTTTGGAGTGGGGAAGGCAGGGCCATTGGGGTTAAGTGTCTTGCCCAAGATCACACAGCTAGTAAGTGTTAAGTGTCTGAGGCCAAATTTGAACTCAGGTCCTCCTGACTCCAGGGCCGGTGCTCTATGCACTGCACCACCTAGCTGCCCCAACTCAGAACTCTCTAGGGCAGTAACTGAAAAATTCTCCCTGCTGACTGTATTTGGTTTTTCTGTTTATTCCTCTGGAGAACTCCTGTGGTGACAGGCTTGTGGTGCCATCTCTGGAGCTGAGCTCCAGAAGCTTGTCAGGACCTTTTCACCTCCCAAGGTGACATCAGTCTATCCTTATATACTTTCTAGCTGTGTGAACTTGGGCAAGTCATGTAACCTTTGTTTGCCTATTTCTTCATCTATCAAATGGGGATAATAAACTCAGCTACTTTCCAGGGCTGTTGAAAAGATCAAATGGGATATTTGTAAAGTGCTTTGTAAATCTTAAAGCTCTATATAAATGTTGGCTATTCTTAGTATCTCGATAAAGCATTTGACTTCCTTTCCTTTGTCTTACTCATCTTTCCTCTGGTCTTGATTTCCCAGTCTTCTTAGTTTCTTTGACTTAAATTCATCTCTTCCTTCAGTCCCAACTGTTCTCCTTCAACTACTTCTCAAATCCTCTGGCCTTTATTCCATCTTTCACAATCTCTTCATTAGCTTAAGTCTTTCTCTTGTTCCTTCTCCCACATGACATTCTCATAGCACATAGGTGGCCTTACTGTCATAAAGGTCTTTTTTTTTTGTTCAAGAGAATCATGGTTTATACACTTGGAAGTAATGACAGAAGTCCAATATATGGTTGCCAGACAAACATATAGACATATTTAATTTAAAAAGGCATATATTCAATTTATTTCTTAAATAAAGGTTCATTAACATTAAAATAATTTCTGCATATAGTTACAAAGGATATTTTACCTTCTTCAAAATAAGTTTTTGATTGAATCTGTCTCTGGTGATTCTGAAAAGGTGAACATGATGTTATCCACAGTGCTCTGCTAAGCCAGCCTAAGCTTCACTGGAAAGTTCCAAGAAAGCAAATCCATGGGAATTTTTCAGCAAGGAAAATCAGGAATTGAAAAAAAACAACCCTTTTCTATATATATCTATATTCAGTTTAATCAACCACTTTTATAGAGTGAGAACTCAGGGCTGATGTTTTTCCACTGGGTCCTGTGTGTCTTGAAGTTGTGCCACTTGTTTCATGGTGTATAGTTCGAGGGTATTTTGCTGCAAGAGCTTGAGGAATGGTTTGCTGAAAGAGAAAAATTAACTCTAGTGAAAATGCAGTACAATTCTGTATCATTTTTTGTAGTGCTGAAACTGACAAGAAAAGAGAATCTTCCATCTTTTATAGATTCTGAAGCTAGGAAGGGGCTCCATGGTGCTGGGAAGCTGTGAGGGGAGAATATCAGGAAGGAGGGAGACGCATAGCCCATTCCCCCAAGGTGGATAAATCAGAATGGAATTCCTGGGGCTGAAGCAGAGATCCCAGGCATCCTCTGGTGGAAAGGTGCCATATGCCTCAAAAGACAAAACACTGGGCACACATGGAATACCACTTTATTCGGGAAGAAAAGAATCATTGCTTTGTAGGGAAATAACTTTTGTTTTTAATCACCTTAGGTTATTTTCACTTGAAGGTAGTTCTGCTCCAACTAATTTGGATACTGAATAATTTTATACAAAATGGAAATAATTGCTAAACTGCAATACAACTAACTGTGTGCCCTGCCTGGGTTGTTGTGCAGAAAGTGTTTCACAATACTTAAGGCAGAGATGTGCATAAATTAAAGAGGCTGCTTCAAGGATCTGTGGATTCACTCCTGCGGATGCTCCCCCTAGTAATGTAAATCACACTCCCCTCTACAACTTGGTGGCCCAGTCTTTGTGGCTGCAATTGTTTCCAAGCCTTTCCTGCTTAGTGAGATGTAGCCTTCAAGTGCTCTGGCTCAGCTTCCCATTACAATGAAGCACCAGAGGAAGAACAGTGGAAGAAACAATGATGATGCTAATAAGAAAGGTTGGTGGGTTGTACTGCCTGAAGGGGGAAAATCCAAATGTTGTAAATTTTATATTTTGTACTTTTTTTTATTAAGAGAAGAATGAGATCCCAAGTCTGAAAAGATGTAAATTCTTGACTGTTGTCATTAAGGCAGTAAAGCTAGCTTGGTGGGTCACACATCTGGCACTGGATTTATAATGGAAATACTCTACAACTGCAGATGCACAATGGTCATTTTTGGTAGTTAGCAGTAGGATTTACTGTTAATGTGACTTTTAACAAAATGGTTGCCTATGTTAAAAATAAGCACTATTGCTTACTACTACAAACAAGTTTTTATCATATTCTTCTATTGACATTTATCTTAAATTTTTTGAGCTAAACATTTTAAATAATTTGATCAAAATATTTACTGTAAACTTCACAAAACTGAAGATGTGTTTAGTTTCAATGGAAAGTAATTTGATTCAGTTAAAAATAAGATGTTTTCCTATGTCTGACTCCATTAAAAATATTTCAAAATTCCAATTAAGAATTTTAAGTGACTGTGAGCAAGTCATTTCACTTTTCTGGGCCTTAGTTTGAAATCTGTAAATGACAGGCTGGATTTGTGACTGATCTTCAAAGACCTTGCCAGCTCTAAATTTATGAGCCTATATAATCCCAAGTGACAAAAAATATTAAAAACTTCTACTCTCTACACTTGGAAGTACTTCTCTAAACACATTTTCTTGGGAGTTTCTTTTAACAAATTTCAAAACCTTTTTGTAATGCTATTTGCTTTTTCAGAACGGCATTTATTGAGTGCTTATTATGCTAACGGCACTGGTCTAGATATTGAGGGGCATACAATGAATAATAACATATTGATCTAGCCCTAAGAGAGCTTAAAGCACAGCAAACTACTGGGCATGCTTGTAAAATGTAGTTACTAGCAAATTTATGTGGTGCCTGTTTAGAAGAGCTTTACGGTAACCCTCTTGTGGAAAGTAGGTAAGAGAAAAAAATGAGTGGATAAAATTATGGCTGGTTTTGTACTTCTGAATCTTCTGTAAACAGGTAATCAAACGGTTTGATTGAAAAGTTGTAGTAGAGGCTGTACTTACTTAGTAGATGGGGCTAGAGCATTAAATATGATTCCTAGTTTAATATTATTAAATATTTGTTGTTATTCAATTTTTTTTCATTTGTCTAACTTTTTGTAACACCATTTGGGATTTTCTTGGCAGAGATACTGGAGTGGTTTGGTATTTCCTTCTTTAGCTCATTTTACAGGTGAGGGAACTGAGGCAAACAGAGTGAAGTGACTTGCCCAGGGTCATATAGCTACTAAGTGTCTGAGACCAGATTTGAACTCAGGAAAATAAGACTTTCTGACTGCACATCTGCCAGCAAGCACTCTGCCCACCTAGCTGCCCCAATTATTAGTTCTGAAAAAACAATACTTTAAAAATGGAGCTAGACTGGTGTTAATTCATTTACATAGCCCAGAGTATATAAAATAGAAGGAGGCTATGGTTTTCTATAATCCATAACCTATTAATGAACACAAATACATTCCTGAAATGGAATGTCATGGCTTACAGAAGTTGGCAAATTTAAATCGAAATCTCTGTCCTACTGACAGAGATTCAATTTATTTTTTGGTGCTTGAGGTGTTTTTTACCTAGAAAATGGGAATGACATCTATTAATGATTTTATCTTTTTTTTTAACTGCAAATATTATGAATAGAAACAAAAAGGTTTTTCCATTTGAAAAACACATATGTACTCCTACTATGCTTCTCCTATCCATTAAAAGCAAACAGATTCCATGCATAGGTTGAAGAGACTTGCTTTCTAGACTTACTACACTTAGAGAAATGTACCGTGGGCACAGAAGTTACAGCCAGTTTGAATACTAGGTCATTAATTCATTCTGGGCCAATGAAAGTTACTTGTTTCACTTTGCTGGCTAGCCCACAAAAGCGATGAGTAAAGTCCCATTACAGGAATGTAAAACAGGTTCAAATTGTTGGGGAAGGTAAACACTGGAGTTATTTTCTCCGTTTGCATGAGAATGAGCACTGCAGGGGAAATCAGAAGACTAGGAGGTAAGCTCCTGCCTGTGTGATCATGGCAAGTCACTTGGCCATGTGGAGCCTCGGTTATCTTAATTTTTCTTCCCCAGCCCCTAAAATAATTCCCTGCAAATACTGGTGTTAAGGAGCATAAAATGTAGATGTAAAGGGGGTTCCAGAAACCATCTCGTTGTAACTTCCTTTCCCTCATCTTGCAGAGAAGGAAAAGGGACCTAGTCCAATGCTACCGCTCTCGCCATTTTCCCCCTCCTCAGTTGTGCCACTTTTTGGCAATGGAACCTTGGGAAAATCTCATCGGCAGAATGGGGGTTTTGAACAAGATGACTTCTAAGGTCACATATATCTCATGAGGGTCTAAGAATGCAGCTTCTGTCTGGAAGTATGCCTAATCTTCTACATAATTAGCCAGAACTATGGCTAATAAGATTTAATGCATTGACTGAATTCAATATGAAAAAATGAATAAAGGACATTTTAAAGAAATCTATAGATCAGGAGGAGGGAAGCAGTGTGGCGTGATGGATGGTGAGCAGGCCTTGGAAGGAACGAAGACCTGCATTCAAATCCTGTTCCCCACACATGCTAGCCATTTGACTCTGGACGACTCACTTATTCTTTTGGTGCCTTGGGCAACTCTCTAAGAATGTAAATTGCAGAAAAGGTGACAACTTGTTTTCTTAGAAGGTGTTTCCTCATCTAGGAATTCTCTATACCAATGAAATCACAGGCCCAATTATCCCTCTAGATCAGGACACATAGGAACTGTGGGGGAAAATAAGATCATGAACTCTGGCATTCCTTTCTATTGGTACAACATCCTTTCCTTATACTTCTTCCATCTCTTACTCCTCCTGATCTCTGGGCCCTTCACTGCCCAGTTTATCATTCTTGCTTGTTTTAGTGTTACTTCCTCCATTTGTTTTAATCCTCTAAATTTCAAATTCAACAGTGCATTATCCTTCACCCTTGAACTTGCTCAGAATCTTTCAGTATTTCCTCATTGTTTAGAAGATAAAATACCAACTCTTTAGCTTGGTTCTGAAGGCCTTCCTTCACAATCTGACATCAACTACCTTTCTAGACTTATTTCCCTACACTTCTGCTCTGTATACTCAGTGTTCTGGCCAAATTGGGCCAGACACTGGCTAAACACCTCGACTAGCTGCTCTCTGTTCTTATCTTGCCTTGTCCACCTCTGCATTTGTGTAGATGATTTACCATACCTGAAATGTGCACCTTCCACATCTGTGGCTGATGAAATCCTTCTCTTTCTTCCAGGCCCAGCTCAGGTAGCCCCTTCTCCATGAAACTTTCCCTGATGCTTCAGTTCAAAGTGATCTCACCCTCATCAAATTTCTTACAGCACTTGGCCTAATCCTCCCCCTTCTAAAAAAAATCACATCCTACCTTTACTGTAGTTGCTTGTATTGGTATCTTAATCCCCTACTAGATTTCAGGCTACTTGATGGTCGAGACTATGTGTTTTTTTTTTTAAATCTTTGTAACCTTAGCTACCGTATGTGCTACATAAACTAGTCACTTAATAAATGATGAATCTGGAGACAAGTAAAACCTGACCAAAGATGGGCAGGGAAATAAAATTATTCCTTGACATAGTGAATAAAAACTTAATTTCTAAAAGGTTCTAAAATTTCTAAAAGTCTGGAAAGAAGGAATACAATGCTGAGTTCAAAACTTCTAACTTTTCATTAGAGACAGCCAGTGACACATGCTTTCCTTATATGTTGTGCAGCAATAGAATGGGAAAAACAATAAAGAGGGGAAATACTGTAGCAAGGCTAAGTTAGAAAAAAGTATTTAAATTCCAAGTCAGGAGACCTGAATTCTATGTTCACCTTTTGGCACAGTAGAAAGAAGACTACATCTGGAAATCAGAGGTCCAATCACTTATTACACCTATGTGACCCTTGGCAAGTCATTTGACTTCTCTGTAGGGCCTTGGTTTCCTTATCTATAAAATGAAGGGAACAGATAAGCTAACTCCTAAGGCCTCTTTCACTGTCAAATCCATGATCCCATGAATTGATTCATTTTGTAATTTTAAGTCACACTGATCTGAGTTCTAGTTTCCTCACTGGTAAAATGAATCTATTACCTGTTGCCATGTGCTTTGGGAATGTTGTAATGATTAATACTTTTAAAAAATCTGTAAAGCCCTTCAGGCACTATTGGAGCAAGGTAGTATTACTGACTTCCTTGTTTGTGCAGAACCATCACTGATATAGTACTCTGGTCCCATATCATGGCATGGAGGTGAGCACAGATTTCGAAAGGCTGTGCCAAAACAACGTGCAAACGCTTTTAGGCCCCTCCCTGTTGGGAAAGCTTTGAGTATGGGCCTGGTGATAGGGACATCTAAGGACTAGACTAGTAAAATTTATCTAAAGGGCACTGGAACACAATTTGTTTTAGTTACAACCCCAAAACAGTCTACTAATGCAAAGAGAAATTGTGATTTGTTTTGGTGCTGAGTACCATGATGAGATCAGAGGTCCTTGAAGGACTAAAGAAATAACAGGAAAAAAAGTGTTACATATAAGATAACTGATAACATATTCCTCTATGTGTCAAACAGTTTGAATGAGCAGTTCTAGTCAAGAATTTTTCTGTGATGGATTGTACTCTTCCTTATAAAGATAAATTGTACTTGATGACTCAAAGTTATCATTTGAATAGTAATGCTCATTTTGGGATGTACTTGGTTCCTGAATGTGTTCATCTCTTCTTTTAATGGTTATTCGTATTACAAGCTGTTTTTCATAATTTTTCTATTTTAAAATTTCTAAATTTTCTATGTCTTTTCTCACAATGAGGTTGTCAGCTATGATTGAAACTTTTTTCCCCCTAAAGATCCCTCCTCTCCGGAAAAGTAAGCTTTTGAGAATTCTGCAGAAAGAGTAAAGAAGTAGTGAATGGGGCCCAAGAGTTTCTTCTATGTATGGGTCAGGGGCTACACGAACTGTGTGGCTTTTATTTTGGCCACTCAGATTTTGTGTATTTCCTAGTCCTCATCTGTATTTTGTATAGATGAAATTCTCATATAAGGCAAATTTGCTTTTGTGAGGTATTACTGAAGTGTAGTTTCTAATAATTTTCATTATAATTTGAACTATCATACTTTTTAGCAGCTGTAAAACTGTGTCTATAACCCAAGTTTATGGCTATTGGTAACAATCTGTAACACAATGAAGGCAGCACTTACTGACAAAGTACACATTATCTTAAGATAAGTTCTTTAGAGAATTAAATGTCAGGTAAGGGGCAGGTAAGGAAGGGCATGAAATACATACATGATGAGATGTTGAGGAAAATATGGTTAGTGATTTTGGATACCCTTTCCTTACCACAACTAAGATAGTGCTTGGGTTTGAAAATCTTTGTTCTTAGAAATGGAGTAACTCTTTGATATGCCCTCCATATAAAAGAAAAAGAAAATGTGTTAGCATTATAAGATGGCTGGGCAGCAGTGGAGAAGTGTTCATGCTCTTAATAACAAAGAAACAAAAAAAATTCTGATAGGACAGGCTAGGTCAAGGAGAAATACGTTACTGTTGTGAACCACTTTATATCTTTATTTGAAAACTCTGTCAATATTTCTGTTCAGATACTGTTCTTAAAATGGATGAGATAATGGTCCTCTCAGGGAAATAATTTTTGGTATAAGATGATATTTTTAAAATTCCAAACTCTTTATCAATTACAAAGTATAAAAATCACTGATTGTTATGGGGACAATTTAAGTTCCGAGCAGTCCCAACTACGTAGGTAAAAAAATTAAAGGGTTCAAGGTGAAGGGCTAGAGTCTATTTCAGACCTTTTCTCAAAAAGATAAACTACTAGGGAATTGTCTAATTGTGAAAGGACTGTTAGGATTTCCTAACAAATGACGTCAGTGATAAGGTACCCACCTAATACAACTCATTCCATTTTTACACAGTTCTAGTTAGGAGATTATTCTTAATAAGAGTCAAAAATTTGACCCCCTCTAATTTTCACTTATTAGCCTGACTCTCTGGTACCAAGAACAAACCTATTCTTTCTTCCAAATGAAAACTTTTCAAATATTTGCTAAAAGCAAAGCAGCTGATAAATTCTTCACTTTCTTTTCTGACAATGTAATCTTGAAAAAGGGAGAAATGATGATGGAGACAATTATTCCAGACCCAGTTCTAACTAATTAGGAGGAACTGATTAGTGAAATTGAAAGTCACAGAACTTTGGAAGTAGGTGACAACATCATCATTAACTCTGTGGGAAAAAACCCTAAAACAGAGGGGCAACATAGACATGGTCTCACATGGAGTATAGGGGGACAGATTTCAAAGAATTGAGAGACAAGGACTATTAGGACATCCATTGTTGGAGTCTCTTATTAAACAACTCAAGAGAGATCCCTGTAAAGTCACATCTTTAAACAATTCTCCCTCTTCTTCTTCATCAGGATCAACTGCAACTGGGGCAGTCAAAATTTCTTTGTTCCCAAATTCACTAAATCAGTCAGTTCCTCCTTACTGGTCAGAATCAGGTTCTGAAAAGACACTTCTTCCGTTTTTTTTCTCTACTTTCTGAAAGCAAGGCAAGTGAAGACTTCATCAGATACTTTGATCTTAGCAAATATATAATAAGAATGATGTTGGAAAGAAAAGAACCTACTGAGGTTTGTGATAAATAGTAAATCTAACAAAAAGTTGAAGGGGGTTTTTTAAGTTTCAGGAAGGTAAAAGACCCCTGCCTGGATCAGATGGTAAGGTAAGGAATAACAGAGAAGACAAAGCTACTCAACTCCTGTATTTTGCTTCTATTTTCTTTCTACCAAGGACAATGGTTTTCAGAGTAGGAAAGATAGAACAAAAGTGGTAAATAAGGAAACGAAACCCCAAATAAATGAGGAGCTAGGAAAAAAGGTATCTAGCTTTTCTCAAAGGAGTTCAGGTTATTCAGGTTAGAAAAATCCCACGTAGGCAGACTGAAAACTCATGGGTATATGTCTGGTAAAGCACTGTCAATGGTCTTTGATTAGCAGTGTCAAACAGGAGAGGTGTTATAGGACTGGAGCTGGAAAAACCCACCTTTCCAAAATGAATTTAGTATATATTCCCAGTAAAATTCCAGAATATTATAGATATACTTTATGAACACTCACAAAGAAGAAGAGGCTGGCTGAACCAGCCAGTATAGCTTCATTAACAAGTCATGGCAAAAAAAAAATTCATTTAAAAATAAGATTAGTATATGAAGGAGAATGATGTGGAGAGGCATATTGGATAGTAGTCTGGACCTGTAGACAGGAAGCTCTGAGTTCAAATCTGGCCTCAGACACTTATTAGCTATGTGACCCTGAGCAAGTCACTTAACCTCTGTCTGTTTCTGTTTCTTCATTTATAAAATGGGGATAATAACAGTACCTACCTCCCAAGTTATTGTGCGGATTGAATGAAATAATACTTGTAAAGTGCTTAGTATAGGAGCTGATGCTTTAAAAAATGCTTGCTATTGGGGGCGGCTAGGTGGCGCAGTGAATAGAGCACCAGCCCTGGAGTCAGGACCTGAGTTCAAATCCGGCCTTAGACACTTAATACAAAACTAGCCATGTCACCTTGGGCAAGTCACTTACCCCAACTGCCCCTCCAAAAAGCAAAAAAAAAAATTTTTTTTTTAAAATGCTTGCTCTATTTACAAATTGATTTCAATAAAGAATCTGACAAGGTCTCTCATAATATCCTTGTGGATAAGATGGAGACATATGGATTAGATGATAGCACAACTGGGTAGGTTTGGAATTGGCTGCCTGACCAGAGTCAGAGAAGTGATTAAAGGATCAATGTCAATCTAGAAAATGTTCAGTAGAATAACCAAAGGTTCTGTCCTTGGACAAGTTCTGATCATATTTTTATGACTTGCATGAAAGCAGAGGTCATGTATCAAATCTGTGGATGACATGAATCTGGGAGAGACAGCTAATGCAATGTTTGTTTGGATATAGGCCACATTCTTCCCCAACCCTCCACAAAAACTGTCCAAGAGAAAAATGAAACCCAAGAATGGCTTATGATCAGTATTATTATTTTTTTTAGCTATAATTACATTTGTTTTCTTTTCAGAGAAGCATGTGATTTGTATTCAGGCTAATATTATACATTTGATGACAGAATTAAGATCCAAAAGGAACCTGGTAAATTGAAAGAGTAGGCTGAATCTAACAAGATGAAATGTAATAAAGATACATCATGTCCTTTACTTGACGTTTTAAAAAAATCAGCTGCATGGGTAAAAGATAGGGAGGACAGGGCTAGAAAGAAAGGTTTGAATGTCTCCAAAGTTCAATGTGAATCAACACTGTAAGAGGGGAGTCAGAAGAAGACAAAGGGATCCTGGCTGCATTAACACTAGAAGGATGTCAAGGCGGGGAGGCAGGACAGTCTCAGTGAAGGACATTCCATTTAGCGTGTCATGTGGTAAGAGGGACTCCGATAAGCTGACAATACATAGAAGAGGATGACTTGCATGAGGTTGGAGCTTCAAATGACACCTACCCAAAATGAATGTGAAATCTAGAGAGGAAAAGTTTAATGAGGACATCATCACAGCCTTCCAATATACGGTGGGTTGTCACAGGGAAGAAGGATCAGACTAGTTTTGCTTTGCCTCAAAGGGAAGAACTAAGACCAAAAGTTTTAGAAATTAAGAAGTAGATTTTGGCTTAACATGAAGAAAAACTTGTAACAACTGACTGTGTTCCTAAACAGAATGGACTTTCTCAGGGAGTAGAAGGAAGTTCCCTATCACAGGAGATCTATAAATGGAGGCTGAGTGATCTATGTGTTGCTGGGGATGTTGTACAAAGGATTCCTTGTGAGTTAGGGCTTAGGACAGATGACCTCTTAATATCATCCAACTCTGAGACTTTTGCTAGTAGCTGATTGATAATAGAAATAACATGATTAAGATGCCAAGTCATTTATGCCTTAATAGAGTATTTATTTTCAAAATCCTAAGTTAAATAATAGAACAGAAAAAAATAGATATATAAAAACAATGGTTAATGTAGCAATCTCTTCTATTCAAAATGAAAGAAAAACCCCATATAACTGAAAAGTTAAACATAATTCTATTCAACTAATTAAGCTTACAATAACAATTCAGCTCCTTCAAGTGCTTTGACCTTTTTCCTCTCTGGCTTCCTCCTTAGCTCTGGTCTTCAGCCTCACTAGAGTTCACTATAGCTGAAGTTATATTATCAAATTAATCCAGCTGGCTTCTCCTTAATTTAACCATTCTGATATCATATCAGGCACCTTCATTCAGGGAGGAAGATAATTAAATCATCATCAATGAGTTTCTCTCAACACTTTGGTCTCTGTAGTGCACAAGACGATCATGTAAACTGAGAATGGATGTAGAAATGATTCTCTTTCTCATGAATTTCTACTTGCAGGTATGGGTAGCTTTGCTAAATGAATGCAACTTAGCTAAACACACATTTAACTGTTTACCTAAAAGAAGGGTAAAAACTGAGAAAACAGAGGATAATTTTTGTCTCTTGAATCTGTTTTGTGAATATTTTTTGTTTGGGACTGATTGATAACACAGCCATTAACAAAATTAGAAATAGTGGTATCGTTTACCCCTATTGCCAGAGCATAACCAGCTCCTTCTCTGTTACATCTGATCAGTTCTTATAGAAGCTTTACATAGCCAAAAGTATCTTTCAGGAAATGATTCTGCAAAGAATGACTTTGTAAATCAAAAGAAAGATTGGTAAAGAACAATGGAGTAAATCAAAGTTTTGAGAACACAACACATGGTAAGAAGCAAACAGAGGACTTTAAAAAAAAATCAATGTTGCTGACAACTTCCTCAGCATGCCAGCTTTAAAAGTGTTTACTGGAACACATGCTCTTGGGGGGGGAAATTCTTTTTGTGTTGCAATAATATTTTTCACAGAAAGTCATCAAATATGGACTTACCTGTGTGACTGGATGATGTTTTTCTATAACAACAGAACTCATAGGAGGCAACACCCCTATTACAGCTAAATTGCTACAATTTCTACTGCTTTTAGTAGGCAAATCAGGTCTCCCTGCAATCCGGGCTGTAATTGTTCTTCCTGCCTTCTGCTGAGCAGATGTCACAACCTTTGGTCCAAACTAGATGAACAAAGAAGGAAATAACCAACAAGGACATAATCACCTTGGAGAAACTAAATATTTTGTATCTATGCATAATATTCAATTCAATTATTACTCTGCTGTCTATGTGGTGTTACATCTAATGATAGTTAAAATCTTATCATAAAATGAGTAACAAAGTACAAAAAATTTGTCTCACAATTTCATGATTACAACATTATAAAAATTATGAATAAGCCAAATTTTTATTGTTCAGTGAAAGTGAGGTAACTTCAGTCTGATACAAGTATATTCTAGCATACAATAAGGACTTTAAAAACCCTCAAAAAAAAAGTATGGGAAAAAAGGAAAAAAATCCTAGATTTTCAAATCACTGCTCAAGTTTTGTCACTTAAACCAGACACATATAGCGATGGTTCCCTTCATTCTCCTTTCAATTGAGTGCAACAGAAGAAAATATCTAAATTAATTGAAATGAAAATTACAGGAAAAATTTTCAGTAATTCTGGAGTCAGAATTAGTAGAGATTAGCCTGCCATCTACAGTCCAATGTGAATCTACTGCACATGGTAGTTGCTTGTATGAAATATGTATTTTGACAACATATTTTCAACCCAAATATTCTCTCCTTATTTATTTTTAATACCATTGCAAGTGTTTCCAAAGAATGAATGGGATTCCTGGATGTGGGCACAATTCTTTAAACTTGGCCATATTTTGGTATTTACCTTCTTCTTAGGGAAAGGCTAAACATGAACTCCCTGTTATTTCAGGTTGGAAGTTGGGACAAAATGAGGCATTCCCCCAAATCACTGAGTAGTTAACAAAAGGTTTATTTACTTTGACCCAACACAGTAGCGTTATCCAGCAAAGATACTGGATGTAGGACCCCCTTGTCCCCATGTGGAAAAGTGTCTGGTCACGAGGGCAGGGCATGGTGATTTGAGTAATCTTCAGACATATATAAAATCGGAGGGGCCACAACTCCCTCTGGACAGGTCTTTTTATGTCCTTAGGTGAACAGGAAACAGTGTAATGAAGGGAGGCAGGGGCCAATCGAGTCCTAGGGAACAGCTTTGTTCTCTTTTTGGGGAAATGGAGGAACCTTGGTCTTAACACACCTCTATTCCTTGTTCATGATTCTACCTTCTTGCATGGTTGTTTAAAACCTAAGTTGGCTAGTCAATTTCCTGTATAACACATGGCTCTCTTTAGACAACTATCCCTTTTCCATCATTTTTATTTTTCTCTCCCTTACCCCAATTTCATTCTTGAAAGCTTCCCATCCTACTTGAGCTGACTTCCCTTGTAAGATTTTAGGTCATGGAATATTATGTATGAACTCTTTGAAAGCTTCTCTCTCAAAGTTTAGAGTGTATGTAACACTACCCTCAGTTTTTGTCATCTTCTCTATCACAAATCCTAAAAGGGAACATAGCTCCCCTCTAAAGTTCTCATCATTTCTACCCCAGCAACCAGGGCTTCTCCTAGAGCTATATTCCAGACATAGGCAGCATCCCATCAAGTTTCCAGGCAGCAGGTATACTAACGAAGGGGGCTGTGTTTGGCCAGAGTCAGGAGAACCCAGGGTCAGATTGGCTCTATGACGCCTGCTAGCCTCTAACCATGGAGAGGTCTTTTAACGTCTTTAAGCTACAATTTCCTCTGCTGTAAAACAGATTTTTGTCATGAGACTTAAAACCTTAAATAATTGGTTGTTTTAATTACTTAGGTGGTCAAATTTGCTTCTCAGTCATACTTTCTGAATCTTGAGGCCACAGATTTTATTACTGGATCCTCTTTTGGATTTTTGTTTCCTTTGACTTTCTAGATGTTGTAATTACTATTCTCCTTCCTACACTATGGTGGTACCTAGTGGTACCTAGCTTGGTAGATTTAGACAGTTTTCTTTCTCCCCCTTCCTTTTTCAGATTAAGGCCCTTTTGACTATATTTCTAAGATTCAAATGTGCATATTTGCACAAAAGTGTTCTTATTTTAAGGTTGGGAAGTTGGCCAAATAGTTTTGCTATTATTACTAATTATTTACTTATGTTGAATTATCCATATATGGTAAAAGGTACATAGAAAGGCAAGGATACAAATAATGGTAGGGTCACATGATAAGTGGCTAATTTGAAAAATCTAGAGTTTATATATACTTACATACACACACATATTATGCTAAAAATCTAAGTTTTATCCAAATATGTAGCATAAGTTTCAAGTAAAAGATTTAAACAAACACATTCATGTTTATTTAAATAATCTGTATAGGGGGGCAGAGTGAAGATGGTGGAGTAGAAACAGGCCCTCTGCGCGGCTGCGGCTCTCACCACCTCCAATCCATGTAAAAGGGGACTCTGAACAAACTTTTGAGCTACAGAATCCACAAAATGACACAGAGAAGCTAACCTCCCACTGAGGACAGCCTGGCAGGAATTGACCAGGGCAGCACTCTGGGAGCCAAGCCCAGCTCCACTCTGAGGTTTTAGCCCCAGGGCGGGCCTGACCTGCCGCTGGCTGGAGGGACTCCAGATCACCAGCAGCTGTGGCGGTCCAGAATTATCAACACATAGATGCTAAGGACAAAGTGAGAGGTCAGTGCAGTGTGGACTTAGGGACCCAGTAGTTGGGAGTGTGTCGGCTTTTGCCCCAGGGGCGAGAAGCTTCTGAGGGTTGTGGCACAGCTGCCATGTGGCAACTTCAGCTCCTGGCTTGCAGACTGTAGGGGGACCAAACGACCAGTCTGAGGGGTCATCACTCTTGCTTTAACCTGCTTGGATCTGGATTGCGGTCTAGGGTGGAGGTCCTGGGGTGTGCAACCAGCTTGCCAGAGCATGTGGAAGCTTCAGCAAGGGGACCCAACTAATACCTCTAGCAGCTAAGAAACCCCAGTGTTTGGTATGAAGCTCCCCATCTGGTAGCAGAGTCCTACTGTGGCAAAAAAGGCCAAAAGTCAAGTAATTGAGTGGCAACATGACCAGGAAAGGGAAGCAAAGCAAACAGAAGAATCCAACATTAGACTCCTATTTTGGGGACAAAAAGGATCAAAGAATGGAACAGGAGGAAGACAGTGAAGTTAGAACTGCTGCACCAAAAGCTTCATAGGAAAATACATTCTGGTTACAGGCCATAGAGGATCTTAAGAAGCAGATAAGAGAAGTGGAGGAAAAATTGGGAAGAGAAATGAGAAAGATGCAAGAAAATTATGAAATGAGAGTCAACAGCCTGACTGAGGAAAATAATACCTTGAAAAACAGACTAACTCAAATGGCAAAAGAGTCTCAAAAAGGCAATGAGGAGAAAAATGCCTTAAAAAGCTGAATTTGCCAGATGGAAAAAGAATCTCAAAAGCTCACTGAGGAGAATTATTCCTTCAGAATTAGATTAGAGCAAATGGAAACTAATGACTTTATGAGAAATCAAGATGCTGTTAAACAGATCCAAACAAATGAAAGAATAGAAGGCAATGTGAACTATCTCATGGGAAAAACCACTGACCTGGAAAAGAGATCTAGGAGAGATAATTTAAAAATTATTGGACTACCTGAAAGCCATGATCAGAGAAAGAACCTAGAAATCATCCTCCAAGAAATTCTCCAAGAAAACTGCCCTGATGTTTTCGAACCAGAGGGCAAAACAGAGGTTGAAAGAATCCACCGATCACCCCCTGAAAAAGATCCCAAAAAGAAAACTCCTAGGAATATTCTAGCCAGGTTACGGAATTCCCAGATCAAGGAGAGAATATTACAAGCAGCCAGGAAGAAACAATTTGAATATTGTGGAAACACAATCAAGATAACTCAGGATCTGGCAGCTTCTACACTGAGGGATTGAAAGGTTTGGAATGTGATATTCTGGAGGTCAAAGGAGCTGGGATTAAAACCAAGAATCACCTGCCCAGCAAAACTGAGTATTATGTTTCAGGGGAAAATATGGTCATTCAGTCGAATAGAGGACTTTCAAGCATTCTTTATGAAAAAACCAAAGTTGAATAGAAAATCTGACATTCAGATACAAGAAGCAAGAGAAGCATGAGAAGATAAAAAGGGAAAAGAAATCATAAGGAACTTATCAAAGTTGAACTATTAACATTCCTACATGGAAAAACAATAATTGTAACTGATGAAACTTTTCTCAGTATGAAAATAGTTAAAGGGAGTATGTCTATATTGGAAGGTATATGGGCATATGAATACATATGTGAATGTGTGTATATATGCTTATAGGTACATAGATAGAGGGCACAGGACCAATTTAATAGGAAGGGATGATACTTAAAAGGTGAAATCAAGAGGTGAGAGAAGAATATAATGAGAGGAGATGAGGAGAGACAGAATGGGGTAAACTATCTCATATAGAAGAGGCAAAGGAAAATGGTTACAATGGAGGGGAAGAATAGGAAGGCAAAAGGGAATGGGTCAACCTTATTCTCATTGAATTTGGCTCGGGGAGGGAATGACATACACACTAAATAGGGTTTCTCACCCTATAAGAGAGTAGGGGGGAAGGGGATGAGAGGGGGGATGATGGAAGGGAGGGCAGGCTGGGGGGGAGGGAAGTTGGAAGCACCCACTTTTGAAAAGGAACAGGATCAAAGTAGAGTATATAACAAGGGGAAGGTGGGATAGGAGGGGGGGGAAATATAGCCAGTCTTTTACAATATATCTACTATGGTAATATTTTGCATTAGCTACACATGTACAACCTATTCTGAATTGCTTATCTTCCCAGTAAGGGTAGGTGATAAGGGAGGAAGGGAATGTATCTGTAATTCAAAGTTTTAAAATCAAATGTTAAAAATATATATATAATTATTATTAATACTTTTTTACATGTAATTGGGAAATAAGTTATACAGGCACTGGGGCATAGAGATCCACCTGCCCTACTGGAAAAGTTGAAGGGGGTATGGGAGAAGATATGGGAGAGAACAGATTGGAGGAGGGGATATCCTGTGGGACTGCTATTTTGGGGCAGTGGGTAGGGGAAAAACGGGGAGAAAATTCGTAACTCAAAATCTGGTGGAAATGAATGATGTATATCTGAAGTTAATAAAGCATTTGAAAAATGAAAAAAAGAAAAAAATTATATATGTATGTAGGATATCAAAATGTGTCATTGACAACAGTTGAATTTTTTGTGGGATTATACTGAGTTTCAGATATGTGTGTGTATATACACATACACACACCATACATATATAATATATATGTATATATCAACATACTGATAATTTATAGAAAAATCACAAAAAGGATGTAAAATAAACCCAACAAGCAGTTAAAAATTATTTTCTTGTTGTTGGGATAGGGAGAAACATTTAAATGCATGCAGAAATACTGCTTTAGAAATATGTGTTTAAGTATCCTTTTTGTGCATGGTACCAGATACGGTAGGAAAAAGACTTGAGTCCCTTTCAGTTTAAGTGCTGCGTCCTACTGAAGGCTCTTCCTAAGTCATCTCATTGTTCAGGCTTTGCTTAGTACATAGTACATGATTGTTGAATAGCACTAATCTTATCCCGGAAAATGGCACCACCTGGTGGCCAACCTCAGAAACTTGCTCAAGTGTTTTTCCTACCATCCCAGGTACCATGCCCTCCCCTTCTTATCATTCACAGATTTATCCAAGCAATCTTTTTCACACATATTGACATATCTATCTCAATTCTATTTCAATAGAACTTAGAACTCTTGTCCAGTTCACCTAAAAAACCCCTTTGTTTTCCTCACTAGATTTTTTTATGCAGGTCAAAAACCAATCTATAAATGTAGCTATAATGTATAATGGTAGATCTAGTCACTACAACTGTAGCGAGGAAAAGGAAAGCCATAAAAAGCTTACGTGAAAACAGACATGTAAAAATATCATCAGTAGCTACTTCCAGAATCCTTTTCATAATCCTTTTTTCTTAACCACCACCATTTGAGAAAAACAAAAATCTTGGTCTTAATCACTTTTCTTTCCATTTGGTTTCACCACTAGTACTCTAAGAATAAGATTTACCTATATATTTTTTGTTGTTCTAATAACAATGTGTTTTACCATCTGTTTTGAACAGATCACATTTTTAGCCATATAATGAATGGATTGATCAAGGATTATATGGGTTTGCCTGGAACCCAACTACCAATAACCATGTATGACCCTGCTTCTATGGGAAGGTGTGTTCTGAGCCTGTCTCTTCTCCCAGATCTCCTAAAGAAACAAAGTAACAACAATAACCAAAAATTTCCTCCAACCCTAACTTTAAGGACTGACTTGTTCATAAGGTGGGGCCTCCCTGAAATTGTACTGACCATCTCGTCTGCTGATGCTTGTCCTGGTGCTGGTGCTGGTATTGAGAGAAGTGAAGGATCAAAATGAATAGAACCATCTTTCCCTGAACCACTGGGACCATGGTCATCTTTCTTACTTGTGCTCTCTATGCCTAAAAAAACCAAAGAAGAACACTATTAAAACATTTCACCATTCTTCAATTAACATGGTGCTCAACAGTGACACTGATATAGTATGACTAAAATCACAACATGCCTAAGAATTTTAATTAAAGAGTTGACTGAGAAACAAAACGGGAAAAAACAAACAACCAGAACTATTCAAAATACCTAACTAGCTGATACCATAAAATCTAGCTACACCCAGGATGACAGAATTCTTGGTCATATATGCTGGATATAGCTACATTAATATGGTTGGCATCAAAATATCTAGTTAAAATCAATATTAGTAGTTATTCGGACTTCAGTCTCCTTTCCCTGTTTAATAGGCCTAAACACCATCTTTTCATTTATTAAATAAAAAATTATGTACTGTACTTGACTGGTTTTGGAATTGAAAATAAGAAATCCAGTTTTCATCTTGTGCTGTCATCATATGCCAATAGCTTTGGTATCATAATATTAAAGTGCTGAAAGTTTCAAATATCTAAAAACCCATGGCAGTCCTCCCTTGTATTTGGACCCTTTTCATCTGGATCCTAATATTTAGAGCTGCAAGGAGCTCTAGAGATCATCTAGTCTAACTTCCTTTCTTTTCACATGAGGAAGCTGGGACCTTGGGGGGTCATGTAACTTGCTAGAAGCAGAAAGTGGCAAAGAGAGGATTCAATTAAGGTCTCTCAACTGCAAAACCAGGTCTCTTTCCACTTTGCAAAATATCTCCTCCAGCATTCAGGACAATGCAATTATGTTCATTTTCCATCTTTCTTTTATTCATTTACTAGAATAACAACAAAAGTATTTCTTTTACTAGATAATTCTGTCTTTTGTGAAAAAATTTAAAACCACAAGTAACAAAACCCCCACTTCTTTCATTGTTTTTGTGTTACCTTTTTTCCTATAAGTTCAATATATATATATATTTTAAAGCAATTGGGGTTAAGTAACTTGCTCAAGGTTACACGGCCAGTTATTTCTGGGTGTGGTGCTAAGTGTCTGAACCTGGATTCGATCCCAGGTCATCCCGACTCTGGGGCCAGTGCTCTTACTCGCTGTGCTACCTGATCGCCCCATAAGTTCAATATTTTTAAAAGAGCTTGGCACACACTTTATTATCTTCACTCACTTTCACTGTAAGATAAGGCAAACTTTGCAACATTTTTGTAGCTTAAAAATAGTTCTATAGAAATATTTCTGTTGCTAATTTAATAAGATATTTATCTTTATTGATTATGGTAACCTCATTCCATTTGATAATTGTATCCCTTTAAAACTAGAGTTTGAAATAGTTTTACTTTTTTTTTTTTCCCATGAAAGGTTAAAAACATGTTGTACTCCTTTCTTCAGGTAAGAAAGTAGAGTGCTGAAAGATCAGGTCTGGTCCTGAGGGACCTACAACTAGAGGTGACAAACATATCACTAATGTATGCCATCTGAGATGGGCTCCATTTGAGATTGAAATGTACACTTCTGCCTTCTCAAATTCATTGCTGTCATTCTAATTTTGGCTCAATTATTTTTCAGTTAAAACATATAATCCAGGTACATATGAAAAAACAAATTGAGACATGTTATAATTAATCATTCTAAATGTGTATAATTGTTACATTTTTGAGTCACTTCACAATAAACTCAGATTTCCAATTTATGATATCTAAGACCTCTTATGTTTATGATGAATTTGGCAATGTAACCTTAATGTGTAGAAAGTAAATAATCAAGTCAATCCAAATCGAATATCTGAATAGAAAATTTAATATTGTATCAGGATAAGAAGTGCTATTATTATTTCAGCTCATAATCCCATTTAGTAAGGTATGTTGTTTGTTTTTTGTAAATGACACAAAACTTATGACATGTTATAAATGCCAGGCAACTTTCTAAGACTATATAAGGTATAGGACAGTTGCTGATGGGTTTCCTCATTAGATATTCCCAATGCTGATTAAATCACAAGTCTGGACAAATACACACACACACACACACACACCATATACATCTCATGTACGAAACCTTATAGATGATTTAACCTCTTTCGTACATGAAGATATGGAGACAAAGGGAAGCTTCACAGGCACGCAGAAAAGTTAGGGGTAGAGGTGGACCTAGAACCTAAGTCTCTACTCTTATGCCAGTGGTTTCTTCCCTCATACCATTAACCTGCCATTTAAATTTTTAAAACTGTCATTCAATAATAATATGTTTGTATTTTATAAATTACATAAATACAACCACTTCACATGGAGAATTTTAAAATCTTATTACTTTTTCTACATTTTTTTCCTACCATTATCTTACAAATATGGAAATTGAAGCACAGAGAAGCTACTTCCTAGGTTGAAATTACACATTAGAAATCAAATTCTCAGAAGGATTGATGACATTTCTAGGCTAAGCCCTGACATTAAAACAAGATCAATGTAGAAGCTTAATTGAACCTGCAGGTAACGTGAATGGCTAATTGGGGAGGCAGATCAACACAGTAGATAGTACCCTGGAGCTTGGGGTAGGAAGGGCTGAGTTCAAGTCCTAAATTGAAGACAAAATAGATAGGTAGTACCTAGGTCACTTCATCACTCTGTACCTCAGTTTCCTCATCTATAAAATGGGGATAACAATGCTTGAACCACTTGCCTCACAGGATTAAGAAGCATTGGGTAAAACCTCCAAGAGCTATAATCAATGGATGATTGATGATGATACTATGGCAAACATTATGGAACAACAATAATTATTACCATCTTGAACAATTCAACAGCTAACATTACTATGTGCAAGAAACTGTGCCAGACACTAGGCATTACAAGACTTTTTGAAGGATACAGTTCCTATTCTTGAAAAACTTGCATGCTGTGGGTGATAAAGTAGAAAGATTCATGGCTAAACACAGATATATGTAGAGAGGGAAAATTTAATACTGGAGAGAACACATGTGAAGTGGAGGTGTTAGAAAAGGCTTCGGAGAAGAGGCAGAACCAGAGATTAAGCCTGGAAGGAAGGTAACACTTCTGAAAGGCAGGAATGAACAAGTACATCCCAGACACAGGAATTGCTTGTTTATCTGTACAGAGGCAGGAGATGATGGGTCAGGTTTGGAAATAAGTAGTAGCTTAGTTTGGCTGCAAAAGTGAGTGTGGGTTGGGGTGGCTAGGTGGCACAGTGAATAGAGCACTGGCCCTGGAGTCAGGAGGACCTGAATTCAAATCCAACCTCAGACACTTAGCACAAAAAAACTAGCTGTGTGACCTTGGACAAGTCACTTAACCCCAACTACCCTACCTTCTCCACTCCAAAAAAAAAAAGCAAAGAAAAAAAGTGAGTGTGGGAAGAGGAGGGATGTGAAATATGGCTGGAAAGGCAGCCTGGAGGCGGAAAGGCTCACAGCCATGCCAAGGAGTTTATATTCTATGCTAAAAGAAATAGGAACAGGCTGGAGGTATTTGAGCAGGAAAAATACTATGGCCAGACTAATGCTGCAGGATGTTCATGTTGGCAGCTATGGGAAGGATGTCTGAGGAGAAAGACTTGATAGGGAGACTAATTAGGAGGCCATACCAGCAGTCTAGATGAGGGGTGATTAGGATCTGAAATGGACTGGTGTCTGTGAATGAAGAGGAGTGCCTTGCTTTGGAGACCACCCCCAATTTGCCGTATCTTGTTTGTACATGTACATAGCTGTTTGTATATTGTCTTCCTCACTAAACTGTCAGCTCCCTGACAGCCCGGACTGGGGTTTGTTGTTTTTGGCTTGCTCTTTGCCCAGAGCTTAGCATAGCACCTGGCACACAGTAGGTACTTAATAAACGCTAACTGACTAACATTTGGGACAGATGCTGAAGAAGTAGAATTGAGGGGTCTTGACAACTGATTGTCTATGGGAAGTGAGGGAAGAAGAAGAGTTCAAGATGACCCTTAGGCTTGAATTCTGAGTGATTGGAAGGCTGGTGGTGTTGCCAGGAGACAATGGGGAACAGACTATCGAGGAAGAGGGTGGTAAGCCAGTGAAGCAAAGAAGTCAATTAAGATAAAGGTTGAGAAATGATTTAGCAGTAAAGAGGTTAAATGGCAAACTCTGAAAGAAGATTCAATTGAGGGATGGGGTCAGAAGCAAGTCTGCAAGGAATTAAGACCAGAGTGAATGGTAAAATGGCGGCAAAGAGTTTAATCTACTTTTGGGAACTTTAGCAGTAAAAGGGAGGAGAAATCTAGGATGATAGCTTGAGGGGACAGCACTGTTGATTTAAGGTATATTTAAAAACGAGGAAGATGAATATTTCTATAGAGAGGAAAAGGCCAAGAGACAGGGAATAGTTAATGGGACAATCTCATAAAGGGGACAGGAAGGGTCATGTTCAAAGTAATACCCAGAAAGGCTGGCTTTTGAAAAGGAGAATGAACACCTCACCAGAGTTTCAAGAAGGGAATAAAAGAGAGAATGGATGAAGATGTGAGGAGGTTCTGAGGTGGGGATGAAGGCTTGGTCACACTTCATCTGGAATACTGTGTTCAATTCTAGGTACTATGTTTTAGAAAGGACACGTGCTGGAGAATGTTTAGCAGAAGACAACTAGGAGGGAGAAAGGTTTGAAGTCAGGAGTTCCAGGTGGGGAGGTGAGGTTATCTAAGCAAGAGAAGACTGATGAGGAAATGATAGCCATCTTCCATGTATTTGAAAGACTTTTATATACAAAAGAGATTAGACTTATTCTATATGGCCCTTTAGCACATAATTACAATGAATAGGGGGAAGGGGAGAAGAGGGAAATTTAGGATTGGTGCAAGAAAAACTTCCTAACAATCAGAGCTACTGAAAAGTAGAATGGAATGCTTTGTGAGGCTAGGGATTTCTCTTTATTGGAGATCACCAAGTAAAAGCTTGAAGGGTGTAATGAAGAGCGGATTCTTGAACCTATATGGACTGGAGTAGATGGCCTTTGAGTTCCCTTTTAACTCGAGATTCTATGATACAGTGAGATGAGGAACTTCTAACAGATGGCTCGATCCACCTGGGACAGTTTGGTGGATGCAGAACTGGTTGAACAACCAAAAAGCATCATTAATGGCACACTACTGACTTGTTGAGAGGTTTCCTGGGGCATGCTATCCCAAGGATCCCAAGGGATCAGTTATTGGCCATGTTCTATGAAACATTGTTGTCATGGACATAGATAAATGCACAGATGGCATTCTAATCCCATTTGCTTAAAATGCAAAGCTAGGAGTGATAGCTAGTATACTCAATGGAGAGTTAGGATTCAAAAAAGACTAAAGGCTAAAATGATAGCCTGAGGAAATTTTAAAGGTATAAATACAAATTAGTCCTATACTTAGATTAAAAAAAAAAAACCGAACAGCTACACAAGTCCAAGAGAGAGAAATGATAGCTGTCTTCAAGCATTTGGCGGGCTATCTAAAGGAGAAGGTACTAGGCTGGTTCTGACTGTCCCGAGGTAGCAAAAGTAGGAACAATGGGCGGGGGCTACAGTTAGATTTGAGTTAAGAAAAAACTTGCCAACAATCAGAACTACCTCAAAATGGAATAGCCTGTCTCAGGAGGTAGTGGGTTTACCCTCACTAGAAGTCTTCCAGGAAAGGCTAGATAACCACTGGTTGGGATGTTGTAGACAATAGGAGGCAAGAGTAAATGAATAAGAATCACCAGGAGCCCACCTGAAATTAGACGTTTTTAGAAGATGAAGTCAGCATGGTTTTAAAAAAAAATTTCTCCCAACAGTGTTAAGTGACTCAAGAGTAGGAAGGGGGAAGGCAGATGGTAGGGGTGACTTTAGCTTGAGGATTAGCAGGGGTTGAATGTGGAAGGACAAAGGGATAAAGGAATCACAGATAGAAAGTAACACCTAGTGGGTGACAAGGGAGGAAGGGAATGAATCTGGAATTCAAAGTTTTAAAATCAAATGTTTAAAAAAATATATATATATATACTATTATTAATACTATTTAACATGTAATTGGGAAATAAGATATACAGACACTGGGGCACAGAAATCCACCATACCCTACTGGAAAAGTCGAAAGGGGTATGGGAGAAAATATGGGAGAGAGCAGATTGGAGGAGGGGATATCCTGTGGGACTGTTATTTTGGGGCGGTGGGTAGGGGAAAAACGGGGAGAAAATGTGTAACTCAAAATCTGCTGGAAATGAATGATGTAAATCAGAAGTTAATAAAGCATTTGAAAAATGAAAAAAAAAAAAAGAAAGAAAGTAACACCTGTTAATAAACAGACTAACCAGTATATCCAGAGTAAAGGAAGGAAAGTCAGGCCAGAACAGGGGTAGACAGATTTCAAGAAGGAATTGAGAGACTAGATGAAAAGAAGGTTTGAGAAGAGTATGGCAATGAAAGAAACAGGAGGAAAGGAGATGGTGATCAGAGCTCCCAATTATTTTTAGGGTAGTAGCCTGGCATTTAAAATCTTCAAAATTTGGCTCTAACTTGTTCTTCTAGCTTTTATATTACTTTTCTTAACCACTCAACAATCCAAACAAAATGGCATACAAGGTACTGCTCAATTTCGGCATTCTATACAGGGGTTTTGTGCATTATTTTTCCATTTGATAGAAAACAGGCAGAGAGAGTAAAGGTTATAAAACAAGTTAGTAGCTGACTCAGGACTAGAAATTAGGTCTTCTGGCTATAGTTATATGCTTTTTCACATTACACCATGACAGTGTCTAAATAGCTAATATATATTACTGGAAAAAGTTACTGAATATTTCTTTGAAATAATTATTGACTACTGAGAAGTCTACTGCCATAATCTTTACATTTGTCTGGAATGGTAATTTAGTTGGGGAAGCCCCTAAAAGTAGAATAGATAGGCAATTAGATTTCAAAATTGGAAATCCACAATTGTTTGAGGAAAAATTTGACTAGTAAAATAGCATAAGGAATTTGGCCACTTTAGTATGAATGTAGAGATTTTCAGTGCTTGAGAGTATGAAAAGCATCTCAATGCTCACAGAAATTGACAACAGCAATATCAATGTTAAAAACAAAATATAAAAATGTAAAACACATCATCTGCACTGTTGTACCTTTCACTGTGCTTAAATAATTGAGAATTGACTATGATTTGTCAGACATAATAATATGGAATATTGAAATCCATCATGAAGCTAAAAATCCATGTTGACTGAAAATTGGCTATATCAAATTCTTTTCAACAAGCATTTATCAAATGCTTATTATGAACTCCCAACTTTGGACCCAGCTGTCTTGACTGATGGTCATCAGCTACCCATTACATTTAGATCTGCCTTCAGCTACCCTTCACCTCCTGGGCATTTCCCAACAGATGTCATGCTGTGGTAATATTACAGAACCATACAGTAAGATCAACTCTTCTCATTGTTTTTGGAAATGGTTTGGCAATCACTCATGAGTCCTGTAACCTTCCAAAGAAAATATCCCTCCCTGGTCACTAGTCCTCTAAAAGTTTTCTATCCTTATTATAGAATGTAAGCTCCTTGAGGGCAGGAACTTTATTTTGTTGGTCTTTAATTTTTTATTTGTATACCAGTACTTAGCACAGTTTTTGGAATGAAAGGACACCTTTTCCACTTTTTTGGTGGTTTGCCCCTGCAAACACCAAACTGGTGAATACTGAACCTTTGCCCTTGGATGAAATACAGGGGTAGACTCCTGTGAGCCTCTAATTACATTTACTTTAGCACTTTCCAGAATGGCCTCACATACAGATTGGTGAATTTCCTCTTCCCTCTTCTGGATGTACCATATTGTTAATTCATAAACATTGAACTCACGGCCAATGACTCATGCTTGAATGAAGCTTATCTAACATATGTATTTTCTCCATAAGTCACATCACAGTCTTCTTGCACCTATGAACACTAAACAGTACTTCAGTGCTACCCTTGGGGGCTATGTTAAACAGTGAAATCACCAAAAAAAAAATAGAAAAAGGCAAAAAAAACCAACCCTAACAGAACAAAAAAAGACACTTACTTACAGTATGACAGCTAAAACAAGAAGGCACTGCTTTGTTTGACCTCAGACTGTGTGCTGGGCAACTCAAATTTTTTTGCTGTTTTGTACATATCCTCAAAAGCAACACTGAATATGGATTGTGGGGTTACAAATATAACACTGTTTTGGCAAGAGATATAATAGCAATAAAATGGTATTTTAACATTTATTTGCCATACTAACCGCTGTCACTTCTGCCCTGAAATATACTCATGGCTTCTAGATTTAATGCACACACGCCACGCATGAAAGCTTTTTTCATGGACTCTTCAAACTGTTCTTTTTCACACTGGAGTTTTTGGATCTCAGTCCTTGCAGCTTCCAAATTAGCATTTAACTAAAATAGAAAAAAGGAATGATAAAGATTTTAGACACAGGAAAAAACAATTTAGCTGTTCTATAGAAATGACTTTCCATTTGTAAATCTGTTTTCCCAGGTAAATCCTAAATGAACATACCATCCCTTCTTTTGGTGTTATTGATTTATTTAAAATAGAAAACATATAAAAAAAATACCACGTGCCTCTACTTCTGATGTGTCCATTAGCATACCCTTTTGTTCTTTAACCATAAGGTGAAAACTGGAACTTGAGGGCCCTTTGAAGCTTGGATACCAAAAAACTAGAAACCAAAAGCCTATTGGCTTTAACTATGCAGAAACAGATGCCTTTCCTCACTTCAGAAAGTTTTCAAAGGGCATTAAACAACGATATTAGCAGTGATATAAAGCTAAATTGAGTTCCACTGTTTCTTATTCTTCCCTACCTAGTTTGTTCCATTGATTTTTTTTTTAAACCAGCACCAGATGACTACTGCTTTATAATATAGTTTGAGGTCTTACCTCTTTTCATCATTTCTCTTGATATTCTAGTTTTGTTTTTCCAAATGAATTGCTACTATTTTATCAAGTTCTACAAGTATCCCTCTGACTGGCATAGTATTAACAGAATAAATTAACAGTGGTAGTCTCAGAGCCACAACAGTAATTTTTAATATATTGAAATGGCCCAGGCATAAGCACTGAATATTTTTCCAGCTAAGTAGGTTATTCTTTGTTTCTTTAAGAAGCACTTTATAAATGAATCCATACAAATCTTTGTTGTGCTTTGATAGATTGATGCATTTTGTAGTTATTCAGAATGGAATTTCCTTTTTTACTATTGCTTCTTAGATTTTTTTACTACTAGTATATAGAATTAATTTGATTTTTGAGCATTTATTTTGTAGCCTGAAACTTTGCTGAAGCTATTCCTGGCATCTTTGATGACTCCCTAGGATTTTTCAAGTAAATCATCATATCATTAGCAAACAAGGATAGTTTTACATCTTCCTTACTTGTCTTTATGCCTTTAGTTTCTTTCTTTCTTTTGTTATTGTTGCTAGCATTTCCAGAACTATGTCAAATACCAGTGGAAAGTAGTAGGCATCTTTGCTTCATTCTCATATTTACTGAGAAAGGTTTCAGTGTATTCTTATGAAGTGAAAAGAAACACAGACTACGTTGCTAGATGTGGTCACAGTATAAGACATTTTGGCTTAACTGTTTTTCTTTGTCATAAGGGGGGTATTATTCCAGAAGTGACTGTTATGTAACAACAAAAAGCATCAATAAAACTTAAATCAAAACAAAGTACTGAGTCCAGAACAAGGGAAGTGATAGCCCTACTGTATTCTACCTTGGTCAGATCACAATCAATATGGTGCTCAGATCTAGATGCCACATTTTAAAGGAAGGACATTGATAAAATGGAGTGTATATGATAGAATCCCTATAATGCTGCCCCAGCCCCAATATTCTAACTTCCTTATAGGCCCCCTGCCCCCACCTAGTCACTCCTTCCTTCCCCCCTCAATATCCTAACTTTTTCATATATGCCTCACTATTCACTAGAACAATAGGCGAGTCCATGAACTCATATTTCTCACAGAACAGCAAGTGTGTCCATGTGATGGGATCCTACCCACTGCCTCTAGCTAGCCACTGCCCCCAGACCCATTCCTCATATTTCCCACAGAAATAGCAGGTATGTCCATGCACTCAAACCACAACCACATCCATCTAGTCTCAGACAGAACTACAACAGTCAATCAGAAAGCAGCACCACCAGGATGCCCAAGCAGGATGTGGACCCCAAAGCTAGAGAAGGGACTTTCCCTAAGTAGGTACCTGCACAGTAATAATAAAGAACTGACCTAGAGTGAATTTATGATGTAGAGATGCTTATTATAATATCATTATCATACATAGGTACCCCCCAAATGGGTTTTTCTGTATGCATTGTGGGTAATTGCATGCACAGTTGCACTGTGGTTAGGACCACTCCTCTACTACCCAATCCCTTAACAAACCCCTCCTGCCTTTTAAATATTCATGATTTCTGTTATGTAATTGCATCTTTACCCTATACAAATCCATCTTGCTTTCTCTGAAGTTGCTGGCTCCTCTTGGAACTTAGCCCACTTCATGAGAGGCGTCAATCTCAAGAAATGCCTATACTTGGATTAGAGGTGGTCTGACTCTGAATTCTTTGAGACAGTTCCACCACAACACATCATGAAACCGTAACAGTTTTTGGCGTCCCTGAGTGGGCTGAGTTGAAACTGCAACATGTAGAGAAGGGCACCAGAAGGGTGAAGTTACTACAGTCCATACTACATGAGGTTTCACTGAAAGAACTAGGGATATTTAGCTGGGGAAAAGAAAGTTTGGGAGGTTATGACAGATATTTTTAAGTATCTGAAAAGCTGTCATGTGAAACAGGAAATAGACTTGTGTTGCTTGGTTGATAGGGTAGAGTAATGAGTAAAGAGTCAAAGAGGCAGCGAGAGAAAATTCTGGCTTAACATAATGAAAAACTTAACAAGCAGTGCTGTCCAAAAGTGAGATGCGCTGCCTTGGGAGGTAGTCTCTCTTAAAGGGAAGGCTGGATGAAGCTTTGCTGTAGAGTTCAGCTCTGGGTTGGACTCCAGGGCTTCTGAAGTATCTTCCAACTCTTGAGAATCAATGAAATTACTTTTACTTCAAATATGTTCCCCATTTCATTGTAGAACCAACTTTTTTATTCTATAGCAGCAATATAATTTTATCATGAAAGAAAATTGCAAAAAAATTTGCATTTTAAAAAACTGCTCAATGTTTTAAAGTACACATTCTGTTAATAAATAAAAAGGTTTATCTGTACTTTTATTTTGGCTAACATCCATGTACCTTTTTGAACGGTAACTTCAAAGTGTGAATGCTGTAAGTTCAAATCATCTCAAGAAGATGCAAACTCCATAAGAGTTTCTCTCATAGTGTTTAACACAGTGCATCATGGTGGGTACTTAAGAATAAATCAATAATTTGTATTTTTAATGTTGAACAAATGAATGATAAAAAAAGAAATTTATAAATATATGAAAGAGTAAAATTTTAGAGGCTCAACTTAAAGATAATTAAGAAATCTTTTTCTCTGCACTGGCTATTATTTGGAGTATCTTGCTTTCAAAAGTACTACTCAAACTCACAATATTACAAGTGGTGTTTGTTGAAGTCGGCTATCCTGCTTATTTTCTTTTTCTTTATCATACAAAGGCAAAGAGCTTAACTGGAAAAGTACTTACTGCTGCAATTTGAGCTTCATAATCGCGGGAAATCTGGAGGCAAATTTCTTCAGCTCTGGATTGACAAGCTTTTTCAAATGCATCTTTCCACTGTGATTTCAGTGTGGAGCGCCAGGCCTTCCAGATTTTCTTCTTCAATGTTTTGTGGTAATGCTGGTCAGCTAACTTAGCTTCATAAATCTTAATGAAAATAATACGAAAAGGGAAAGGAATCTTAAATCGATAGACAATATGTGTGAAAAGTAGAATACTGCTTTATGCAGTCATAGTAAAAATAATAAATAATACTTCTTCAGTAGTTCAATGATGGTTTTTTTCAGTATGGGTATACTTGTTTTCTATGTCGATTGTAACCCCTGCTTGGTAAGCTCTTCAAAAGTTACTATGATGAAAAAAAAATTCATCACCCTGTAGTCAACTTAGTGATAAATATCTCAGCTAGTCTAAGCCCAACCTCATATGACAAATGTACAAAATAAATACATAAATGCAAGATAACTTGGCAGGAAGAAGACATTAGCATCTGGAATGATCAGGAAAAGATTTGTCTAGTAGGTAATGCTTGAGCTTTGATGGAAACTAGAGATTCTGAGAGGTAGAGAGGGACATTGCAGGGAGAGAGGACATTCTAGGCACAGGTGACAGCCTGGTCAAAGGTATAGAGGTGGGGGGGGGGAAAGTGCTGTCTACAAGAAACAGCAGAGAAGTCAGTTTGGCTGGACTCTAGGATGCATGAGGGGGAGTAATATTTAATAACGTTTGTAAGGCAAATTGCAGTCAGGTGTCCCACTTTCAATAAGTCAGGCAGTGACAGACTTTAAATGCCAAACAGAGGAGCATTTGTCCCTTGAGGTAATAGGAAGCCCCTGGAGTTTACTGAGAAGCAGATTGAGAAGGTCAGACCTATTCTGTAGGTGAATCACTGTGGCAGCTGGATGATGTATTGGAGAGTGGAGAGACTAAGACAGGTACACAATTAAGATGTTATTGTGAAAGCCCAGTATTAAGGCTGGAACTAGGTTGGAGGCCTTGCAAGTAGAGATTAAGGGGAAGATGCAAGAGATTTTGTGGAGGTGAAAATAAGACCTGGTAGATAATTGGATATGTGATAAGGTTGAGGAATTGAGGATGACCAAGGATGTGAACCTGAGTGACTGGAAAGATGGTGGTAGCTTCAACAGGATAGAGAAATCTGGAAGAGAGGTAGATTAGGAGAGAAAAAGAGTGAGTTTTGCTTTGGACATGTTGAGTTTGAGAGACCCATAGGATATCTAGTATGAATTAACGAATTCACCTCTACTCTGTGTGACAATCAATACAGGCAACATCAGTTTGCCCAGGTGGTATCATTAGCACCATACTGAACAAACAGAAATGAATGCTATATTCCCTCTAATCATCATATTTACCATCTTTTGAATAAATGCCTGTGACCTATAATTTCACTGATGGAGGGAACTTCAATGAGGAAGCTGTTTCTAGTAATGCAGATCAAAATCTGTTCTTCAATTTAGCAGGCTTAGAGAGTTGCCTGAGGCACTGAGAGTTTAATGATCTCCCAAGGTCACAAAACTAGTTATGTATCAAAAAACATGATTATCATTAACATACCCTATGGCAGCAAGTGATATCCCAATACCTTTCAGCATTGCACTTAAGAGGAATTCCTTTCAGTATATGCCAAAAGCATCTATGAGGAATGAGGGATGCAAATGCCTTCTAAATGAGATCACATAAATTCAGTAACTCAGTTTTTGTCAGTTATCAAATAAAAACCTGTGACTTCAACAAAAGCATCAATAAATCACTTTAGCTCCTTCCAGGTAGAGACATTTATTGTACTGTCTTTTTATACATACCTCCTGTTTGGCCCTGAGGTGTTCAATCCGCCAGCGGAAGAATGTTTTCAATAAATCTATTCTTTCCTTTTGCTTGCTTGTAGCTTCAGTCAAGGTAGCAATTACCTATAAAAACAACATTATTATCATGTTAACAATTTGTACCAAAGCAACTTTTACATGGGTAATGAAGAAATCAGACTATATAATGCTTACACTGGACAATTTTGTATTACTATTACACTCAACCATACTTTCATTTCAACAATATTTGAAAAATTCTTGATTTTACTTTCCTACTCAAGCACCTCCAGTGGTTTCTTATTACCTCTAGGATAAAATAAAATTTTCTCTGTTTAGCTTTTAAAGGCCTAAACAACCTGGCCCCTACCTATCCTTCACTCTACTCTTCCTCCTAGATTAGTCTCTCGGTCTCTGATACACCCTGCTCCTGTTTCTCTGCCTGTGCCTTGGCCATCTCACCTGTGTGCCTTTGATTTGGTTGCTTTCTGCCTCTGATTCTGAGTTCCTCTCCCTTTAAGATGAAGCTCATACATCACCTTGTTCAAGAAGCCTTTCCCAATCCCAACGGCTAATGTCCTCCCCTGACATTACCTTGAATTTAACTACTTCATATATGCTTGTATTTATTTGCATTTATTATGCATGTTTATGTATGTACTTGTCTCCCTCATTGGAACTGGAAGCTCTTTGTGAATAGGGATTTTTATTCTTTGTACTTGTTTCCCCAGCACCCAGAATAGTAACTCTTACACAGGAGGTGATTAATAAATAGTTGATTAATTGATCTACTTGTGTTTTGGAATTTTAGTCTTTTCCTCTTAAGTTCATTCACTTTCTACCCCATTTGTTGGTAGCCACACACCTCCAGGGCTGAACTTCCTCAGCCCCCTCTCAAATTGGGGTCATCAGCTGTGTTCACTCCTCTTAGTAGCCCACGCTAGGGTGTGTGTGTGTAGGGCAAGGGGAGGGGGTGGGGGGGGAAGATGTGTAAGGTCGCTGTAGCCTGAGGGGATCTCAGTGTTGACCCCAGGCATAAACCCATAGGTTGGATTGTGCTTGTTTCTGTGTCTCTGCCCTAAGCATGGAGAATGGGGTGGGGTGAATGGGTGATGAGTTTAAGGGTCAGTGTTTTCTGATGTTAACACATAAAGATTTTTATCTTGGGTAGAGAATATTGCTTTACCAGTAGATTTTATCTAATATTTTAATTTGTAATGGGAGGGGGATTCAATGGAGGTGGGTAGGTGGAGAGAGAGGGGCTAAGGGGAAAGGAGAATATATGTGGAATTGATTAATATAAAAGAAAAAACATCAAAAGGCAACAATTTTAAAAATAAAAAAAGAATTACACATATATAAGTTATTTATGAATTGAATATATGTAAGTTCTTATTCTTTAATATATAGTATGCTTTGGGGAATACATAGTGGAGAGGTATAACAAAAGGACTCTGAGGAATGGGAGAAGTACTGTAACAGAAATGTTGCGCAACAAGTGTTACTCCAGTTTCTGAAACTGATATCCCATGAAACTGATACAAAAAGACATTCCTATCTATCCTTAAAGCCTAGGTACCCTTCTGCCCAAACTCAATAATCAAAACTAGCAGGGAATGTGAAAACTCTACCATTCCCTGCATACCTCTGGGCTCAGGAGGCAATGCAGCACCAAGTTAGAAGCTTCCTGATAAAAGCCTCCATGTTATTGTCATTCAATCATTTTCAGTTGTGTCTGACTCTGTGGTCCCTTTGGAATTTTCCTTCTCTAACTCATTTTACAGATGAGGACACTGAAGCAAACAGGGTTAGGTGACTTGTCCAGGATCAGCAGCTAGGAAGTGTCTGAGGCTGGATTTGAACTCAGGAAGATGATCCAGATCCAGCACTCTATGCACTATGGTGCCACCTAGCTGCCCGAGTATTGTTACATTTCACCCAATACTAGTGTCAGCCAAGACCAGCTAACAGTTACTTGTTGACTGCATGTAGCCAGTGGCAAAGATTCTACAGTATATGTCACATCAGTATATGTCAAGAATCTTGAAGGCAGACACACGTTTCTCTTTGTATTTTGGAGAGATTTTTCTTTCCTATACTTTAAATGATCAAAAATAGTTTCCAGACTTTGAAAGGCTCTGAAATTCAAAATTAAGAAAACAGAGAAAAATCACCTCATCTTTTCTCCCGGCAGAAGTTTCATAAGTCTTTTGTAGCTCACTCAGATCATCGACTTGGTTCTGCATTCTTCTTATTTGTGCTGCATGCTTGTCCCTCTCTTTTTTCATTTCTGCTCTATGGCAATCAATAAAATTAAGTTTCCATTTACTTAATTCAGCAAGAACATTTGTCTGAGGAACAAGAAAACTGACAATCAGTATACATAAGTATTTAGAGTTTCTTAAACTATTTTAGCACAGTCAATCTATTGCCAATGATAGCTCTAAAAAAAAAAACCACACAACACAAATCTAATCTAACATATTATTGTGGTTCAAGACAAGAACTAGAGGTTAAAAAGGCAAAAACAAAAATCAAAAAACTCAGTCTTCTAATGGAAACGATGAGGTTTGGCATTTTTCCTTTATCAACCATTATTTTTCCAAAACATAATATGAACAGGTAAAACCTATTAAATTACCAATAGCCATGATAAAGAAATTAACTTGTTCTACGCCAAGTATTGCACATGAAATTTCTTTTACTCTTAAATTTTAATGACTCTCTGTTCACTGAATGGGTCTTTTTGATTACTCATAGCAAATATCCATACTAAATGCAGAAAAAATGTAGTCTGAAGGATTAAATTATCAATGTATTCAAATATTTACTGAACATATTCTATCTATAACAGTATTCTGTTACATGCTATACAACCACCCATAAGCTTATAATCTAGAAGGGGCAATAAGCTATGTCTGATAATAACTACAATATAAGAAAATGTATAATAAATCACATATAGGAAGTATGGATAATAACTGCTATGAGAAACTCAGGAGAGATCTCTTTTGGCTGGAGTTATCAAGAAGGTATCAATGGAGTTGGGTATGATTTTGACAGGCAGGTTGGAAGTTGGACATTTCAAGGGTTGAAATGGCATCAATAAAGCAGGAAAGGAGACAAGGGTGAGCCATGTGGGGTACAGCCAGATGAAATTACCGGTTGTATGTAGGGATATAGTGGAATTAAAAATAAAGATGGGGTGGCCAGGTAGCACAGTGAGTAAGAGCACTGGCTCCAGTGTTGGGATGACCTGGATCGAATCCCAGGCTCAGATACTCAGCACCACACCCAGAAATAACTGGCCGTGTAACCTTGAGCAAGTTACTTAACCCCGATTGCTTAAAAAAAAAAAATAAAGATGATTAGGGCAGCTCGGTAGCTCAGAGAATAGAGTACCAGCCCTGGAGTCAGGAGTACCTGAATTCAAATACAGCCTCCGACACTTGACAGTTACTAGCTGTGTGACCTTGGGCAAGTCACTTAACCCCAATTACCCTGCCTTTACCAAATAAAAATATACCAGAACTTACAGGGACTACAGTTTCTCCATGTATATAACTACTTAGCCTTAGTTATCTTTGGTGGTTCAGATATATTGCTTGAAAACTTTTTGAAATAATTTTCCAATTGTGAGTTTATACAAATACATACATACATATATTACTCACACAATATAATTATTACCAAAAATGAAAAATCTGGGAAAAGTCATGTTCCCAGCATTCTTCCCACCTAAATATTAATATGTTCTTCTGAACACTGTAGATAGATATCCTATGTCAAGATGACAGCAGATTCCATCACAGTATATTAATTTTACTAGGTTTGTCAGAATACTATAGACTGGGCTTTTTTTTTTTTTTGGTAAGAACTAGAAATTAAGAGGATATCTAAAACTTTACTTTGATGTAGGAACTATTTCCATTTAGTCAGAAAGAAGATAAATTAACTTTAAATGAGAGATTGCCAATTTAAATGGAGAGGTAGAACGATACAGTGTAATCAGGAAGACCTGGATTTAAATCCTGCCTCAGAGGTTTACTTGCTGTGTGTCTCTGGGAAAATTACTCAACCTATCTGAGCTTTTTAATGAGTTTCCTCATCTATAAAATGAAGGGGTCGAACCCAAGGGACCCTAAGTTCTCTTCCAGCTCTCAAAAACTATTAAACTTATGATCTTTAAATAATGCCTGGAGGCCCAAAATAGTGGATATTGCAATGAAAAGCAATCTTTTTTTCTTTTAAATGACATGCCTTTCCTAAATTAGTATATGACTAGTCTCTGTGCTATTGGAATAAAAGCATGAGAACCTGAATTGGTTTCAATGCTATCCTTGATCTGCTATGGCCAAAGTCAGACAGTAATGTGGTCCTGTATTTTAAAAGTTCAGTAAGGTACCCAAAGATGTCATATAAAAAACTTCCAGGTACTTTGGAATTCAGCAAAATATGTTGGGAGAGCTTAGAAACCATCTGAGGAAGTTAATCAGTCTATCTAGAAAGGTAAAACACAAATCCAAATAACCTTGAATTCTTGATTTTCTACAAATACTATACCTTAAGACCCGAACTCCAGAGATCAATTATATTTTCTATCTTTCGAAGGTTGTCATCAGTAACATATGGTTCACTAAAAAATTTGTCATAAGATTCTTTTTCCCTGGGACTAGAAGTTCCTGGTGAGGAAGAGTCATTTAAATGATTTGAGCTGAAAAAGTCCATGATTGGATGAGAGATCCTCTTTGGTGGTGACAATAATGGTAAAGCTACAAATACAAAGAGAAAATTCTTTATCAGTCAAGCAATGTTAAAAAATGTTCCAACCCAGTATTGTCTTACACTGAAAAAGTCAGTTGTAGGATGCTATCCTACTATGAGTAAAAAAAAGATGAAAAAAGTACACATCCTCTCTCCTCCCCTTCCTCTCCCCCCACCACCAACTATGGGCATATTTAACTTGGATATTTTTTCTTTTTGTTATTGACTGCAAGAACTAGAAATAGATTGATCCTGTAGACCTTGGAAATGATCAATTCTCTCCTTCTGTCCCAACAATGTTTAGTGAAATTTAGGACTAGTTTTGGCTGCTAGAGTCTTATTGAGCTCTTGGTAGGATTTCTCGTTTTCAGTCTCTGCCACAGATGTTGGTTCATAAAGCTACTTTATCTTCATGGTAGCTCTTTTGGTGAATGTTCATCAGTTACATAGAAGAATTCCTAACAATTGATATTTCTTGTTCAAACTCTGTCAAATCCTTAATTGACATCTGCAAGAAAAGCCTGTGAGCCATCAATCCATTCAGATGCTGCTTTCTTTAGTATCCAGATTTAATTTTTAGGGAGAACATAAAAAAATCAATAAAACTCAGTTTCCCCAGTAGTAATTTATGCCCACTTGGTAACAAGACAAAAAACTCATATTAAGAAAACTAATGACTAAGTTAATGTCTAGGGATGGTCTAAAAACTGCGACAGCGCCTTCTGGTCCTACCATTGCAAAATGGAAAGGACAAAAGTGTCCTTTTGTAATTTCTCTGTTTTACTGGTTGTCATACTTCAAGACTTCACCACTTTATAACCAGGAAATGGGTAATAGCTAGCCCTTGGAAAATAAACAGAGCCTCTCAATGGAAATAAATTTTATTTCTAATTTATCTTAAATTAGTAGAAGTTCCTAACACTTTAGTTTTATGTTTTGTTCCTAAAACTTCAAGGCAAGATCAAAGGTGAGCTTTTGCTGATTATCATATTAGACATTATCCTTTTTCCATATATAATCAACAAATATTAAGTGTATACTTTTCCTAAGACACTGTGGTAGACTCTGGGGATATAAAGACAAAAAGGAAAAATAATCACTGCCCTCAAATGCACTACTATTGAAGGTTCACTGCTGGTGTCCTATATAAACATGGTAGCTGACAAGACAGGCAGCCTCATTACTAGAAACTTGAGAGCAAGATCAGAGTCAGTCACACTCTAGTGCTTTTCCATCATCTTGGAACCTAGCCACCTGTGCAAGGGAGACCTCATTTAAGTAAACCCTATTGTGCTTTTCGGATACTGTGTTTTTTATAAATTGAAGGTTTGTGGCAACCCTGCATTGAGTAAGTCTATCAGCATCATTTTCCAATAGCATGTGCTCACATTGTGTCTCTGTGTCATATTTCAAACTTTTCCATTATTATTATATCAGTGATTTTTAAATTATGATTATTTTGGGGCTCCATAAACCACACCCATAGAAGACCTCGAATTTGATTGATAAACATTGTGTTTTCTGACTCCTTTACCAACTGACTAGTTAATCTCCTATCTCTCTCCTCCTTGGGCCTACCTTTTCCCTCAGACACAACAAAACTGATATTAGGCCAATTAATAACCCTAAAATGGCCTCTAGATGTTTAAGTGAAAGGAAGAGTCAATTGCTGTGGCAATTGTTCATCAAAAGTTCATTGTTGTTTTAAGAAATTGCCATAGTCACCTCAGCCTTCAGTAACCACCACCCAGATCAGTCAGCAGCCATCAAAACTGATGCAAGACCCTTCACCAGCAAAGAGATTACAACTTGCTGAAGGCTCAGATGATGCTTAGCACTTTTTAGCAATAAAATATATTTTTTTTAGAATTCTTTTTTTTAAGCAATTGGGGTTAAGTAACTTGCTCAAGGTTACACAGCCAGTTATTTCTGGGTGTGGTGCTAAGTATCTGAGCCCGGATTTGATCCCCAGGTCATCCCAACACTGGAACCGGTGCTCTTACTCGCTGAGCCACCTGGCCGCCCCGCAATAAAATATTTTTAAATTAAGGTACGTATTTTTTTAGACATAATATTATTGCACACTTAATAGATCACAGTATAGCTTAAACATAACTTTTGTATGCACTGGGAAACAAAAAAATTCATTTGACTCACTTTATTGCCATATTTGCTTTATTGCGGTGATCTGGAACTGAACCTGCAATATCTGAGTTATGCCTGGAGAAATTAGGGGAGGCAGATTTCAATTTAACCTAAGGAAGAAATCTCTGATGATTAGAGCTGGTTAACAAAGAAATAAGCTACCTCCTGAAGTAAAGCATTCCTTTTTATTAGAAATGTTCAAAGAAATGCAGAATAGTCACAAGCATCTCTTAGAGTAATATTAATTCCTATATTGGATGGGATTTTGATGAGATGACTTCCTTTCAAATGCTTATTCTATGGTTTAAGTGATTTACACAAGGTCACAGTGACAACTCTGCCCCACTCCTGTAAGAGCTCAGTGGTCTTGCTATTATTCCACACATGATGCCTAACTCTTAGTCCATACCTTCAATATACAATGTTTATAAAATCTTAAAAATGAATCCTGAGGAAGCTGGGGGAGGAAGGAATGGGATACTATAATACTTTAGAAGGCAGAATTTTAATGTTCCATTAGCTTTTGATTTTTGTTAATTAAAACTATTCTTAATGACAAAATTTGTAACAACCAAAATTTTATTTTAGTATCTACCCCACTCAACTTTACCCTTAAGAAAATCAAGATGCCATGTGACATCACTTACTAACTTAGTCACCTTATAATAACATTTTAAATATGAAAACTATGATTGAAATAAGTTGGCAACAGACATGTCAAAATGCTACCACTAAGCATTAAGTACTCCAGACAATGCTAAATCCAAAAGTAGTTGCATAAACTACTCATCAGAATACTTCTGATAAAAAATTCCTTAGATTATATGAAATGATACACAGTGTACCAGTATTGTGTTGATTCATTTGCTTTGCTATCTTTCTTTGTGATATGAGAGGATTCCTTGATTGGGGAGGGAGTATGGAAGGAGGATCAGGGAGGAAGAGAATATGTAGTAAACAAAAAAATGCAACTATCTTGAGATAACCATACCTTCTGCTTTTGAAGTACTTGGATTGTTGATTTCTATTACTCTCCCAGGTTCATTTCTGTACTCTCTTCCTGTAGTAAAGGAAGATAAATATGATGTATATACAGCTGGATCTTTATTAGCAGGAATAATGAATCCCTTGAAGTGGAAGCATGCATTCAGATCTACACTATTTGAAGTTATAATTATGTAAAATATAATAATTGCTTCTAGTTCCTTGGAAATGTGTAGGGAGAATTTGAAAAGTAAAACCACTTAGGGGACTTTGTTCACACTAAATGAGGACCAATTTTACACATCCTTGAATAAAATAAATTTTACAATATATATTCACACACACATATTATCTATATACACAAATATATGTGTGTGTATATATGTATAATTTAATATTCACTGAAATACAAAAAATTAATTTTTACACTAAGGCAGCTCACTAAGCAAAACACACACTGGTAATATGGAGATATTTTAGGTCCAGTGTCAAGGAAGAAAGTAATTAATAACTGATAACCATTGGGCCATTCAAATAAAATGAGCTAATAGATTTAGAGCTTGCAGGGATCTGAGAGGTCACATCCACTGTCACCCCTTCACCTTAGAGAGGACACTAAGGCCCTCGGTGGGAGCGACTTGCTTGAAGTCACAGAGGCAACGTTATCCCAGCTGGGGTGGCCTCAAAGCCAGAACTCTTTCCACTACACCATGATGCCTCTTGTCATACCAATTACCGTGTTTCCCTGATAATAAGAGCTATCCCGAAAATAAGCCCTCCCCTTACTGTGTAAGATTCCTCTAAAATAAGCACTCCCCTGAAAATAAGCCCTATTGAGACTGCTACTGTAGTGAAGGTGATCCCCTGCGCTACACGCTACATTACGATACCCTCTGTATGCACCGTCCTCCCCCCCCCTCCCCCGTGAAACGCACGCGGCGCTCCGAGCTGCATCCAATCAGAGCTGCAGCAGTGAGCGCGTCATCCTGTTCTTCCCCAGTGATTTGCTTGTAATCACTGTAATTACAATTTGCTTGTAATCACCAAATTGCTGTCAATGTTCATTAAAATAAGCCCTCCCCTGAAAATAAGCCCTCTGGTGTTTTTCTGTCCAAAAAAAATAATAAGACAGTGTCTTATTATTGGGAAAACACGGTAGTTGGTAATTAAAACAGGAGGTGGCGGGAGGAATTGTGATTTATTTCTTTACCAGACAACCCTGGAGTCATGGAATGTTCAAGTTAAAAGGAGCCTTAAAGGCCTTGAGACCAACCACAACTTTGAACAGGTAAGAGGAAGGAAGTCTAAAGAGATGGAGTCACCTGTTTTTGGTTTCACAGCTAGCTGTGCCTGAAGGGTACTCTATTTTGTGTTTCAATGAAACTGAAAATAAATCCCAACTTCTACAAAAAAAAAAGTCACTTAGTAGAAATTATAGTTTATTTTTTTTCAACGTAATAATAGTATCTTAGAATTGGAAGGGATTTCCAAGGTCCCAGATTCCTACCTATTCTTGAACAGGAATCTCCCCATACAACATCCCTGACCTAAGGTTTTCCAGCCTCTTTTTGAAGATTTCTAGTAGAGGGAGACTCACTACTTAACACCAAATTTCTCAAAAAACTCTTAATTGTTTTTCTTTACACTGAGCCTAAATCTGCCTATGAAACTTCCACTCCTCTCTATTGCCAGACTTCCAAAATTAAGCAGAATGAGTTCACTCATTGTGTTCTGGCTTGTAGAAATAATTTTAGATCCCAATCCTGTCATATGATATGTTAACTATCCCTCCAAGGGTTTTTCATCTGCAAATTTGATAGTATGTCATCTAAAACTTTATTTAAGTTTCTGATAAAAATTCTGAATAGTATGGAAAGCATGCCACTACAGACTCACTTCCAACATAATATCAATTAACTAATTATTATTCTTTGGATCTGAACATTCAATCAATTCCAGATCCACTTTGCTGTAGGTAAGCAGCCTAGTACATTAGAAAGAACACCAAAAAGGGAGTCACAGAAACTGAGTTTAAATCCCAGCTTTTCCACTTATTAACTGTGTGACCTTGGGTAAGTAATTTAACCTCACTAGGGTTCAGTTTCCTCATCTGTAAAATGAGAGCACTGCACTAGATAAGTCCTCGACTGCCTTGTGGCCCTAGATCTATAAGTTGGAGTTTTTAATTTAGAAGTTATTATCAGAGGTTTGTTTGATGTTAAATCTTTAAGAGGCAGCATGGAATGAAGGGTAAGGCAGTGAACTTGAGGCTGGGCAGGCCTGGGTTCAAATCAGATAGTACCTATGATAACGCTGGGCATGTCAATAACCTGTCTCGGTCTTATGTTTCCTTATCTGTAAAATGAGGGGGTTCAACCAGATGACCTCCAAGGTCCTTTCCTGTTCTAAATCCATAGTCCAGTGATAATACAATCTAGTCTGCACCTCTCCCTTTTGTCCACAGGGGCAGCAAGAAAAACTTTGTTAAATGACTAGCTGAAATTCAGATACGCTACAACATTTTCCAAATCTACCAGTCTAGCAAAAAAGACTGCCAAAAAAAATATCACTATGGGGGCACTATGCTTGATGAAGCTGGCCTCGTGACATTATCCTTTATAAATGTTTTCAAAACAATAATTTAATTCTGCAGGAACTGAGGTCAGGTTTTCCAGTCTTATAATTTGCAGATTCCACCCCTTCCCTTTTGGGAATATAGGAACATTTGACCTCCATGACTTTTCAGAGATCTTTGACAATAGCTCAGTAATCACATCTGTCTGTACTCTGAGTACCCAAGAATGTAGTTTGACTCAGTCTGGACACTTAGCATCAGTTCAGTGCTCTCTACTACCTCTTATTTTTACTTTCAACTTGAGTGGTGTGGGTCCTATGGAGAACCTGAAGATCCTTTCAGGAGATCCATGGGGTAAAAACTATTTTCACAACACTAAGACATACAAATTTCTTATATATGAACATGGATATAATCCACATAAATAAAAGTTCTTTGGGGGGGAGGTCCTCAATAATTTTTAAATGTGTAAAGAAAGGTATCCTGAGACCAAAAAGTTTGAGAACTATGGATGTAAAGGAACTATTGATGTTGACTTGTAAACATGGCTACAGGGTTATCTACAAACTATACCAAGTGACACCATAAATGGGGAAAAACTGAGAACAAGGGAAAGAGCAAGACTGAGAAAACTTTTGGTTGAGCCCAGGGGAAACATTTAATACTACTTATTAACTGTGTCATGTGTAAATAGTACTGATGTAAGTATAAATATTGCAGAATTTTAGCATTAGTTTCACACTTACTAAGAAAATATGAGTTTATACACAACACACACATACCTACACCTACACAATCTCCTTATACATCATATTCAGAGATGATCACTATCTACCGTGTTTCCCCGATAATAAGGCACTGTCTTATTATTTTTTTGGACAGAAAAACACCAGAGGGCTTATTTTCAGGGGAGGGCTTATTTTAATGAACATTGACAGCAATTTTTATAAACAGGTAAATGTGAACAAAAAAATGTACCTTTATTCAATAAGCAAATCACTGGGGAAGAACAGGATGACACGCTCACTGCTGCAGCTCTGACTGGATGCAGCTCGGAGTGCGGCGTGAGTTTCACGGGGGGGGGGGACGGTGCATGCAGAGGGTACCGTAATGTAGCGCAGGGGATCACTTTCACTACAGTCTCAATAGGGCTTATTTTAGAGGAATCTTACACAGTAAGGGGAGGGCTTATTTTCGGGATAGGTCTTATTATCGGGGAAACACGGTACTTGCATGTGAATAAAAAGTCTTCACAATCCCTTCAATGGGTTTTTGTGATCTCATTGGTATAGACATTCCCTCCACATAGGCAGATGTAATATCATGCCTTCTGATCCCTTGTAATTCTTATTTATGTCTCTCCATAAATTCCTAATTAGTCAATCTTCTATCTACCCAATATGCTTGTGGCCTTCTATTGCTTCTTTAAAAAAAAAAAATCACATGCATTTGTATCCTGTTCCCCTCACAGTTTCTTCACTTTGAATAAAATATATCTATCTTCATTTAACTTCTAATACCTATATTTGTTCTGTATCAGTCATATTGGCTATGATCCAAAAACAGGGCCTTTACATCCATACCCAAATCATTGAAAAAGTCTTAGTATCTAGAATGTTTAGACTCGAGGACTATGTAATTCCTATGGCCAACCTGATCCTTTTGGCATGGCCACTTTGCTACAGGGCATAGTTATGGTGCGTCCACCATTGTTGTTGTTTGGCCTTCATTCTTGAAGAGGACCATAACATCAGGAAGGTGATGTCATGACATGCAAATGAATTGGATTTAAGTGAGGGAGGCCTGTACAAAGTGACCAGTCTTACATTCTCCCCCTAGGAGTCACCTGGGTCCAGTGGAAATATATGTATCAGGGGAGCAGCTACATGGTGCAGTGAATAGAGCACCGGCCCTGGAGTCAGGAGGACCTGAGTTCAAATCCGGCTCAGACACTTAATACAAAAAACTAGCCGTGTGACCTTGGGCAAGTCACTTAACCCCAACTGCCCTCCAAAAAGCAAAAAAAAATATATATATATAAGGACAACTGAAGATGGTCCTGGATGAAGTGGGGGAACTTGGCCTTTTTGAAGTTAAGGTCTTTAACAGGTTTCAGTTTGACTGAGGCAATGCCCATTCAGTGATTAAGACTAGGTAAGAAATGAGGTAGAAAGTTGTCTCTTTACCTGGTAAAAAAAAAAAAAAAATCAATCCTGGCGGGAAAGACCTTCAGGATTTCTGGCCAAACAGAAATAATTGCTAGTTATTCACTCTGAGTCAATCAAGGCCCAAACAATGACCAAGAGGGGCTTGGCTTGGGACCTATTGTTGGCCATTAGGTCATTCACAGAGATATTATGTAAACCCCTAAGAGGCATCTCATTGTTACAGAATTTAAGAGACAATGAGGAATAGTAAAATTAACATTTGACTAGGAATCTGGAATCCTGGGTTATAATTATCACTTGCTAGTTATAATCTGACCCTCAGTTTTTTCATCTATCATTTACTAGTACTTAGTCTCTCTGTGTCTCTGTTTCTTATATCTGTAAACCAATGTGTAAGAGCATATTGGATAGGTGAAATATCACATAAATATATGACAGTATTAACATAATAATGACATCATATAACACAAACTACAGAGACATAAGCATGGCATAGAGAGCTGGCCATGGAGTTGGAAAAACCTGGGCTCAATTCCTGCCCATCTCCCACACAAGACACTCAACCTTTCAGTGCCCCAGACAACTCTCTTGCACTATGATGTTGTTATAGAAGGTGCTAACTTGCAGTGGTAGAATGAATTGCCAACACCAATGAAATGATAGCTCTGGTCTACACCAAAAAGCAAAACATGGAAAAAAAGAGTAAGCATAGCTGGGTAAAATTTGCAGGTAAAATGAATGAATAGCTTTTAGAAAAGCCAAGAATGAAATGCTAATAGACCAGAAGGCTTGGTATACAGAGCTGTCCTCAGGTTCCATGCTCTGGGACCTAGATACAGAAGTTTTAAGGCTGGATTTGAACTCAGGTCCTCCTGACTCCAGGACTGGTGCTTTATTATTCACTGTGCCACCTAGTTGCCCCTCCTCTGGGATTTTCAATAATCTAACACCCCTGGGGGGAATCTAAGCTGTAAATGTTAGGGGCAATTAGTGGAATAATTATTCAATCCATTTTTAAATCTGTATATTGTGCTTCTTTAAATCTGTTACTGTTCAATCAAGGGAGAACAATAAAAAAGTTTGCTGCTACTTTATTCCTAAACTATATAGTAGTGAATAAAAATTTCTTTAAAAATTGTGAAATTGGGGGCGGCCAGGTAGCACAGCGAGTAAGAGCACTGGCCCCAGTGTTGGGATGACCTGGGGATTGAATCCGGGCTCAGATACTTAGCACCACACCCAGAAATAACTGGCCGTGTAACCTTGAGCAAGTTACTTAACCCCAATTGCTTTAAAAAAAAAAATTGTGAAATTGGTGAATAATAGAGAATAATTAGCCTAACAGTTTATTTCACTGTATATTTATGATGAATCAAAGGAAAAAGTTATGTGATAGTACAACAAAATCTTTATTCAGGATTTGAGTTTCTTTCTACACACCAAAGGATTAATTTGAAATAGAATTAAAATGACTAAACTGGAATAAAATCTTCAAAAACTTCATGTAAATTCTTTAATAATTAAACATTTTTATATTATCATCCTACTACTGAGGTAAAAGAGTACTTATTAAAGTACTTATGGCTGATGAACATGCGAAGCACTGGACTATAATTACATTACCAATATCAAATCTGCTACTTAACTCACTGTTTTACAAAATATATATAGTTTTAATACTTTTTCAGCAACTTAAGTCATTACCATCATCATTATAAGAAAGCATTTACTGAATACCTACTAAGCACATGCAAAAGTGATATACTCTCTATATAAGGAAAGTTAGCTTCTAACTTGCTTCCAGAAAAAAATTTCATTACTAGTACACATTTTAAAAATAAGATAATAAAGTTGTATATTGGTTATGTCAGGACTCCCACCCCAAGACCATCCCTCTTTTTACGCCTCTCTTTTCTTACTATTAGGAGACACCTTGATTTCTAGAACTAAGGCCCAACAAGCAAGCTGTGCCCTGAGTTTGGCATAACAACAATCCTTTGCACTAACTTTCCGGATGAATTCTGCTGCAGCCAAATCAAGGAACCGGTTCAAACCACCCCCAAGTGGTCCTTAAACTCAGACAAGCACCTGTAGGAAACACATTCCAGTCACAAAGCCCATCTATGTATGAATAGGCTTTTTGTCACGAGGCAAACTTGCCTCATTGTTGCTGTTACACTTCACTGCCTGGTTCTTTTTCTAGCCACAACTAAATGTATCAAGGCTTAGCCTCGCTGCCTTGGGTCTCCTCAGTTGTAGAAGAGGTGCTGGCACATGTGTTTAGTTTCCCTCCTCCAACAGAATAAAGAAGGCTTTTTAACTATAATTTCTGTGAGCTATTTGGTTTTATCTTATTTTATTTTTCAGAGTTAATAGCTGGTGTAAATCTCTGCGGCTCTTTGGTCAGAGTTGACAGTTGGTAATATCTGTGGTTCTTTGGTCATTTATTTTCAGAGTCTGACAGTTAATAATCTAATTTCATATTCTTAAAATATATACTCAATGATAAATTATTAAGTCAGTATTGTTCATGTGTGGCAATCTTTTACATTAACAATATACTCTCTCACCTGAAGTATGTGGCTCTTCAGCCACTGCACTCAATATCCTGTCATCTGTTCCCCCTAATGACTTAGGATAAAACTGCTTTGAGGTAATTGCATTACTCTTTGGTGTCACCACAGCATATCGAAGCAGTTCTTCATATTCAGTCTATAAGAAAGCAGTCACCAATAACATTAAGATGTGATTATGATTTAAACATTTGTTTTTAAAGAAAAGTCTTCTACCTCAATATATGTTCAAAAGACATTTATGATCAAATTTTTCATTAATCACCAGGGCTATATCATAGTAAATAAATTTTCTTTGGAGAAAAACAAATTTTATCTACAAACCACCCTAACTTTTTTAAGCAACACAGTCCTGAGTTTCTGTATAACTATATCATGCCAATTTAATGATTGTATAACCTAGACATTGCCCAACAGTGCTCCATATAGAAATGGCTTATCTATAGCTTGTCGACTGCTGTGGCTGTCATTACAACAGAGAAAGGGAATGAATCCTCTTGCATTCCATACTGCTTTGTATGAAGTCAAGTTGTCCTTTCTTTTTTTTAAAGAAAAAGTTATTTCCTAATTAAATGTAAATGTTTAAAACAATAATTAAAAAATTTTTTTTAACTTCCAAATTCTCTCCTTCCTGTCCCTCCCCACTCCTTGAGGGCAAAGAATTTGATATTGATAATACATGTCAAGTCATGCAAAAAATTTCCATATTAGCCGCCCTATCTTTTTAATTAAAGCAGAAAGTTTATTTAACATGAAATTTAAGAGTTATGAAATTTTACTTTGTATGAAGTGAACCTAACAGCTATTTCAATGCCTCAACTCAATTCCCTGCAGAAGTGAACTAAAAAGAGATCATCAAAAAATTCCTTTGAAGAGTGCAAACTGGCTTTAGAGTCACAACTTATTTGGCAACTTGAACTGTCCGGGCTAGCCAAAGAACCAGAAAGACAAAACAGGCCTCTGATAAATTGAAATAGGTGTCACAAAATCTAAGTACTTTACCAAAAGAAGACCCTCAGGTGCTGACTCAGAGCCTGCTTATTTTTAAACTTATAAATACTAATCTGGCAAGCTTGAATATGTCATTGGCAAAATTCATAGCCAACTAGAAGCAATGGGGGCAATGGGAAGTAGATTGTTACTGTAAACGGGCACTTAAAAAGGAGGATAAAGTGATAATTCAAGGGACAGAAAAACAAAACAAAAAAAAGAATGTGATCTGTAAAAATTACAGCAGTTTGAGTAATTTAGTGTATGGACAAGGAATTCTCCATATATCCTCATTGCTCCTGAAGACATGACTGTATTATAGCAAATTACAATAAAATTCATATTAATAATCTTAAGTCCTCAAGAAAAGTTTAAAGCAGGAAAGTGTGTAATTCATTTTAGAAATATTTCCATTAAAAAGGTTTGATATTGCTTTTAATATTTTAAGACAATATAAAGAAGATTTACTTATATGAAAAAGACCATTCTTTAACAATGCCAGATTAATGATGTGTTATTTTATCAAAGAAATGTAGTTTCTGAGTTGGAAGGAACTTGGAGATGCAGGCACATAAGGAATCAGAAATCTCCTCTACATATCTCTAGGAAGTAGCCATCTAGTCTTTAGTGGAGACTTTCAGTAAAGGGAAAATGACTTCTAAGGCAGCTTATTCTACCTACTTTTGGGCAATTTTCAGTCATTATTGGCAAATTTGTCCTTATATCAAGCCTATATCTATAGTTTCCGCCCACTTTTCCTGATTTTGTCCTCTCATCCCTGTTCCACATAATGATCCTTCAAATATTTGAAGATAGTAATGATCTCCCTACTAAAGCTTCTCTTTTTCAGATTACACATCTCTAGCTTCTTCAATTGATCCCAATACGACATGGGATGGTTTCTCGTCCCTCACTATCCTGGCTAGTCTCTTCTGAAAACATTTGAGTTTGTCAAAGTTCTTCTTAAAATAATAATAATAAAAATAGCTAACATTTATATGTGGTAGGCACCGTGTTAAGCACTTTATAATTATCTTATATGATCCTTATAACAACCCTGAGAGGTAGGTGCTGTTATTTTTTACAGATGAGAAAAATGTCCCTTTTTACAGATGAGAAAACTGAGGCAAACAGAGGTTAAGTGACTTGCCCAGGGTCACACAGCTAATAAATTCCTGAGGATTTGAACCCAGATCTTCCTGACACCAGACCTAGCACTCTATCCACTGCATCACCTAGCTGCCTTGAAATGTTCTAAAATGTGGTAGTCAGAACTGAAAACAATAAATATTCCACAGGTGATTTCACCAGGGCAGAATTTAGTCACCTCTTTGGTTCCAGATAATATGTTTCTATGGGTAAAGCCTAATCCTAGCTTTTTTGTGTTGTCATGCCAAAATGCTAATTCTGATGAACTTAGAATCCATTAAACTTTCTGGGACCCTTAATAAGGCTTCAGGACTGTAGAGATCTTTTTTGGGGGGGGCAATTGGGGTTAAGTGACTTGCCCAAGGTCACATGGCTAGTTTTTGTGTTAAGTATCTGAGGCTGTATTTGAACTCAGGTATTCCTGACTCCAGGGCTGGTGCTCTATTCACTGCACCACCTAGCCTGTAGAGATCTTCTTGAAGGTTATGACTTATTTTGCAACTGTCACAAGGAAAGTGGCATGCAGAATTATGAGGTATTATATATTGAATGGAATTCATAAGGCACAAAACACCATGGTTCAATAAATGAGCTAGCATTTTTACTTTTTGAATCTAAGGAGTACTAGATTCTCATACCCTTTAGCTTTCTCATGCATTTAGGTATATACAATAATCTGCTAAGATTCCCCCCAAAACCAAGTTACCACCACTGAAACTGACCAGAATCTCTCAGGAAGACTAACTGATCTCTATAACTGACCTAGCAGCATCCATAAAGGTGCTTCCTTTTCTACCTGGTCTCCTAATTCACTGAATCTCAACTTCTACATTAGAGATCCTTTCGTTCCTCTTAAGGCAACTTTGCTGCTGCTTATTATGAAGGTAAAATGTCTGAAATTTGTAAGTCACGTAAGTTTTAGGGAAAACAAGGTAATTAGATTCTTTCCAGTCAAACAGGAAGATGAACAAAGGAAGAGGGCTCTGTTTATACCACACTTTATTTTTTTCTCATAACATTTTCCTCATAACAACCTGATGAGGCAGGTAGACCAGGTGGCACTAGCCCAATTTTACTGAAAAAGAAACTGAGGCCCAGGGAGGTGAAATGACTTACCAGAAAGAAATGCAATGAAAAACTGTGAAGTAAAGCATTATTCTGAGCTGGCCTTATGCACAGTTCAAGTTTAATTTTACCATTTCATTAAACTGTTCAATAATATAGGTCTATCTTCCTACCATTTTCCAAATGTCCAAATCAACAATAGTAACCAAGAGAATAATTTCAATTTCCCAAAGATCTTTCTATGGCTCTCATTCATTTTAAAGGGCCAATGGGGACTCCTCCCTACATATTTTTAACCAAGTCTATGCATCTATAGAAGCTACATTGGGATACAATGTACAATTGTACAGTGTACAATGATAAAAGTGCTTCCTTTTAAAATTCTATTTTGGTGTTGTTTTCATTGGTGGCACTGAGGCAAAACTATATTAAGAAATTTAGAAAAAGTAAAATATTTTAAATAAAGTTAATTACATCCTCCATACTCAATGTATATGATCTCTCTACTGGATCCAATATCTTAGACAGCAGAATGTGTTGAATGCCACAGCAACAGAGATCAGAATGTAAAGCTGTAACACTCTTAGAATTTGTGACATCACAATTTTGAGCTGTTTGGCATTTTTTATGATTTTCATTTGCACTAAAAGCCAAAGTAGCATTTCTGAAAGAGCTAAATACTATCTTCTTATAAATTTATTTGCATATAATCTATTATAATGTCTCAGGATGTTCAAATTAATCAACAAGCATTAGGTGCCTGCTGTGTGCCAGGTATTGTAGGAGGTTCTCTCAATTTATCAGTTTAAACCCCTAAAGAGGAAGAGAGGAGAAGTAATGCTGTTTTCTGAAAAATAACCCTCTCCCCCGATAAAAAGTTTAATGGTTAATTTACTGAGCTACAAATTACAGTAGTGGATAAAGCTCTACTGAAATGAACGAAACCAGGACTCAACAAACTGGTTTTGATCAAAGAATTTAGAAGGTAGGTGAATTTTTTATATTTTTAGGGATTTGGGGTTTAATGAAGGCAAAAAAAAAGTTCATGAGGTAAATTAGATTTTATGTATAAATGAACATACTACTTTGAATATACATAAGAGGAGTCCCTTCCCATCTTAGCTTGTTGGAGTTTCTTTTCCTCCCAGTAAATGATGACTTTCTCTATTTTCAGAAGAAAAATGTGAATTGAGGATTCCTGACTTTAAGGAAGTTATAGAAGATTCATCATTAGAGTTCATTCAATAAACACAAAAGTAAAACTAAGCCACAGTTCCTTCCTCAAAGAACTAGAAATCAAGTGGGGGAGATAAGACTCCTATATAAATAACTATAGTACTAAGTAGAATGTGACAGGTATACAGGAGAAGTAAAAAAAATACTATGTCAGATTTACATGGGCAGAAGTGATTTTTGGTTGGAGAGGTGGGGCAGAAATCAGGCAAGGCCTTCACACGTGCCTATCTTTACCAATAAAATGAAAGAATTTTTAAAAGTAGGGACAGAAGAGAACACCACTTCAGAGAACCTCACAGATAGCTACTTGGCTTTAGGAAGGTAGCCATGCTTTGGAGGGCTTTGAACACTAGGGAAAGGAGTTTGTATTTTACTAGGCAGGCAGTGAGGAAGCAGGTTAAGGGACTGTTCATTAGAAAGGTTATCTTAGTAGCACTATAAATATGAAAGTGAGGAAGTGGGGAAGAACTATTGGAAGAAAGAGGACTATTAATGATTGATCAAGTAAAAGGTAATTAAGGCCTGAATTATAAAAGGGGACAGATAACAATACTGTTGAATTAGAATGGAATCAACATATTCCCTTGCCCCTCTTTTCACATATGCCTGCTTTTCTCCCTTCTGTTTTAAGGACAACGGTTTCTCCTGGTTGTATGGTAGGCATAAAGCCTTACCCAGTGGGACACTGCCATTATGCCAAATACAATACTTGTTTCAAGTATAAGATGCCATGATAAAAGTATTAGGTGCCACAGTAATCTAACACTTGGTATGTGCTGAATCTTAGAATGAACAAATTAAGGTGGCCTTCCTTCATGCCACTAAAAGGTTCAGGTAAAAGGTATAAGCCATTAAAGTTCAGATGATATTAACTCTGACCTACCTGAAGATCTGAAGAAACCGAATTGTCTGGATCACTGTCTCCTGGCAAAGCTGGAATTGAAGCTTTCTCTTCATCTGAGGACATCTTATACAAAACTGTAAAAGAGTATATGTTAACCATAGTTTTCTTTGTGTTTAAAAAATACATTTTCAGTTAAGTGCAGTAAAATTCTACACAACAATGTATGCTAATGTCAATTTATGGTCTAGTTATACAGAGCTAACCTGACATTTAGGGGGAAGACTGCTACATATGAAAAGTAAAATCTTGTCAAAACTTAACAAGACTGTGATTTTGTCAGTGCGCGTACTCTTTCCAGTGATACTGATCACACACCCTCTGAAACTCAGTAAACAATCCTGAAAAGATACAGAGGTTTATCACCAAGTAATCCAACTGGTGACCTTTAGGAACTTAGTGAGGAGGGTCTTTAGATGATATACGTGGAATTCAATAATAAAACCTATAGACTTTATAGAACTAACCTGACATAACCTTGAGAATATCTACACCATAATGAGGCACTGAAGTAAGGACATTATGGAAGTAATAATAATGATGATAAATAAGAAAGAAAAATTCAACAAAAGAGATAATATATTGACTACCAAAGGCATAGTAAAGGAACTAAGTATTCCAGTGAAGTTGAAATGGGGAGAGGGAATCTGTGGGCTTTAGAAGCATGACAAAGTAGAATTTAAACTGGGTCTTGAGGGATGGACATAATCACCATCTCATTAGGAAGCTCTACATAAAGTATGGCACTAAAGAATTAGACAGAGATTTCTGATTTTGTCCATTTTAATTAAGTATTCCACTAAAGAAGCCCTGAAGTAGAGTTCAACAAAAGTCAAAGCAGACTATCATGCTTTCTAAAATGAAAATTCATTTCATAGTAGATGGGATTCATAACTAATGGTAGAAAGGAAGATAAATTCCACATTGATATGAATTAGAAAAATTTTTATTTTACAATGAGAGTAGGTAGGAGGTAGGTAGCTCCTTCACTAGTCTAACCAAATGTAACAGGATTCTTTTTAAAAATATATATTTTTTAAAAAATTTATTTATTTTTGGTTTTCAACATTCATTTCCACAAGATTTTGAGTTACAAAATTTCTCCCCACCTTTCCCCTAACCCCCACCCCACGATAGAGAGCCTACTGAATACCCCTTCCCCCAATCTGTTCCCTCTTATATCCTCCCCCATTACCCCCCAACTTTCTAGTAGGGCAAGATGGATTTCTATACCCCAGTGCCTGTATATCTTATTTCCCAGTTGCATATAAAAAACAAATTTTTTTAAATTTTAATTTTTAAAATTAAAAAAAGTTTTTAAAACTTTGATTTCCAGATTCTTTCCCTTCTTCCCTCCTCACCCACTCCCAATGGGAAGACAAGCAATTCAATATAGGTTGTACACGTGTAGTTACACAAAACATTTCCAGTAGTTATATTGTAAAAGACTAACTATATTTCCCTCCATCCTATCCCACCCCCCACTTATTCTATTTTCTCCTTTGATCCTCTCCCTTTTCAAAAGTGTTTGCTTCTAACTACCCTCTCCCCCAATCTGCCCTCCCTTCTATCATCCCTTTTCTCATCCCCTTCCCCCCTACTTCTTGTAGGGTAAGATACCCAGTTGAGTGTGTATGTTATTCCCCCCTTAAGTCAAATTCAATGAGAATAATGTTGACCCATTGCCTTTCACCTTCCTGCTCTTCCCCTCCATTGTAACAGTTTTGCCTCTTTTATATGAGATAATTTACCCTATTCTATCTCTCCCTTTCTCCTTCTCCCAATATATTCTTCTAACCTCTTAATTTTATTTTTAGATACCGTCCCTTCATATTCAACTAATTCTGCTCCCTCTATGTATACATGTACACACATATACACATACTCACATATACATTTATACACACATATACCCTCCTATACATACATACATATATATATTACCTTCAACTATCCTCATACTGAGAAAAGTCTCATGAGTTACAATTATAATTTTTCCATGTAGGAATTATAAAAAGTTTAACTTTAATAAGTTCCTTATGATTTCTTTTACCTGTTTACCTTCTTATGTTTCTCTTGCTTCTTGTATTTGAAACCCAAATTTGAAAATCAATTTTCTGTTCAGCTCTGATTTTTCATCAAGAATACTTGAAAGTGCTCTATTTCATTGAATGACCATATTTTCCCCTGAAGCATTATACTCAGTTTTGCTGGGTAGGGGATTCTTAGTTTTAATCCTAGCTCCTTTGACCTCCAGAATATCATATTCCAAGCTTTGTGATTCCTTAATGTAGAAGCTGCTAGATCTTGTATTATTCTGATTGTGTTCCCACAATACTCAAATTGTTTCTTCCTGACAGTAGTATTTTCTCCTTGACCTGGGAATTCTGGAATTTGGCTAAATATTCCTAGGAGTTTTCTATTTGGGATCTTTTTGAAGAGGCGATCAGCGAATTCTTTTCATTTCTATTTTGGCCTCTAGTTCTAGAATATCAGGGCAATTTTCCCTGAGAATTTCTTGAAGGATGATGTCTAGGCTCTTTTTTTGATCATGGCTTTTAGGTAGTTCAATAATTTTCAAATTTTCTCTCCTGGATCTATTTTCCAGGTTAGTGGTTTTTCCAATGAGATATTTCACATTGCCTTCTATTTTTTCATTTGTTTGGATCTGTTTTATAGTATCTTGATTTCTCACAAAGTCATTAGCTTCCATTTGCTCCAATCTAATTTTTTCCCAACTTTTATTTTTTTTAATTAAATTTTTTGTTTCCTTTTAGTTTACAGGATTCAATTCCACAATTCCTTGAGTTTCACATTTTGTCCCCCTCCCTCCCCTCCCCTGCCCCATGGCGGCATATAGTCAAGTATAGGATCAGTAAATACTTTCACGTTATACATTAGTCAGGTTATAAAGACAGATTGTATCAGCTGGAATGAAAAATGGTAAAGAGGACATAAAACCAAATAAGAGAAGGAAAAAGATCAGGTATTTTGCTTCCACCTGGATATAAACTCATTTCTTTCTAGTTCTTTCTCTGGATGCACATATTTCTCTCCATCATGAGTCTTTTGGGATTGACTTATATGCTCCAATCTAATTTTGAAGGAATTATTCTCTTTAGTGAGTTTTTGAAATTCCCTTTTCACCTGGCCAATTCAGCTTGTTAAGGCATTCTTCTCCTCATTGGCTTTTTGAGCCTCTTTTGCAATTTGAATTAGTCTATTTTTTAAGGTGTTATTTTCTTCAGTCAGGCTGTTAACTTGCTTTTCATGATTTTCTTGCATCATTCTCATTTCTCTTCCCAATTTTTCCTCTACTTCTCTTACTTGATTTTCAAAATCCTTCTTGAGCTCCTCCATGGCCTGTGACAAATTAATATTTTTCTTGGAAGCTTTTGATGCACGAGTTTTGACTGTGTTGTCTTCTTCTGGTTCCATGTTTTGATGATCTGATTGCACTTCGTCTTTTCGCTCACCTTGTCAGCCAATTACTTGACTTTTGAGCTCTTTGCCATGGTAGAACTCTGCTTCCAGAGTAGAGACAGCTGTGTCCCAAATTGCTGGAGTTTTTGCAAATGTTGTCAGAGCTATGAGGAGGGTGCCCTCTCTAAAATCACCACAACACAGGCTGCTGGTGTGGGACAGCACAGCTCACGTGGGACTGCATTCTGCTCCTAGCCTGGTGCAAAAGACCCTTCCTGTCAGTCTACCAGGCTGACTTCAACAGATTTGTTTCTCTCTGTCACTTTGTGGGTTTTGTAGCTCTAAAATTTATTTAGAGTCATTTTTTTTTACAGGTATTAGAGGTGGTTGGAGTGGGAGCTCAAGCAAGTTCTCACTTTTACTTTACTATCTTCCAAGCCCCCAACATGATTTTTTTTTAAAGCAATTGGGGTCAAGTAACTTGCCCAAGGTTACACGGCCAGTTATTTTATGTGGGTGTTAAGTATCTGAGGCTGGAACTGATCCTGGGTCCTCCCGACTCTGAGACCGGAGCTCTTACTGCGCCACCTAGACACTCCTTAACGGACAAGTCTTTTTTTCTTTTTGGAGGGCAATTGGGGTTAAATGACTTGCCCATAGTTACATGGCTAGTTTTTGTGTTAAGTGTCTGGGACCAGATTTGGACTCAGGTCCTCCTTACTCCAGGGCCAGTGCTCTATTCACTGTGCCACCTAGCGCCCCCCCACCCCGCCCCCCAACATGATTCTTTAAGGACATTTTCTTCTTATGTTGTTCTAGACCTGGGTCAGGCTTTTGTAAATTCAGGTTAATATTAGTACAAGTTCCTAGAGGAGGTAAGATACTTTGTATCTTTCATGGAAATTAAGAAATCTTTTAAATTAAAGGCAATGACATCTGTGATTGTTATATAGTAACGACACAATCATTTATTAAGCACCTACTGTATGCCAGACACCGTGGTAAGTGATGAGGACACAAAAAAGAGGCAAAAGACAGTCCCTGATATCAGGGAGCTTACGATCTCCTATGGGAGACAGCATGCAGACGAAATACACAAAGCAAGCTATATACAAGACAAAACACAACTGGCGGAGAAAAGGCACTAGAATTAATAGGCTTGGGAAAGCAAAGGATGGGGTTTTAGTTGGCACTTAAAGGAAGCCAGGGAGACCAGTAGGCAATACAGAGGACGGAGAACATTCCAAGCACGTGGGAGAAAATGCTAACAGTCAAGAGGTTGTTTGTTATTCATGGAACATTCAGGAGGCCAATATCACTGGATCAAGGAATATGTGTCAAGGAGTAAGGCGTAAGAAAAATGGAAAGGCAGGAGGGGGCTAGGTCATGAAGAACTATGTCGCATAGAAACATGAGCAGAACAGAGCATTTTCTATTTGCCCCAGGAGACAATAGGAAGCCACTGGAGTTTATGGAGTTGGGGGTGACAATGAGGTTTATGAAAATCATCTTAGTAGCTGATGGGTGTAGGGAGAGATTTGGGGCAGGCAGACCCAGCAGCGAGTTATTGCGAGGGTTCAGGTATGAGGTATTGAGGACTTGCACTAGAGTGGTAATAGTGTCAGAGGAGAAAGGGACATACATATAAAAGCAATGTTGCAAAGGTGGAATTGACAGGCCCTGGCAATGGATTGAATATGGTATATGTGTATGAGAAAGAGAGAGAGAGGAATTCAGGATGACTTCTAGGTTGGGAGCCTGAGGGACTGAGAGGATGGTGTTGCCCTCTATATTAACAGGGAAGGCAGGAGGTAAGCAGAGTTTAGGGGGAAAGACAATGAGTTCCACTTTGGGCACACTGAGTTTAAGATATCTACTGGACATCCAGTTCACTATGTTTGAAGATAAGAAATTGGAGGTCAACAGAGTTTGGGGCAAGATAGGTAGATTTGAGAATTACCAGACAAGAGATTATAATTACATTCATGAAAGCTGATGAGATCCCCAAATGAAGTAGTACAGAGGGAGAGGAGGGTCCAGGATAGAACCCTGAGGGAAACCTATGGTTAGAGGACATGATTTAGAAGAGGATCTAGCAGAGGAGATAGAAAAGCTGTGGTCAGAGAGGGAGGATGAGAACCAGGAGAGGATAGCATCCTGAAAACCTGGAAGAGAGGAGAGAGTGAACAGCAGTTAGAAAGGTCACAGAGAGGTCAAGCAGAATGACTATTGAGAAAAGATCATTGGATTCGGCAACTGAGAGATCATCGATAATTTTGGAGAAAGCAGTTTCAATGGAATGATGGTAAGTGAATTAGCTGTGCTATTCAAATAGTAGTAAATTCCATGGTTTCTAGTTGTGCTATGCTGAGGGACACATTTTGTCCCAGCAGTGATTTAGCCATTTTTCTGGCTGGTCATACAAATTCAGACTCTCAAAAACAGGAATGGGGGTTAAGACAAGGCAAAAGATACAGTCCTTCAACTTGAAGTGTTTCAGTCTCAAAACAGAGTTGTGGAAAATCAATAAGCTTTTAGTGAATCTAAAAGTCCGTATAAGAAACTCCAACTAAAGATGCTGGGAATTGTTTCAAACAGTTCAACTGCATTGTTATACATATTCTTATATCCTTTAATAATCATGAAAAAAAATCTTTCATGCCTTCTATTATTGTGCTGGGAAGAGGTAAGACCTATTTCTCATAGGAATTTTGGGGATAAGTAAATTAATATCATCTAAATGAATTGCCTCCTTTCCTTTTCCATGCCAGAATCATAAGAACAACAAATGTACAAGATTAGTCTGGCAGAAGAGTGCATAATTATTTATCTTAATCTCTCGCCCTTTAAAACAGGAAAGTAATATCATAGATGTTTCTTTGAATCAACTTAAATTAGAATAGGAGCCACATATGAGAACTCTGTTCTCCTCAGTCCCTCTAGAAAAAAAAAAATGGGATCTGACTTTAGTTTAGGAGTGGAGATACCTTTCCCCTTTTTTCTGAGGGTACTGACTACTGTCTACATTCATTCTACACATATTCAAAGATCTCAGTGCTTGTTTGCAGGTGACCGTTATGTAATCTTTTTGTGCCATAAGAAACAATGAGAAGGTTTCAGAGAAATCTGGCAAGGATTTGTGTGAACTAATACAGATTGAAGTGAGCAGGACTAGGAGAATAATTTATACAATTACAACAATGTAAATAAAAGCTGCTTTGAAAGATTTAAGAATTCTGATCAACACAATGAACAACCATGCTACTCACTTCTTGTACCTTGACTACTGGGTTCAAGGTACAGAATGATAGATTTTCTGGACATGATCAAGGAGGAAATTTGGTTTGCTTGACTATGCATTTGTTACAATGGTTTTTTTTCCTTTCCTTCATATATTTTTTCAAAACTATTACTAATCCCTTCTCCCTCCTACTTCCTATTTAAAAAAAATATTTTAAAAGAATAGAAGGGAAAAAAAAGACAGAAGGCAATATAGACTAGCAAGATGGTTTTTAAAGCTACATGTTGACTTATGTTAAATTTCCTTAAAAGAAGAAAGAAATGGGTATGTAATAGAGATTTGTAGTTTCATGTATAATCCTCTTTTCCTATGCTAAATTGCAGACGGAAATGCTTGTTTTATTTGGTGTTTGTTAAGTTCAGAATAAAAAAATAATTTAAAAATTGATGTCCCAGTGTTTGGAGTGAGAGAATAGGGAAGAAAGTCTTCTGTTTGAAAGTATCATGTATCAATTTTCTGAGCCTTTTTTACTTTTTCTGCTTGGAGGTGACTTTTTCCTCCAGCTTTAAAGTCAAGAAATTTAAAGATTACAGCAATAGCTCCTCACAGATTCTTTGTGTGTTCCCTGGGCTGGTTACTGTGTAGCCTATTTAAGGAACTAAGTAGATTTCATACTCATTTCCACCTGGCACAGTTTTGTCTCAAAAAAAAATTGTCTATAATGTGCAAATATATTTAATATGAACATATATGTATAGCCTATATCAGATTGAATGCCGTCTTGGGGAAAGTTGGAGGGGAAGGATGGGGAAAAAATTCAGAACTCAAAATATTATGGAAGTGAATGTTGAAAACTAAAAATAAATAATTTTTTTAAAATGCCTAATAATCATAATTTTCAACAAGTCTCAGAGAATACCTCTGATCCCTTCCATTAAAAAATACATCAAAGCTTATTTGTTCACTGTCAACTTTCTTTAAAAAGTAATTTTTAGTTCATATGTCTTCTTTCTACTCTATCCACTAACAGTTAAAAAGGATCTCAGTAGCTAGTTCAATCTATATCTGAATTCAGGGAAGTTCTCTTTAACTTACCTGACAAGTGGTCATCCACTCTTCCTAGAGTACTCCAATAAGGTGGCATCAGTGAAAGTGAAAAGGAGAACACAGAAGCAAGAGACACGTGAGACTTAAAATAGATTGGACTTGAGAGTGGCACTTTGGGATAGTTCTAATACTGTTTTCCCTGATGAAACTAAATTTCCTTCTTTTCAATTTCTCACCCATTGTTCCTCATTTTTCCTTTTGGGGCCAAACAGAGTAAATCTAATCCCTTTTGTACATTGAGGACCCTATGAATATATGAAGACAGTTGTCATTTCCTTCCTGAGTCTTTTTTTAGTGCTCAATTCATTTTTAAAGTGCTCAATTCATTTTTAAAGTGCTCAATTCATTCAACCAAATCTCCACCTCCCCCGCCCCCATTGAATATAACTTTATTGATGGTACAAAACATGGGATTCTATGCTTCTTCCCCTACTGCATTGGGGCACTGGGGCAAGGACTGTGAATGTGGCATGAGATCCCCAGTATAGTGAAATAGGTTAGGGATGTGGGCTCCCTGGTGGTGAAACTCCTCTTCTGGCTGAGGATGAAGATCCATGGCTTTTCATTTCACTCCTTGAAAGCCATGTGGACCATGAGGTCTACTACACAATTGCCAAAACTTTATTGTTTGTCATATGAGGAAATGAGCTTGACAAAAGGAGAGTAATGCCAGTGCCAACTTCAAAGGTAGAGGAGTGAGTGTCACTGTTAAAATCACTGGATACAACCTGATTCTCTATGGGGCCCAAGATACTTTTTAAGAGACCCTTGGAAGTCTGCCATTTTCTTGATACCATCATGTTTGGCAGGTTTCTTCAGGTAGCAGGTCAGATTCACAACAAATATAGTGGAAGTAGGAACATGGAAGGCCCTGTCTGTGAGCTTCCCATTCAGCTCAAGGATGACCTTGGCCACAACCTTAGCAGTACCAGTAGAGGCAGGGATGGTGTTTTGAGCAATGCTATACCCATCATACCATAAACTGCCAGAGGGGCCATCTACTGTCTTCTGGGTAATAGTAATGATATGGACTAAGGTCATGAGTCCTTCCACAAAGCCAAACTTATCATGAATGACCTTGACCAGGGGGTTAAGCACCGACAATTGTAAGGGAATTCTATTTCTCATAATTTGCTCCCATGAAGAACATAGGGGAATTAGCAGAAGGGGCAGAGATAATGACACACTTTGTTCCACCCTTCAAGAGAGTCCCAGCTTTTTCCATAGTTACTGATAAAGACACTAGTGGATTCCACTGTATACTTGGTTCCTGAATCTCATCATTTAATATTGACAGAACCACACTCCTGGAAGATAGTAATGGCTTTTCCACTGATTACCAGCTTTATATTGTCTGCCTTGGCAGTACCTTGGAACTTGCCACTGTAGCTGAAGTCACTGATGGCCACAATGTCCATTCAGCTTGAGGTGAATATAACCCTGTTTACCAGGTTTCATTTACCAATGATTCTGATACCATTGATTCTGACCTTCACCATCTTCTCTCAGGGATGTTACAGTCGTAGATCCTGGTACTAATTTTCAGAGAAGAGCTGAGAGCTTCAACCAATTCTCCTATGAAAACCTATAACAATCTGGCTTCTATCTACCAAAAGTTGTTCACCAATTATCCCACAATCCTCCTAAGTCTATTGCTTTCATTTCATTTGACCTCTCTATAGCAACTGACATAGTCCTTGACTAGCCCTTCCCTGGCTCTTCTTCCTTTTTCTACTTCTCAAACATGGCTGTTTCATTAGGTAAACTCTCTATTTTATTTTAATTCAACAAATAATGTCTCGTATCTGTGTCCTTTACATTTTCACAGGACTACTCTTATTCTGGCCCTCACTGCCTTTCACTAGGATTACTGCAGGGGTTTCTCCACTAGTTCAGAAGAATCCAACCTCTCAACTCTCCAATCTACCCGACACAATACTGCCAGATTAATCTTCCTATAGTATACTTCCAGTCATATCACTCACTTACCCATAATGCCTCCCCAGTGTCTACCAATTCAAGGTCCTCTAAAATAAGCTTCCAGCTTTTTTTTTTTTTTAAGGCCTCATCTACCATTTCTATAAGCAGATATAAACTGCAGATAAACTGCATTACCCATTTTACCCTAAATACATCCCATGCCTTCCCCTCTTCTGTCATGGCATCACCTCCCTGATGTCACTGTCCTCTTCCGGAACGAAGGACAAACACCACCACCACCACCACCACCACCTTTGTTTGTATCGTTCTTTCTGCCTGGAATGCTCTCCCCCACTGCATCTGTCAAAATCCTATTTGTATTCAAAGACCAGCTCCCATATGGTTTTTTACATGAAAACCTTCCCCATGGCCTTAACAGTAAAAGATCTCTCTCTTCTCTAAATCTCCTATGCACTTGGTTTATATCTCTCTTCTGTTACCTTGTACCAAAGGCATTTGTCTACTAGCAAAATGCATTGTTTCATATTTTCAAAAATGAATCTCCCAGTTAATGACTTCCTTTATGTGCCAGCCTCTCTAAACATTTGCTAATCCTCTTTTCATAAGGAAGATTAATCTGGGCAGTGTGCCAGGTATTCCTGATTTCATCCTCTCCTGTCTACTCTGTGGTCTGACTCCATCAACCATTCTCTGCCTCCTTCCCTCTCTTTTGCCCTCCCTGACTCTTATTCCTTTCCTGAGTTCTTCTCTCTCTTCCCTATAAATGTGGTTGGTTTTCTTCTCTCCTAAAAGTCTTTCCTTCACCCAGCTGTGGTAGTGTGAATGGCATATCCCATGCACCCAAGGTATTGTTTTCTTTATTCTCACAGCTGCTAAACTTCTAGAAAAAGACTGTATTTGCTGCCCCTACTTCCTCACTATTTTGTCATCCTTCAATGCCATGAAATCTGGCTTTTTTATATCCATGACAAGAGAAACCACCCTCTCTCAAGGTCAGTAATCTTATCACCATATCTATTGGTCTTTTTAAAATTCTCATCCTTGGCTTCTCTCTTTGAATGGTAACAACAGCTAACATTTGGATAGCATTTATTATGTGCCAGGCATGCTACAATTATTATCTCATTTGATTCTAACAACAACCCTGGAAAGTTGATGCTATTATCTTCATTTTACAGGTGAAGAAATTGAGGCAAATAGTGAATAAGTGACTTTCTCAGGGTCACAAAGCTAGTTAGTGCCTGAGGCTAGATGTGAACTCCTGTCTAGCTTATTCTAAGGCATTCTACACACTGCTTTGCAATATCTGGGCCTCAGTGGTATTTTTTTTTTTTTTTTGGTATTCAGTGATATTCAGCATTATCACTGAACCATTCCTTTATTGAAATTCTTCCCCTTTCTCTTCTATCCTTATGTTTCTTTCTTCTATTTTTTTTCTGTTCATTTCTTCTGTTATGAGGGGGAGGGAGGAAGGAGGAGGTGCTGCTTTAATCTATTTTTGCTCTTAAAATGTAAATATTTCCCATGGTTCTATCTTGAGACACTCTTCTCCCTTCATTCTCATCTCTCACTAGGTGATCTTACCCACTCCCAAAATTTCAATTATCTATGCACATAAACACACAGACACATCTTCACCCCACCCATCTCTTAGCTAAACTTTAGCTCCTTATTTCATATTTGAGGTACTGGAAGAACATCTGGCAGGCAGTTTGAAATAAGGGACTAAGGCTTTTGGTGGGGTGAATATGTGTCTGTGTGTTTATGTCTAAAATGCAACTTTATCAAAATTTTTCATTTAAATCCCAGACTTATGACCCATGATTTACTAAGTGTGTGATATTGGGTGAATCTTTAACTTCTCTGAGCCTCAGTATCCTCATCTGTAAAATGGGGATAATAATAACACTATCTCCTAGGATTGTTGTAAATATTTGTAAAGTGTTTTAAAAACCTTAAAGATATTATTATGGGACAGAGAAGGAATGCAGTCACATCTTCTCTACCATGCCCCCAATACTTATCATTGGGAAATCTCATCATCCTCCAAAATCCAGTCAGCCTAGCACTTCATCTGTACCCTCTGCCTCTCTGATTGGACGGTGGAGCCATAAACTCCTCTATTTAAGGAAAAGGCACAGGAAGACATGTCCTTTCCTAGCCTATCTGCCTTTATCCTGTATTTCTTTGACTTTTCTCCACCATGTCTAGACACTTTCACCCTTTCTCCCTCCTTCCCCCCATTCCCCATTCTGATTTCCAGATTTTTTTTATTTTTAAAAATTTATTTTAGTTTTTAACTTTTATAAGATTTTGATTTCTAAAAATTTTCCCCTCCCCAAGGCAGCATGCAATCTGATACAGTAAGCTTTCTTTTGTGTGTCTTCCCCCATTAGACTGTAAGGTCCTAAATAGAAGGAACTGTCTTTCTTTTTAAGATTGTATCCACAATGCTTGACACCAAGTAGGCTGTCAATAAACGATTACTAATTATGGATTATTGGGAAATGTAGGTGATGTAATATGAAAATTCTATTAAAAACGCCAAAAGGAATTTATTAGGTGTGACTACTATATGCCAGGCACCATACTAAGAGCTTTATAAATAGTATTTAATTTTATCTTCAAAACAATCCTAGGAGGTAGGTGTTATTATTATCATCACCATTCTACAGTTGAGGAAACTGAGGTAGGGATAGGTTAAGTGCTTTGCCCAGGGCACACACCAAACTTACTGTCAGTTGTTAAAATTTGAACTCGGGTCTATCTGGCTCCAGACCCAAAAACTACAACAGTGTGATTTTCCTTACTTTATCTTAACTCCCAAACAAAGGAAAGGAATGGTGAAAAGTGAAACTTCAACGTAGTTTTCCCTAACCTAAGGTTTTTCTTAATTTGGGAGTCTGTGAACTTGGGTTTAAAAAAATGCGGACAGATTTCATACACATACTTGTTATAATACTGCGTGCCTTCACTATGGGTGGGGATAGGGGCTGGAGGGAAGGACAATTTGGAACTCAAAATTTAAACTGAACGTTAAAAATAAAAAAGACAAAATGCATTTTTGTTAACTTTCAATACAATTGATCTCCTTTGTGCATTTAAACACATTATTCGGAGGTTTCGCCACCTGCCATAAAAGGTCCATGACACCAAGAAAAGTGAAAATTCTCAGTCCTAACCCAAAACGAAAGGAAAAAAATAACTTCAAGAAGGAAACTGAGAAACAGCGAAAACAATGAACGTACCAAAGGAAAGGGCCTGAGAAGGGGCCTGGGGGGATTTAAAGGAAAATCATCAGCTGCGAGGTGACATCATCACCTTCCAGCAACGCTACCTTTTCACTTTACCGCCGGGACCGGTGGTGTCCCCTT
>NW_027185903.1:14910292-14927254 GCF_028583685.1 Petaurus breviceps papuanus
ATGTAACCTGACCGATCCCGCTCGGGGACTCAGAACCACCCACCTGCCGGCCCCAGCTCGCGGCCTCGGCTTCTAGTCCGACTGCGGCTCCAGCCACCCTCCGGCGTTCACTCTAGAACAGCCCCGGCCCCCGGCAGAAAGCTGACAGTTTCAAACTGCTAGGAAGCATCAAGGAGTGCCCTCCTGATTGGCTCTGCGCTTTCAGTAAAATGTAGAACGATTGGTCAGTTTGTTCAGGGGCGGTACCGTCTCCATTCCTTTTTAACTCTTAGCCCGGCCTCAACCAATAAGGAAAGGAAGTGCGGACGCGAAAGGGTGTGGTTTCGGAGTGCCCTGATCCAGAGAGTTACTAAGGAAGCTCTGAAGGGTTTTAACGAATCTGGAGTGGTCTCGCTACTGTGCATGCACAGTTTATTTATTTTTAGGTTATATCTTTGTAGTAGTGCGAAACATTCCACATTAGTCATGTTGTGAAAGAAAACATAGACCTTTTTTGAAAAGACAAACCCAACAAAAAACACCACACACACGTACAACCTCAAGGAAAATAAAGTTAGAAAAAGTATGCTTCAATCTGTATTCAGTCACCATCAATTCTTTCTCTGGGGATGGGTAGAATTTTTCATCCTAAATCGTTGTATTGCTGTGAATAGCTAAGTCATTCGCAGCTAATCATCCCACAATATTGCTGTTACTTTGTACACAATGCATTTCACTTTGCATCAGCTCAAGTAAATTTTTCCAGGTTTTTCTGAGAACATCCTGCTCATCATTTCTTATGCAATAATAGTACTTCATCATGAACACATACCACAATTTATTCTGCCATTCTCCAAATGATGGGCATCCCCCCAGTTTCCAGTACCCAGTCACCAGAAAAGAACTGTTAAAATACCCCATACATACAGATTCTTTTCCCCTTTTCTTTTAGTCTTTTTTGCCACAGACTTAGTCGTGGCACCACTAGGTCAAAGGGCATGCACGGTTCTACAATCCTTTAGGCATAGCTCCTACATTACTCTAAAGAATGGTTGAATCAGTTCACAACTCCACCAATAATGCATTAATGTCTCACTTTTTCCACATCCCCTCCAACATTTGTCGTTCTCCTTTTCTGTCTTATTAGCCAAGCTAATGAGTTAGTGCCTCAGAATTATTTCAATTTGCATCCCTCCAATCAATAGTATTTAGAGCACCTTCTCATAGATACCTCTGATTATTTCACCTGAAAACTGTTCATATTTTTTGATCATTCATCAATTGGGGAATGGCTCTTATTTTTTTTTTATAAATTTAGATCAGTTCTCTATATGTTTGAGAAATGAGGCCTTTATCAGAGAAATCTTGGTTCAAATTTTTTTTTCACAGTTAGAATGGCTAAATGTATTTCCCTCAATCCTATCCACCCTACCTTGATTCTATTCTCTCTCTTTCCACCCTCTCCCTCTTCAAAAGTGTTTTGCTTCCAACTATCCCTCCTCTAATCTGCTTTCCCTTTTATCGAAATACTCCCCCCTTCTCTTTTCCCCTTCTCCTCTTACTTTCCTGTAGGGTAGAATAGTTTTCTCTTCCTAATCGAGTATGTATGTTATTCCCTCTTTGAGACAGTTCTGATGAAAGTAAGGTTCACTCACTCCCCTATTTTCTCCTCCACTGTAATAGCTTTTTTCTTGATTTTTTTATGTGAGATAATTTATTCCATTCTATCCTTTTCTTAACCTTTTTTCCAGTGCATTCCTCTTCCTCACCCTTTAATTTATTTTTTTCAGATATGATCCTTTCATATTTGAATCACACCTGTGCTTTCTGTCTATATATAAACTCCCAACTGCCCTAACAATGAGAATGTTTTTATGAGTTACAAGCACCATCTTTCCATGTAGGAATGTAAACAGTTTAATCCTATTGAATCTCTTATGATTTCCCTTTACTGTTTACTTTTTTAATGCTTCTCTTGAGTCTTGTATTTGAAAGTCAAGAACCCTGTTTAGTTCTTTATGAGTTTTCTCTATATATGTATAGACTCCAGGCTTCAGTATATGAGGCCATTGCTGTCTCTGCTTGGTGTGGAGAGGAGGAGCTCAGGGAAATGGGAGCTGGGGGACATTCCTGGGGCTTACTTAAGACCCAGAGACTTGACTCTTCCTCTCCTGTGGGAAAAAGACCTCTCAGACAATGAATCTAACCGTGCACAAAACCTGTCTCAGTTTTCTTGCCTGTTGGATGAAAGGATTGAACTAAATTCATGAGCCTCTGGATTTGTAAGAGGATATGTAGTACAGTCAACAGGGACCTAGCCTCAGGGTCTGAAAGATTGTGCATTGAGATTGGAGTCAGGAAGATCTGGGTTCAAGTCCTGCTTCAGATACTTAACTAGCTGTGTAATCTTCGGCAAGATTTGTGCCTATGTTTCCTTACTTGTAAAATGTGGGAGTTGGATTCATGGCCTCTGAGGTCCTTTCGAGCTTTCTTTCTAATCCATGATCCTAAATCTTGAGTTCAAGTCTTCTCCTCTGCTCAGTCCTGACTCTGTGATTCTGGGCCTCTTAGTGCCCCTGGCAACTCTCTAAGATTATAAACTGTAGAACAGTTGTAGAACCACCTTGGTAGAGGGAGTTTCCTAAACCAATGAAACTGGGACCAGTCCAAAAGAAAAAAAAATTCAGTTAAATTTGACAAGCATTTATTAAGGACTAAGGCCCAGTAGAATGTAATCTTCATGAGGACAGGGGCAATTTGTATCTTCAGGGCATAGTTCCTAGCAGGAGCCTAGAAGGTATTTAATACTTGCTGAATTGAATCATAAGTCCTGTAACAGTAAAACAGGAATGTAATACTATACCTGCCTCAAAGTATTGTGAGGAAAGTGTTTCTAGGTTTACAAAATAGAAAAATGAGCAGTTCTCTTCCGAATTAGGACCAAGAAAAATGTATCTGAGGTCCTATCACCTACCGGTAGCTCCAATGAATGATCACCATTCCTGTGACTCTCCCGTTTGGTGACATGCTCTTACTGTTGCTGAGTTCACTTTTATAACCACTTATTTCTGATTGAATATTGAAACCTGAGTGTTTTACCTGGTTTCAGCTCTGGAGCACTGAATGATCTGGGTCCCTCTGTTCTTCTGTTTCTTTTCATCTAGTTGGACAGAACTGCTTTAGGCACATTTCTCTGGTGGTATCTTTCATTTCTGAATGTTTTTGCCTGTACTTTGAAGGGGAAGATAGGGCATTCATTTTCAGTTCCAATCCCTGTTTCAAGAGCACATTTCCTACATTCTTGGTGGAGAGAAGTTTGGGAGTGTTAGGTAGGAGGCAGGGTCATGGATATAATCATAGTATTTTAGAGCTGGAAGAGATCTGGTCCAAACCTCTCATTTTACAGATGAGAAAAATGACAAGTGAAGTGACTTAGTCAAAGTCAGAGAAGGAGTAAATAGCAGAGCGCAGGTGTCCCTGGATGCAAACCCAGTGGTCTTTCTAATATGTATTTGCATTTAAACTGACAGCAGGTATGTTTAGACTTTTCACTTTCTTTCCATTTCTAAGAAAAGCAAAGAAAACAATTGTGCTCTGAACTAGAGAAACTCCAGCCAGTTTTCCCACTTTTCTCCCCATAGTTCCACAGAAGCCCACTCATACCTTGCTATTCTCTCCCATCCCTGCCTTCCATTTCTGCTCCATTTGAGAAAAAAGCAGAGGAGGGAAGAAAAGGTAGTGAAAATAGAAGAGAGGTGGTAGATAGATGAGATGGGGAAGCAGGAGGACATAGTAGAGGAAGGCAAGGAAAAAGGGATAAAGGAAGAATAAAGATGGAAAGGGGCTGCCATAATATGTTGTTGAAAATTCTGTATAATGATTTTTCAAAAACACTGGAATTTATCCTTTAAACGAATAAGAAGGTGAAAGTTGAATGATAGGGAAACTCTTGGCATGATGGTCTAGGAAAGAAGGATGGCTACCAAGGAACTTTATTGTCTATTTCCTTCAAATCTTTTTACCTAAAGCAGTTCTGTTTAACTCAAAGTTTTTTGAGGGTCTTTAATGCTTTGGAGTTAATTGCTTAAGCATGAAAGGAACTACAGAGCTACAGAAAAGGAAAGTGAAACACATAAGAGCCCAATTCACAAGGTGCTTTGTAATAGAGACTGACTGGAAAATTAAATCCATTTCCAGCATGAGATTTTCTGTCACAAGAATGGTTACTATTCCACCTGCTGAATCACTGAATTTCTAATAGTAATGTAACATTGGCTATCTCCAACATGTAGCATAGGAATGTCATTGTGTGGCTCAAAGGGATAGCCATCTCTTCTCCCCCACTGAGGCTGTCTCCTACTTTTCCTTAGGGAGACTTTGATTCCTGTCAGGAGAGTAAGCAGGAGGTTGGGGCCAGAAGCTTTGGCCACTCTGCTCTTCTCAGAGGGGGTTGGGGTGAGGGAGGTGGGGGGGAGGGTACTGGGCTATAATAATGTCTATCTGCTCCCTCAAATATTATTAGTCTAGAAGATGTGATTTTTCAGGTTCAAGCTAAACTGCTGATCTTTATTTCTTTAATGGGGAAAGGAGGACTGGAAGCACCATATTTAAGCCTTGACTCACCACTAGATACCAGTTCCACAGTGAATACACATATGACAAATAGCCAAGAAATCCATTTATCCAAGTCAGCAACAAAACAAATTAAAGAAAGTATACATAGGATCATATATATTAGACAATATAGAATAGAGGGGCTCTCCTGTTGGGATTGAGGTAATTCAGCTCAACCAAGAGGGAGTCCTAGATCTTACCCAAGGGAAAGTTCCCTGATGTCTCTAATGTAGCTAGCCAGGGATAGGGACATGATGGAGAATGCCAGTCCTCATTCCAGCTTTTTCCCATGGTCTTTTCCTTAAGTGACCTGAAGTGAGGTTGGCATTTTTTTTGCCTTTTTTTTGGAGGGCAATTGGGGTTAAGTAACTTGCCCAAGGTCACAGGCTAGTTTTTGTGTTAAGTGTTTGAGGCCAGATTTGAACTCAGTTCCTCCTGACTCCAGGGCTGGTACTATATTCACTGTGCCACCTAGCTGCCCCTGGGTTGGCATCTTTCATCTTGAAATTGGAAGACAGAAGCATCTGAAGTGACTGCAGAGCCCAAAGAAACTCAAACATACATGAGGAGACTCAAAGAAAGTCTGAAGATTTAAAGACTCTTCCCCCATAAATGAAAAGCAATCTTTGAACCTGAAAATCACATCTCCTAGACTACTAATATTTAAATAAGCAGGTAGAGAAAATTCTAGCCCAATGCCTCTCATGTCTGAAGAGAGTAGAGTGGCCAAGCTTCTAGCCCCCACTTCTTACTCCTCCTCTTGGCAGGAATTGAAGTTTCCCTTAGAGAAGGGTAGCAAGAGAAGAGACTAGAGATGTCTATCCTGTCTCCTTTTGAGCATGCAATGACATCCACATGTCATATGTGGGTTACAGTCCTTGTAATAACAAATAATAATAATAATATTCATTTCTGTAACACTGTGATGTTTAAAAAGTTCAAGAGATAAAACTTTGTGTAATTTGATTATTTTATTAATAAGGCTTACATGCTATTAATAAAAGAGGTCAGTGGCACTCTTGAATTGCCAAAGACCCTCATGGTGGTAGGTTCACAGTTTATATGCCCTTGGAAGAGCAGGTGTCCCTGAGGGGGGCCAATCAACTCTGATTGATTAACAATTAATGAAAAAATGAATATTACAATGAGAGGTGGGTTATATTACAATGAGGGTCTTGAGATACTTGACACCCAAATCTTAGTCAAAGAGACTTGACAATTTCCATATCATCTCTCTGACAAAAGGGAGAATTCATACTTTCTTATACTTATCTGAGTAAACACAATGAGCAGGGATGAGCTGGAGGAATGGGCTTAAAAAAATTTAGGGTTAGGGTCAGTGTCATGGTTATTCACCTAAACTTCGAATTTCTGTTACTGTCTTTGATTAGATCTTAGCCATCCTGGCTTAGTAAGTCTTTGAGAAAGATTTCCCATGCTGGTCGATTTCTGGATGAGGAAGAAGAAAAGGGAGAAAAACCTTGGTCCTGATCAATAATTAGTTATTGAGACAAGGGAGAAATAATCATTTCTCTCAACACTAACTTCATAACAAAATTGTAAAGCAAGTAGTGCTGAAGTCATTAGTCCTATAATGTGGGCAAGATAGTTTAGTTCAATTCCCCTTTTTTATAGATAAGGAAGCAAGTGAAATGATTTGACTGAATCACGAGTGTACTATTAGAGATCTTGTTTCAAAGCCAGATAGTTAACCACAAGGTACATCCAGTATCCCTTCCTACATCTATTGGATATAGGGTTAGGGTTAGCAACATCTCAGCTACTGAATGTCCTACATGAACATCCTTCCTGATCTTTTTATTTACCCCCAATTGGAAGTGAGGAGCAAACATATTCTAGACATTGTAGTCATAAGAAGTAATATGAACAGAAATACAGTATGTACAGGGATGCAAAATAAATAAGTGTGGCTGGAACACAGACTATATTTCCATTGAAAGAAGAAAAAACCAAGAACATTAAAGGAACTAATAAAATATTGTCTAAAATGATTGAAGAGGAAAGTGTCAAATGTTGGAGGGGATATGGAAAAATTGGGACACTAATTCATTGTTGGTGAAATTGTGAACTGATCCAACCATTTTGGAGAGTAATCTGGAATTATGTCCAAAGAGTTATAGTACACCCTTTGACTCAGTAATAACACTACTAGGTCTATTTCCAAAGATGATTAGGGAAAAAGGAAATTAATCTATATGCTCTAAAATATTTATAACAGCTCTCTTTGTGGTGGCAAAGAACTGGAAATTGAGGAGATGCCTATCAATTGGAGAATGGCTGAACAAGTTGTGATGCATGATTGTGATGGTATACTACTGTGCTATAAGAAATGATGAGTTCAATCATTTTAGAAAAAAATCATCATAGATTTGCATGAAATAATGAAGAGTGAAATGGGTAGAACCAAGAGAATGGCATATACAGTAAGAACAATATTGTTTTAAGAACAACTTTAAATGACTAAATCATTTGACTGTTATAAATACTCAAATTAACTACAAAGGACATAAGAAGGAAGACAATATTTGTATCCCCAGAAAGAACTGATAAATAGAAGTATATATAGAATGATTTTGCATATGTACATGTATGTATATGTATATATGTATATATACATACACACATTTATGTCTAATGGTAGCAACCTCTAGGGCAGGAGGCAAGGAGGAGGGAAGGAAAAAAAAAGAAATTTACACAATAACTTTATTATATATTTGAACAGAATTGCAAGTTGTATACTACAGATTTACAGTTTCTTGTGTAATCATCTTTTAAAAATTATACTATATTGTGGAAAAGCTTGTTTTATTCCATTAACTAAAAATAAAATAAATTTAAAAATTAACAAACAAACAAACATTCTAATGCAGAGACAACACATACAAGGAAATAGTAACCAGGTAAGGGAGTGATTAGAGATTTGCAGCAATATTTGATACAGTTTGTAATTCTTTTGAGCCTGTTCATATCCTTTGAATCTTGGCCTTATATATTTTTGTTAGTTCCCTATATATCTTGGAAATCAGGTTCTTATGAGAAATATTTGATCCAAGGACTTTCCTCCCATTGCTGTAATAAAAATGAATATATTTCAGCTTATATAAGGCCTATCCCTTGGGAATACAACATAAAAAAGATAATCCTCTAGTCAAAGCCATAAAAGATACCTGATCTGGATCTCTTCTAATTTATTTATGGGGTGACCTTTTATATTCAAGTCACCAATCCATTTTGAGCTTGTTGTGGTATATGGAGAAGAGATTCATCTAAAACTAATTTCTGTCATGATGCTTTTCATTTCCCCCAGCAGTTCTAGTCAAAGAGGGAATTATTTCCAAAGCAATTTATGTTTTGGAGTTTATCAAACACTCACTTATTAAGTTCAGTTTCTGATTCTTCCTCATCTGGGTTGTTCTACTGATTTTCTTTTTCTTTTTCTTTTCCTTTTCCCAATAATAAAAAGCCTTAATGATTACTGCTTTGTACTTGTGGTATCTCTTGTCACTGATTGGGTGAGACTCCTAGGGTCCTACAATCACAATATCCCACAAAAGAAGAAGAAGGTCCCGAGAACCACATGGTGGCATCAAACCCATGGGTCCGTGTCAGTAGGAATAGAAGAAGCCTCATTGCTCTGCCGTGGTGCTGCCTGCTGCAAAAGCCCTTGAGTCTGTCATCAATAAAAACAAGAGAATGCCCATCACTGCACTAACCCAGCATGAGGTGAAGCTTGTAGTGTTCCCCAGTCATAGTGGCCATTCTCTTTCTCCCACGTTTCATATTTTTCCTGCTGGGAGTCTTCACTTTGGTGCTTCTTGCTCTTTGTCTTGTGAATATTCATGTTGTTAGCCCAGCTGGCCACAATGATGTCTGGGCATTGAAGCTGTACTAGAAGAATCCATTCACTAAACGGAGCTGTCGGAAAGTTCAGTGCAGAAAAGACTAGGGGATATGTCTAAATGTTCCATCCAGATTCATGGACAGTACAAGTGGAATCGGTCAAATATAACTAATGACTCTTAATAATTGAACAACCAAAAAGCTTCTTGAGTGATCTGTATTGTTTTTGTCTTTGTATCTATAGTGTTTAACACAGTATTATGTAACATAGTAGATGGCTAATAAATGCTTAAGAAATCAATGGTTATTGCAGATAAATTTTGCATATATCCCATCAGAATTCTACCAATGACATATTACCTACTTTTCATTCTTTCTTTGTCACTGTTTTACTTTTTTTTTTTGAAGGGGGGAAGGCAGGGCAATTGGGGTTAAGTGACTTGCCCAAGGTCACATGGCTAGTAAGTGTTAAGTGTCTGAGGTTGGATTTGAACTCATGTTTTCCTGACTTCAGGGCCAGTGCTCTATTCACTGTGCCACCTAGCTGCCCCTTTGTCACTGTTTTAATCTGGCAATGATTTTGTATTCACTTACCTACACTGTAAGTTTCTAGAGGGCAAGGACTATCATATTTTTTTTTGTATCCTCCTTAGAATCAAGCATAGTGCTTTATACATAGTAGATCTTCAATAATTATTCACCGTTTAAAACAGACTGAGTTTTGTCAAACTTTTGTCATGTGGAATGCATTTTTCTTCCACCAGCTCCCATGCTTGAGGGAAATTTGTCCTGAATCAATCTTTGTGGTATTTAACAATTAACACCGTATAAGTGTTACTTGAATAGCATCCATTTTGAATATGAAGTAGAAGTGAAGAATAAATTTAAAGAATATGATCTGATTGATGAAGTGCCTGAAGAGCTATGGACAGAGGTTTGAAATATTGTATAAGAGAAAGAAACAAAAAAAAACATTCCAAAGGAAAAAAAAAGAGAAAGTCAAATGGCTCTCTGATGGGGCTTTACAAATTACTGAGGAAAGAAAGAAAGCAAAAGGTAGAGGATAAAGGGAAAGATATACACAATTGAATGTAGAATAAGGAGAGAGGAGATTTTATTAAATGAAAACTAAAAAGAAATAGAAGAAAACAATAGAATGGAAAAGACAAGAGATATCTTCAAGAAAATTAGGGACATCAAGTAAATGATTTTTCATGCAAAAATGGGCATAATGAAAGACAAAAATGGTGGGGACTTAACAGATGCAGAAGAGATGAAGAAGAGATAGCAAGAATACACAAAAAACTATACAAGAAACATCTTAACATTACTGATAACCACCATGTTGTGGTTACTGATCTAGAGCCAGATATCCTGGATAATGAAGGCAAGTGGGCCTTAGGAAGCATTGCTCACAGTATGGTTAGTGGAGGTGATGGAATTCCATATGAGCTATTTACAATTCTAAAAGATGATGCTAGTAAAGTACTGCACTCGATATGCCAGCAAATTTGGAAAACTCAATAGTTGTTTGGAAAAGATCAGTTTACGTCCCAATTCTAAGGAGGGATAGTACCAAGGAAAATTCAAATTACTGAACAATTGCACTCATTTCACACACCATCAAGGTTATGCTTAAGATTCTGCAAGCTAGGCTTCAGCAATATGTGAACCAAGAATTACCAGAAAAGCAGGTTGGTTTTCAAAGAGGCAGGGGAACTAAAGACCAAATTGCCAACATTCACTGGATTATGGAGAAATCAAGAAAAAAAAACCCATCTATTTCTGCTTCAGTTCTCAAAGAGATAGGAGTATCAGATAATTTTACTAGTGTCCTGAGGAATGCAGGTCAAGAAGCAGCTATTACAACTGAACATGGAAAAATTGATTGGCTTAAGATTGGAAAAAGAATATGACAAGGCTATATATTGTCACCTTATTTATTTAACTTAGATGCAGAGTACATCAAGCAAAATACCAGGCTGGACAAATAAAAAGACAGAATTAAGGTTTCTGGGAAAAATATCAACAATTTCAGATATACAGACAATACTATTCTGATAACAGAATTAGGGGGCTATTGCAATGGCTCAAGAGAGAAGTGATGAGGGTCTGAACTAGTGTGATGGCTTTATGGATGGAAAGAATGGGACAGATATAAAAGATATTATGGAGAGGGACATGACAAAATTGGGCAACTGATTGAACATATGGGCCAAAACATAACGTGTGAGGATGTCAATCACATCATGAACAAGAAAGATTGGAAGGGGGATAGCGCCCTGGAAAGAAATAGGGAGATTTGGGAAAGGAATGAATTTTAGGGAAAGATATTGAGTTCTATTTTGAATATGTTGAGTTTGAAGTCTCTTCTGCCTCCCTTTCCATACTGGGCCTTAGTTTCTTCATATCTAATATGGAGGATTTAGACTAGATCATCTCCAAAATCCCTTCTAATTTTGAATCTTTTGATCCTATTATCTAGTCAGTTAGAAATAAGCAGCCTGGGAGAAGTGCGGCAAAAATGTGTTGGGAAAACCAAGTGTTGCATGCTGATTATGAAGTGTCCAAGTTTCCTTGGACCCAGACATATTTCAGAATCTCTAAAGCTGCTCTTGGGGTATGAAGCCTGGGATACTTATACTAAACTGGAGTTAGTCTATATTATACATTTAAAGTTTAGAGCAGTCTTCTATTTGAGACACATGACTGTACAAATCTTTCAAATGGATTAAATCTTCTCCCATGAGGCACTAGAGGGATAATCAAGAAGCAGAAAAATCAAGTGCATCACCTCAAAATCTACTTCTTGGTTCTGGTTGTTGGGTAAGTTAGACTTACTAAGTGACTTCACAAACATTCTTCTTTATCTGCTCCATAAATAGAAAAACTGATCCTACTGTTTATGAAAAAAAATATTAATTGGTCCATTAGCTCAAAGGATTCCTCTTAAGGAGGGTCAATTCCAGGGGTGGAGCCAGTTCATATCACAGTTAAATTTTTGTTGTCAGTATTTATATCTTGGAAATAAACAAATGATATATAAATCAAGACTTGATTTATTGTTTTGTTGATTGTTTAGATTTAAGAAAATGGTGGGGAAAATGTTAAAAAATGCAGCTAGAACTTAAAAGTGTATGTCATGGATTTTTGGAAAGACAGTTGTTAAATATTTACTAGCACACCCCTGGTTCAGTTTCCAATGAACTATGAAAACAAACCATTCTCAGAGGACTTCTTGATCCTTGTTAGGTTTTGCTCAATCATCTGGAGCAGTCTTTAAATTCAAATGACCTATGCTACTCTGGACTTGAACTCTGAGGATGGCCTTTCGGAGATCCTTGAATATCCATCCAGCTTGAAAAAAATACTAGGCCTTTTAAGTGAACCACAATTTATGCTGTATAATAGGCATATGCCTTAGACTGTGGTTTACTTTAAAAGCCTAGAATTTTGGGTTCTGCTTGTACAAAAATACCTAATGTAGTGAACTGTTTAATCACATCCCAGGGATTGCTAAATTTTTATTCTATCCTGTTCTACAATATAGAGAAAACCAATATTCAGTTTGTCTTTTACCCTGTGGAGAAGAGGCCAAGTTGTTATTGTTAAGTAATAAAAATAGAACAATTCATCCCTTTAGGCTTCAAACGTATTTTATTCAGTCAGATTCTCACTTTCGAGCTCGGCTGGGTACAACAATCAAATGCAATCATGCAAATAAAATAAAATTGTGGGAGGGAAGTGATGCCATCTAGACATCTGTAACCTGAGCTCTGGACCCAGAGGGGAAAAAGACAGCTGGAATATTAACAGAGTAATAGATTGAATAGTTCTTAATGAGCAAATCTGCAAAAGAAACAGTCAAGAAAGAGAAAAACTTTACCTGAACATTAGAAAACTCTTCTGTGTTTCCCATAATCAATGTAATTTTGTTCTCCTAGCCAGTGAGTACCTGCAGTACCAAAAGGATGAGCTTGAAAGAGATGGTGGTGAGAGAATGTGCATGTTCAGCCATGCCCAGCTGTTGGAAATCTTGACCTCTGTCATTTGAATAAATTTACAGTTGAGCCATAGAAAATATAACCTGGGTGGCTAGGCGGCAAAGTGAATAGAGCACTGGAGTCAGGAGGACCTGAGTCCAATTCAGCCTCAGACACTTAACAGTTACTAACCATGTGATCTTGGGCAAGTCACTTAACCCCAAGTGCCCTGCCTTCCCCCCTCCAAAAAAAATAAAAAGAAAAAAATAACCCAATATAATGATCAAGAGTTACATCTACAAAATAAATACAAACTCTTTGGGATGGCTAGGTGGCACAGTGAATAGAGCACTGGCCCTGGAGTCAGGAAGACCTGAGTTCAAATCTGGCCTCAGACACTTAACACTTACTAGATGTGTGACCTTGGGCAAGTCACTTAGCCCCAATTGCCCTGCCCTCCCCTTTCAAAAACAAAACAAAACAAAAAAGAAAATATTACCTGAGGAAAACAAAGCCAAGTAGTTAACAAAGAGAGAAGCAGATCTGACCTTGAAGTTAGAAGACTATGATAACAGAATTGTCTGAGTTTTTGTGGATTGGAAGAAAAAAATGAAAGAAAACTTTTACATTCAATTACTTAGCTCAAATCTAGTAACCAGAAGGTCTATCAATAATAATAAATATGTATGGGAAGTGTTATTAGAGGTTTATTACTTTTGATTAACTTGTGAGCTCTTTTCTTTTCTATTTATTTCCTCAACACTAAATGAATACTTTTCATTCATTCAAATCAGGACATCACCCTCATGATGTCATTGATCCTCTTCAAGAGCAAAGAATGAATTACATAACATAATAACATAGCATAAGAGGGGAGGGTCATAGCTCTAGAACTGGAGGGACCTTAGATACTATCTAGTCTAAGTCCCTCATTTTACAAGTATAGAAACTGAGGCATAGGGAAGTTTAATGACTGGCATGAAATCATACAGTTCTATGCATAGAGTACGGTTGCAAAGTATGGGTCTCTGACTCCAGAGTAAGGTCTCTTTCCATTGTACCACCTCTCTGTGTGCACCCCAAAACTGTGTGCAACAGAGATACTTACCCAAATAATACTCAGAGGCTTCTCAAGGTAGGAAGCAGAAAAGAATGGTTTATTATGATCTCGAGAAAGGGCCACCCTCCTGACAAATGGTCAGGGAGGAGAAGCAATTTACAAAAGGAAATGGCAGAGTTATTCTCCCCCATTCCCTTCTGACCCTTTTCTTCTATTGGCTAGAAATCAGGAGTACAATCTAAGTGCAGCAATCTACCTCAAGTCCCGGAACAAGGAAACAGTAGACCTCCCAATGTACATTTGAGAAAGCACTTCTGTCTTTATTTGGCATATCTTATACTAAGGTGTCACTGAGGAGAGGGGTGACTCCCTACTGCTCTGCGTTTTGAGTCCTTGTAAATCATGTGATTTTTGGTGAAGGGGCACTTGGGCATGTTTCCCACAAAAAGCCTTACTAGATTTCAGAATATAGTCTGAGAAGCTTTTACTTCTTTCACTCAACTCTATGAAACTGCCTCCCACATAAAGTCTCCTGTGGTAAGGAAAGTATTTTATAAGTTTTGACTATTTCATATAGAAAAGTAGGGAGCCTGTCATCTACCACACTAGTCAAATTAATTAAGTCAAGCAAACTAAGTGCTAACACAAATGTGAAGAGTTATTACAGCAACTGAAATACAGTAAGCATTTTTTGGAGGGGGACACAGACCTCTAATTTCATCAGTGTGGAGATCTACCATTGTGGAAGTTCTTTCCATCAAGTTAGATAGACTACTCCTTTCTAACTTATCACTTCCCCTGCATGCATTATGTGGTACTTCCGTTGTAATGAGAATTAAAGCATTAACTGGAAGTGAAATGGGACAATGATAAAGCAGCTCTTCTGTCCTTATATTTAAATTGCTTACTTTAAAACCCTTAGTTTCAATGACTTATCATTGTATTTCTAGTCAAGGAGTGTAATTAGAGGGCTGACTTTGGAGGTGCACATAGCAGGGTTTAAGAATTGCCTCTGACAAATAACAGCTCTATGATAATGGGCAAGTCACTTTACCTCTCAGATGAATTGCCAGTCTTCACAGATAGAGGAGGGTTCCATATGTGCACTTTCCCACACTGATGAATGTAGAGTTAACTTGAGTGGTTTCTTAAGCCAGCTCTAAACTAACACACTAGCCCATGAAAGTGTGAGAATAATCATGGTCCAGGCTTGATGGTCAAGCAATCTGTTTATTAATACCATGAGCAAGGTTTTTTTTTATAAAATAATGATACAAATAAGATAATTATAGGTCACTTAGTTTTCTAATACTCAGTTCAATTCAAGAAGCCAGACAGTGATGTCAGTTTGGGCCTTGATGATTATCATGTCCTTTGATGATTTCCAAGCCATATGCATAGTATTTAAGAATGTATGGGTGAACTAAGACCTTCTGGCAGTAATCCCAGAACAGGGAACATTCCTGGATCACAGAATATCAAGAAGGCTCTGATTTACAGCTGCTTCTCAAGGAAAAACCAGGACTAGTCACTTTGGACTGGCCACAGGAAAAACCTGGAACTAACTTATCTAGGGCCTGATTCCTGGATCAGGTGTTTTGGCTCCCTTCAGATGAAATCATGGTGGTATTCCTCTCCTCCAACCCCAAAATGTAAGAACCTTGGTTTGTTTGTTTGGTGTCCTTTGTTCTTGAAGAGGACCAAAATGACACCATTATTTTGGGGTCAAGGTTAAGTGTATCTGACTGGGGCTGGTCAAGACCAATATGATCTTGGAAGGTTCTGCCACAGGTTGGGCACAAGCAGTCCACTTGAACATTTGGAGTGGAGATATCTCTAAATTTGTGCATCTCATGTTTCTTTTGAGTTATTGAAATTTTACTTTGCTCATAGAGGAGAGTGTCTTCTTTGACGCAGGCATGCCATGCTGGACATGCCTTTGCCAGTATCTCCCGTGTCACATAAAATCGATTCCAAAGTTTTTCAGAGAAACTTTGAGAGCCTCCTTGGATGTCTTCTTCTGATCTCCGTGTGAGTACCTGCCTTGTGTGAGTACTTTGTAAAATAATGCTTTAGGCAAATGTACATTTGGTATTCAAACAACATGGGCAGCCCATCAGAGTTGTGCTTTCTGCAGTACAGTTTGAATGCTTGGCAGTCAAGAAAGGACCTCAGTGTCCAGTAGCTTATCTTGCCAGGTGATCTTCAGAATCTTCCTAAGACAATTCAAATATAAGTGATTCGGTTTCCTAGCATGGCGCTCATAGACTGTCCAGGTTTCACAGGCATACAGTGTGAGATCAGCATAATGGCTCTGTAGACTTTCAGTTTGGTAGTCAGTCTAATACCTCTTCTCTCTCACTTTCCTTCAGAGCCTCCCAAATACTGAGCTGGCTCTGGCAATGGGTGCATCACCTCATCATCTATACATACATCCTTGGAAAGCATGCTGCCAAGGTAAGTGAACTTATCCACACCATTCAATATTTCTCCATTTGCTGTAATCAATGGTTCCACATATGGATGGTGTGGTGCTGGCTAGCAGAGAACCTGTGTTTTCTTGGTGTTAATTGTTAGGCCAAAATTAGCACACGCAGCAGAGAATTGATCCATACTTTATTGCATCACAGCTTCAGAGGCTGCATGGAAAGCACAATAATCTGCGAACAGAAAATCATGCACCAACACTCCCTCCACTTTGGTCATGAGTAAGCGTCTTAGATACAGTAGCAACAACAACAACAACAACAACAACAACAACAACAACAAAAACTGCTTTTACACATCTCCTTTGAGTCCCACAATGGCCCTTTAGCATGTGGTCATGTATTATGTGGATGTGACAGAACTCCTTTTCAGTACTTCCAAAGGTTATCATCAATACACATTTATTAAGTGCTTACTATGTGCCAAGTAGAAGCAGTTAGATGACTCAAGTGGACTGAGTGGATAGAGTGCTGGGCCTGGAGTCAGGAGGACCTGACCTAGCCACTTAACTAGTTGGTCACTAGCTGTGACCCTGGGCAAATCGCTTAACCTCTATCTGCCTCTGGAGAAGGAAAGGGCAAACTACTTCAGTATCCTTGCTAAGAAAAGCCCAAGGACAGTACTGGTATGCTATTGCCCATGGGGTCATGAAGAGGCATACAGAACTGAACAACAATGTGCCAAGTACTGTACTAAGTACTGAGGATACAGAGAAAGGTAAAAACATGGTCTTTGTCTTTTTTACAGTTTTAAAGAGCTCACATTATAACGAGAGATGTAACATGCAAAAAACTATGAGTATACATGATATAGAAGGGATAAACGAGAGGTCCTGGAAATGGGTACAACTGGAGAGACCTCTTTTCAAAGGTGGAATCTTGAAAGAAGACAAAGAAAGGGAAGCCAGGAGGTGGAGACCTGGGGAATAGAGGAAAGAAAGAAAGAAAGAAAGAAAGAAAGAAAGAAAGAAAGAAAGAA
>NW_027185903.1:14927264-14990070 GCF_028583685.1 Petaurus breviceps papuanus
AAGAAAGAAAGAAAGAAAGAAAGAAAGAAAGAAAGAAAGAAAGAAAGGAAGGAAGAAAGAAAGAAAGAAAGAAAGGAAGGAAGGCGGGAGGGAGGGAGGGAGGGAAGGAAGGAAGGAAGGAAGGAAGGAAGGAAGGAAGGAAGGAAGGAAGAAAGGAAGGAAGGAAGACAGGAAGGAAGAAAGAAAAAGAAAGAAAGGAGGAAAAGAAGAAAGAAAGAAGGAAGAAAGAGAGAAACAAAGGAAGAAAAGAAGGAAGGAAGGAAAGAAGGAAGAAAGAAAGGTAGGAAGGAAGGAAGGAGAGAAGGAAGGAAGAAAGAAAGAAAGAGAAAGGAAGGAAGGAAAAAGAGAAAGAAAGGAAGGAAGGAGGAAGGAAGGAAGGAAGGAAGAGATGGAGTCAGTAGGTAGATGATAGGATGGGAATAACAGCAAGAAGACCATTCTCCTTAAATCATAGAGCACGTATAAAGGAGTAAAGAATAAGAAGACCAGAAAGATAAGAAAGATTCAGTTGTGAAGGACTTTAAAACTCAAATAACATTTTGTTTTTGATCCTGGAGGTAACCCAGTGGAGTTTACTGAGTAGGAGGACTGACTTGGTCAATGTTGCCTCCTTGCCTCTTCTGAGTTTTCTGTAAAATAGTCTTTTAGGCTGTATCAGCAATGCCATATTCACAATGCCTATGGAGATTACAGATATGCCGATATAATTATCCATCACAAAATACATCATGCTTGCCATATGGGGGAATAAACTAGAAAATTTATCAAGATACCAAAAGACTGAGTCCCAAAACCAGAAAGTGAAAGCCATCAGAGTAGTTATGACATTGGCACAGGTAGATAAAGTAGAAAGCACCCACATTTTCAAGCCTTTAAAACAGAACAGGCTACCTCAGGCAAAGGTCCTCCTCTCCCCACTCACAGCAACCACCCAGCGTCCGGGAAGCGCACTCCCAGCAGCTCCGGCCCCTGGCAGTCCTCAGCAGGAGTCCTTAGCAGAACTTCTGGCTAACTCAAAAAGGGCTTCGCGCTGCCGCTGCCTCTGCTGCTGCTGCCGCCATCGCCACCACCGCCACCACCGCCAGCCACCGCAGGAGCTCTAGTTTGGCTTCCGCTTCCTCTTGCTCTGCCCCTTCCTGCTATGTCAGCAAGTCCAATGGGGCATGGAAGATCTTTAAATCCCATAACCCTTACATAGGCAAACACACATTTGGCATTCAAACAGCATGGTCAGCCTATCAGAGCTGTGCTTTCTGAAGTAGAATTTGAATGCTTGGCACTTCAGCTCGAGAAAGGACCTCAGTGTCTAACAGGGCTCGTAATCTTTATATGAATCCAGAGTTGCTACATCTGCAAATTCATTACTCTGAAGCCAATCTAATGACGAGCCTCTCTAATGTTGCTAGGGTGGTCCTCAGCTGATAGACATAGAGCCTTTCATGAGACCCACACTCAAAGTCTTTCCAACTTGATAGAGCTTTATAGCCTTTGAGACATACCTTTATGATAAAAAGGACAGAAGATAAGGACAAATAATACATTCAACAAGTAGTTACTGAGTACCTACTGTATGTCAGATGTCATGCTAGGTGCTGGAAAAAATTTTAGTCAATGGTCAGAAGGTGTTTACATTCAAGACTGACATATGTAAACTCAGTTAAAAAAATACATCAATAGCTTTTGTTTTTATATCAAAAATACACCCCTGTATCTAGGAGTGTGTTGGAGCTTGCTCAGTTCAGGAGAGGAGAGCAGTTAAATTTTCAGTCTGAGCATTTATTCCTCAGAAATAGGAAAATGCTACAAATGAAGGCTGGATTTGTTGTTTTCTTGATTATCTAGATTTAAGGAAGCAGTGGAAAAAATGTTAGTAATGCAGAATCAAATATACATTTTTAAAGAAAAGAGGAAAACATCAGCCAAACAGATCAATGCATCAAAAAAGTCTGAAAATATAATATGCAGTGTGCTGCCTTTGTGGATTCCCCACCTCTTCAAAGGAGAGGGATGGGAGTATCTTCTCATGTTTCTTCTTTGGGATCATGCTTATTCTTTCATATTTTGCAACATTAACACAATTATTTTGTGGTCATTCTTTCCACTTTCATGGTTGTAGTTATTGTGTATAATGTTTATTGGTTCTGTTTATTTCATTTTGTGTCAGTTCATGTCTTTTCATGTTTTTCTGTAGTCACCATATTTGTCATTTCTTACAGCACATTATTATTCCATTAGATTTATGTACATAGTTTGTTTAGCCATTCCCCAATCAATGGGTATCTACTTTGTTTCCAGTTCTTTGCTATCACAAAAGGTGCTTCTATAAATCTTTTGGTATATATGGGGTCTATTTTTTTTTATCATTCTTGGAGTATGTGCTTAGTACTGGAATCTCACTCTGTAGCAAAGGGTATTGGCATGTTAACCACTTTATTTGTATAATTCCAAATTGCTTTCAAGAATGGTTGATTTCACAGTTCCACCATGCATTAGTGTGCCTTTCTTTCCACAGTCTTTCCAACAATGACAATTCTCATTTTTGCCTTCTTTACCAATTTGCTGGGTGTGAAATGAAACCTTAGGGTTTTTCTGATGTGAATTTCTCTTATTAATGGTAATTTGGAGCACTGTTTCGTATGGTTGGTAATGGTCTGCAGTTCTTCTTTTGTGAACTACTTGTTTCTATACTTTCACCCAGAGTTCTTCATATCTACCTGGTGATCAAACTCAGTTTTTGCAGGATTTATAAAGACACGGTTAAATGGTGGTTTTTCTTCCTTCTGTTCCTTGAATGGCTACATGACTTCACTATAATAATGTTTTGTGCAAATGGCTAGGTGATTATATATGCAAAAGAAATAATGTAGAGGGACTATACTATATAGTCAAATGAATTGTGAAAATTGTGAATAAGGGTTTGTGGGTTACAGGGATAAGGGAATTTATTTCTTTTATGAAGCTAGCCAGGAATAAAGAAAAATACCCATATGTACAAGGTCGGAAGGGAAGACAAAATCAGAAAGAATGCAGCATGCTTCTACAATCCTGCTATGAGAAATCAAGAGTACTCATTTTTGATGTAATGATTGTTATAATTTTGAAAAGGCATGAGTGCTGCTGGTAGGCTTTTAGTTTTGCTCACTTGGACCTAAGAGCCTGAGGTAAATAATGAAAAGACATACTAATAAAGAGGATTGTTGGTAACACACTGTCTTAGAATCTCATGCTCCTCTCCATTTTGGATGAAGGAGAATATACATAGGGATCCTTAAAGCTTTATGGCTTAGGTACCTTGAGGTCTGTAGGCACAACTGGCCAAAGGGCCATTTCTGTTCTCTGGTCTTGTGGGAAACTGCTTATAACCAGAAAGGACTTTCTCAGGAAATCTTAGGCTATCCTGTTTCTCTAAAGTCAGACAGTAGTACTCCAATGTCAAGGAATTCCTTATCCTTGAGACTGGGAGAGGCAGCTTTGGGCTCTAGCATAGTAATATTAACTTCTCCTTCTTTTGCACTTCAGAGTCTATAAAGTTCTTTCCTCACAATAACCTTGGGAGGATTATTATCCCTTATGTTACTGATGAAACTCAGAGCAACTGAGGGGTTCATTCATGGTCACATAGCTAATTAGCCTCAGAGCTAGGATACAAGCCCAGGTCTCCTGATTTCATGTCTAACACTTTTTAACTGACTCATATTGCCCTTTCCTATCCACTCCCAAGAGTGGGTAGTGGAAATATTATTATACTTATTTTACAGATGTGGGAAGTGAGTATAGGGATGTTAAAAGACTTGTCCAATGTCGTGCAATCAATGGTTGGCCATAGCACAGTGATGCTCCAAGGATGAACGGTTAAATCTTAAAAGAATTAAGACACAGGGTGGCCTCCCAATATGTGAACAAGGATTTTACCACCAGAGACATTAAGAAAAAAGCTGGGGGAATGGATGAAAGATGTAGGAATGCCTCTGTTAGAAGCAGAAGTAAAGTGCCCTTGGGGCTTCCTTTTTTAAGTGCACTCCACACAAACGAGATGTTTCCTTTGCCAAGCATCTCACAGAGGAATGCACAGTATGTAAAAGGCTCAGGATCTCACTCCCTAGGCACTTGCTAGAGGATAAAGAAGAAAAAGAAGAGAAAAAAAAGGACGAGGGGAGATTTACTAAGCTATTTTTATATTCTGCATCTTGTTTAAACAAATATTTCTTAACTGTATGTATATACATATCACACATGTCATTTGTATCCTGCTTTCCTTGTCAGTACCATATATAGACAACTCTTAATTTACCTCAATTTGCATTATGCAAATTTGACAACATAAAGAATTTTGAAAGAAATTTGCATTCCAAAAAAATCACTTATGTTGACTTTACTGTGTAGTACTGTACTCTCTCTCTCTCTCTCTCTCAGCCCTAGAAACCAGAAAAAAAGATCTAAAAAAAAAAAACCTATCCTAAAAAACTCCCCACCAAATGAAAATAGAATTGACGCATGGAGAAACCACCATCGGTCACTTGATCAAGGCTTGACTTGAGACCTTCTATGCTGAGAGAAGAGACTTTTTGCCCTGCTCTGTCCACACACCTTTTGTCCACCCAACATGTCTGTCTTCCTTCTGTTAGCACTTGGGTACTCCATTGGTCTTCTCTCCGCTCTCTTTCTTTCATCCTTGGCCCCCACTTGTATCCTGGAATCATGTGCTGGCCCTCTTCCTGTGATCCTCTCTTTCCCACAGCTCAAATTTGCATTATGTACAATTGCTTTACGTATAGGGCAAAGAAAAGGTCCAAGGAAAGGTCTACTTACATAAGGGAAAACTGTCTGCATCATCTTTATCTTGTTAAAGCAAGAGTTTCTTAAAGATGAAAATGTTTTTTATTCCTTAGTATTCTGACATTTCATAACTGAGTTCGTTTTTCTGTACCTTTCTGTTATTCCTGTACCTTGTTAGTATAAACAATCAGAATAGATCTTTTGATTTTGTTGATTTTCTATAAATTGTATCAAGTTTTTACCCAGGAATCCCTTTCTTTTTGTGCTTCTTCCTTGGATTACAAGTAAAGCATCTGTTAACCAATGACTGTACCTTGTAGTTTTTCTTTCAGGTACCACCATACCCCCTACCTTTAATTTCTAATCTGCAAGACCAGGAAGGGCAGGCTAGCCATGAAGCTGAATTTCAGGGCAGTGTGTATATATGCAAGAGGATGACTGAAAAATGGCATTTTGGATCTAGAACAGACAATTTAAAAGTCAGGTCATCCCCTTTAAACAGTGTAATGGATCTACCACCTTCCAACAACTTAAGAACTCAAGTTTTCAGGATATACTAGGCCATAGTATCACCACTATAGGTAGATAATGCTGGTATACTTGATTGACAAAGCGATTTACTCCAACAGCCTTGGCAAAGAATACGTCATGTTGGACCGAGCTATACAATATGGTTCTGGTAATTGTGGGAAGCTTTGGGCAAAATATCTTTTAGTATTTTAATAAGTTTATCTAAAACATGAGTGAAATGTATAATTTTTCTCCTTTTACATCAATTCCAAATAAGTAGAATAGGATATTTTTAAAAACCACACTAAATTAGTGTTTTTCTTCTTGGTATCAGTTTGGTCTTCATTCCTATATATTTTTTCTTCTGTCAAACATTTTCATTTTGTCATGGAACTGAGAATCAACCCTTATTTTATATAGGTAAGATGTTTTCCAGAACTGTAAGCTGAACACCCTTCTTGCCAAAAGATAGATATTTTTGTTTGTCTTAGTAACCTCTGCTTAGGAGACGGGGGAAAGTATGTTTGCCATCTCCACACCAGGTGGCAGTCTATCATACTATTGTTCTACTAACAAATACAGATGTTAAAACACACACACACACACACACACACACACACACACACAGACTGCGCTAGTGAAGTTCTGCTAAAAAAAAAAAAAGCCCAACATAATTGAACACAGGATGGATGACAGAGAGTTTTGCATTAAATAACCTTTCTTTGTGTTTTTTTCTAAAATAGATGACTGTATTCCTTGTGTAAAATTCTCTCAGAGGCTGAATGAAAGATTACATTTTGGGTACTATTTTAGGCTTTTTTCATTGTTTTTGGAATTTATCAATATATGACACATATGGCAACTTATAAAGTTTGATTAGTCAAAACATCTCATGCTGTATAATAGTCATATATAATATGTAATACATAAATTATAATATGATATAAGGACTGTAAAATAGCTTTTTACTTTACTCCTACCTCAGTTCCTCCCCTGGCTCTTTGAAATATGTCACCAATTACCTTCTCACCCCAGACAATGCCTCTGCCTCTGGAGTCTCCTCCTCCCATTGGTAATTTCTTCCCCAAACCTCCATTTTTAGGAAGTCATCCTTTAATTATCTCCTGGCCCTATCCTGACACTCTAGACTTTGTCACTATTGTCTCTGTATGGGTACTTCTTACCTCCCTCAATTTCCTCCCCTTTAGCTCCCTTTAATTGGTTGTCTTTCCCCATTATAATAAAGTTATCCCTTCCACATTACAACTTTCCCCATCGAGGTTTCAGTATATTGAGGTCAGCATAAGAAATTATATGGGAATCTTTTTGGGGTTTTGCAGAAACTATAGATGACACATGAAGGCCAGCAGACAACACAGAAAAGGCTTAGAAACTCAGAAATCCATAAAATATATGTTGGTACTGTAAATACTCCATAAAAGAAAAAGAAAAAAATTCAGACCTTTAGTAAGAAGGGAGTTCAAAAAATGTTATGTGGATTTTCTAGATTGCAGGGGCACTGGCACTGAGCCGCTCTTCCCCGCTCACCCCTATGATGTGGAAGGGATAATTTCCTAAGTTCTTTGATGGAAAGGACTCCTTTTCTTTCTGCTTGTACTTATATTTCCAATGCTTAGCACAGTATCTGTCACATGGAAAGTGCATAATAAATACTTGTCAACTTCTTTTACTTTTAAAAAGATCAATTAGGAATACTGTCTGAGAGAACTCTAGATATAATTCATCTTGGAAGGACAGTTTTCTGGAGTGTAAGTTCTTTGAGAATTTTTTGAAATTGAGGACTTTATTTTTTAGATAATATTTTGTTTTTTCCCAATCACATGCAAAACATTTTTTAACATTCATTTTTTTTTTTTTTAAGCAATGGGGGTTGAGTAACTTGCTCAAGGTTACACGGCCGGTTATTTCTGGGTGTGGTGCTGAGTATCTGAGCCCGGGATTTGAACCAGGTCATCCCAACACTGGAGCCTGTGCTATTACTTGCTGAGCCACCTGGCTGCCCCTAACATTCATTTTTTTAAGGCAGTCAGGTTAAGTGACTAGCCCAGGGTCACACAGCTAGTATCTGAGGACAGATTTTAACTAATTCCAAGGCTGGTGTTCTATTCTCTATGCCACCTAACTGCCCTATAGTATTCATTTTCTAAAGTTTTGAGTTTCAAATTCTCTCCCTCCCTTTCTCCTTTCCCCTCTCCCTGAGATGGTAAGCAATTTGATATGTTATACATGTGCAATCATGCAAAGCATATTTTCATATTAATTATGTTGTGAAAGATAACTCGGACCAAAAAGCTTCCACAAAAAAATAAAGTGAAAAATATTATGCCTTGATATGCATTCAGATTCCATCAGTTCTTTCTCTGGAATTTTTTGTCATAAATCTCTTGGAATTGTCTTGAATCATGGTATTTCTGAGAATAGCGAAGTTATACACAGTGGGTCATCTTACAATGCTGCTGTTACTGTATAAAATGTTCTGGTTCTCCTCACTCAGCATCAGTTCGTGTAAGTCTTTCCAGGTTTTTCTGCAATCTGCCTGCTCATCATTTCTTAGAGCAGAACAGTATTCCATTACATTCATATGCAACAGTTTATTCAGCCATTCTCCAATTAATGAGCGTCCCTGAAACTGAGGACTTTAAAATAAGCAATTTAAATACAATAAAAGGACAAAGGAAAAGACTTCTCACTGTCTAATATTTACCATTTCTGGCCTAGTTGGTGATTTCTTTTTAAAAAATATTTTTATTGATGTTTTTTGTTTCTTACATCACCAGTTTCCCGTGTATCCTCCCAAGTGCCATCCCATATGACAAATGGCAGTTTTTGTTTTTTAGAGGGGTGAAAAATCAACATAATTACATGGAAAAATACATTGAGAAAGTTCAAAATATATTCAATGTGTAACTCCTTCATCAAAGGATAAGTTGGAGGTGTCTCCTCATATTTCCTCATTCAAGTCTTGCTTGATCTTTATAATTTTGTTCCATTTACTTTTGATTTTTCCATTTACCTTGTTAGTGACTTATATTCAGTGGCACCAGAAGCATGATATAATGGGAGGAGGGCTGGCCTTTGAGTGACAAAGACCTGGATTCAAATTCTGCTTCTAATACATATTGGCTGTGTGACCTTAGGCAACTCACTTAACTTCTCAGTGTCCCAGGGAATTCTCTAAGACTATGATTATATATAAATTGCAAAGCTGTATTGGTGGAAGGAATTTTCATAACAGAAGTCCTCTATAGCAATGAAATAATAGTATTATAGCAGGATGTTTTCACAGTTGAATATTTTTATCTTGTTTCCAAGAAAAAAATATGTTTAAGTCATAAAATAGGTTCTCAAGGGCACCTAAATCACTGGTTGTAAGGTAGGTTCATTGAGAGGAGTATTCTTTTTAATTACTTCTACTGGAGTAAAATTATCCTTTCCAATGAGAGCCCTGAAAGGGTTAATATGTGTTCCTAAGATTCTGACTTGCTAGAAGGATTGTGATTTAGGTACTCAAGAGAATAGAGCCTGATTATTATGTTTTACCTGAAAAAAGGTGATTTTTTTTCTCCAAGTAGTTTAATTTTAAAAATCGTGGTCAATAGGGGTGGCCAGGTGGTTCAGTGAGTAAGAGCACCAGCCCCAATATTGGGATGACCTGAGGATCGAAACCGGGCTTAGATACTTAGCACCACATCCAGAAATAACTGGCCGTGTAACTTTGAGCAAGTTACTTAACTCTGCTTAAAAAAAAATAGTGGCCATTTTAAATTCATGCTTGGTCAATAGTTAATGACAAAGAAAGGAAACCTTAAAGTAGTAAGCCATTCTTCTCTCCCCCCTTAAAAAAAAGAAAAGGTAGGAAACCAAGACCTGTCATTACTGCTGCTTTTCTCAAAAGCTTGTGATATTGCATTATGTGTAGTATCTCATTAAATCCTATTGATTTGGGGTAGAGTTTTATGAACTTCCCTGTCTCTTATAAATGGTTTGTGAAATAGTAGATCATGTAAAATGTAAGGGTTGGTTTAGACACTCAAATTTCCTAACATTTCATGAACTTATGTGGTATGCAGATAAAAAGAATCATGGCAAAGGACAGTGTGCTGAAAGGTGGAAAGGGATGCTGCCATGCAAAATTTCAACTCAAGGTGGTTTCATACGGAGCAGATCATACAGTAACTTCTATAGGCCAAAAACAAAAAAAAAATAAAGAAAAAGTTAAAGAAGAAAGGAAGAAAAGAAAAGAGAGGAAGAAACCTGGCAAAATGCTCTTTTATCATTGCATGAAGAGAGAGTGGGACCTGATGGATTTTGAAGCTAGAAGTTTAAGAAATTCTTTAGGGGTGTCTAGGTGGTGCAGTGAATAGAGCACTGGCCCTGGAGTCAGGAGGACCTGAGTTCAAATTTGACCTCAGACACTTAACACAAAAACTAGCCATGTGACCTTGGGCAAGTCACTTAGCCCCAATTTCCCTACTTTCTGCCCTCCAAAAAGCAAAGAAAAAAAAAGGAAAATAAATTCTTTATTTAAGAATCCAGGGACAGAGCTAAAGCTGTTTACTTTGAATGTGATAAAGTTGAGGCTGTGTGGTACAAGGGATGTTGAATCAGAGGACCTGGGTTTAAATCCTGAATCTAATGCTTATTACCTGTCTGACCTTGGGAAAATCACTTCATGACTCTTGACCTCACTTCCCTCATTTTAAAATGAAAGGATTGAATTATATGACCTCTAAGGTCCAATTTGAAATCTATGATCCTAAATGAAGAAAAGTAACAGTAAAAATGAAGAAGAAATTTAATATGGTAAATGAGAGTGATGATGATTGAAATGAGGAAAAATTATGGGGTTGTCAAAAACCCTTACAGAATAATTTCAGCAATTAGAGAGAAGTCTGTGCTCTGTACTTCATGTTGACCCAATTATAGGGATAGTTATAGGACCACCCTTGATTCAGCACAAGGGAAAATGCTTCCTGATACAAAAACAAGTGTGACACAAACGATCTTCCATTTGCCATGTTTATCACTGTAATGGAAGGAGTTGAATGTTGAGTGAAGCTGGTTCAGAGGAAGTTAAAATGATTCTAAGCCATGTACTAAGCTGCAGGACAAAGATAATGAAACTATTCAGGAAATGTGAGCTGGGAAACCAGCATGTAGGTGGCACTGAACTGCAGTTATTTATAATCCTTTCCAGGGGCAAGGAATAACTGGAAAGTTATTTAAGAGTAGATTGACTACTTAAGTTAGAACCTCTGCTAGCTGGTGATATTGAGACCAACTATCTAGATTCTAGGGAAAAACACAACTGAAGTAGATTATTTACATAGGAGAGAGAGCTATGATTGTGGAACTGGGGTAATTCTTTTTTTTTTTTTAAGCAATCGGGGTTAAGTAACTTGCTAAAGGTTACATGGCCAGTTATTTCTGGGTGTGGTGCTAAGTGTTGGAGCCCAGATTCGATCCCCAGGTCATTCCGACACTGGAGCCGGTGCTCTTACTCACTGAGCCACCTGGCCACCCCTAAGCAATTTGGGTTAAGTAACTTGCTCAAGGTTACATGGACAGGTGTTTCTGGGTAGGAGGTAAGTGTCGGAGCCTGGATTCGATCCCCAGGTCATCCCGACACTGGAGCTGGTGCTCTTACTTGCTGTGCTACCTGGTCGCCCCTGGGGTAATTCTTGCAGTCAATTAATGTGAATCCCTGTAGTTTACATTGTAAGGAACTGGAATTCAGGCATTTTCTTACATCTGTCTGTTTGTGACAGTTCTTAACCTGGGATCTATGAACTTCAGGGGTGAACATGTATGGAAAAAATTTTTATTTTCATTAATCTCTAATTTCCCTCAATTATTTAAAAATATTCTGAGAAGTCTGTCCATGGACTTTACCAGACTGTCGAAGTGATCCATAACATAAAAGAACAAAATAATTAAGAACGCTTTGTTTAGAGAAAGCAGGTTCATTGATGGGGACTCTGTCTCAGAGTCTGTGGGCAGGCAGTAGGAGTTCCCTAAGGGTACAACTCAGCCTCTTCAGATCAACCTGCCAATTGACCTGTGACAAGCAGATGATGTGATAAAACATACCTTAGAGATAACCTGAGGCTTTCCCTCTTCTGGATGTAGGAGTTAGTTGAAAATAAGGAGGATGTTCAGGAACTTTTGATGTCCTTTTATACATTGAAAGAGGAATAACAAAATGAATGACCATAAAAGAACAGCATGAGACAAATAATAGACTAATTTCAAGTGAATTTCTCATAGAAAGTTTATACTTACTTCAAGGCTCTATTATTCAGTAAAGTAAGTGCCCACTCCACCTACAAAGATCATAATTTCTCTACAGCTTAATAGATTGTTCTTGAGAGTAGTTGCAACTGAAACATTCATCACCTTGGAGCCAATCTGTTGAGCCTCCTTCAGTTTTGCTAACTGGTTCTCAGATAATAGAGAGACTCTATTACCAAATCCATACCCAAAGTCTTTTCAATCCATACTAAAGCTCCCATTCTGCTAAAATAGCTTTTGACGAACATGGGGTCACCTACACACCAAAATGAAGTATCAGAGTAAGTTTTGAATAGAAGAAAGTTAATATATGCTTATTTTACAATTACTTCCCCTCCTACATCTTCTCCCCCTCCCATTCACCTCCTCCCTCCACCCCCAATCATCGTTAGATGGTTTAGAGAACAATCATTCACCAGGAGACTCCACCAAAGAAAAATTTACATGTGTTCACCAATTTACAGGCTTAAAGACTTTCCTGAAGGCACTTGCAGGTTAAGTGTATTGGTCAGGGGTCACAAAACCAGGACTTGTCAGAAGCTGGACTTGAACTCAGATTTTCATGAATCTCTGTCCACTATGTGGTATTGATTATTTGTTGTTATAGTCATTTGGTTGTTTTTCGGTTGTGTCCAATTCTTTGTTTGAAGTTTTTTGTCATTTGAAGTTTTCTTGGAAAAGACACTGGAGTGGTTTGCCATTTCCTTCTCCAGCTCATTTTACATTTACAGCTCATTAACTGCCCCCATAATCTATTTATTATAGATATTCACTTAAATATTTTTGGTGCAAATAGTATGTTTAAAGGGTGGGCAACTAGGTGGCACAGTGGATAGGATACTGCATTGGGAATCAGGAAGACTCATCTCCCTGAGTTCAAATCTGGCCTCAGACACATACTAGCTGTGTAACCCTGGGCAGGTCACTGAACCCCGTTTGCTGCAGTTCTGTCATCTGTAAAATGAGCTGGAGAAGGAAATGACAAACCACTCCACTGTCTTTGCCAAGGAAATCCCAAATGGGGGTCACAAAGAGTCAGACACAACTAAACAACAAGCAAAATTAAGAATTTTGTTTGGAGCTAATGTGATACATATATAATATGTGTTCTCTGGCCATACTCTCTCAGGACCAGTATGCTGCATTGCACCTCAGACTTCTGGGGTACCCTAATGCATTTGTGGAGTATTTCTAATCTAATGGCTGGAATCCATACTGGCTATATTCTAGTCATTTTAGGGGCTCAATGACTAGCACCCCTTGTTTCTTTTACCCACTTAAACATTAGTTGTCTTTTGCATAGGGATATTTACTTAAAAGATATAGCAAGAACAAATGTAAAAACATTTCCCTCAATACCTCTGGGACCTAATGCCCCCTACGAAGGTTCAAATCCTAAATAGCATTGCAGGCTTTTAGTGGCTGGAGTCCTGAATGTCACTGCAGATATTGGCTCTGTTCTGGGCTGTCTACAACACCTGACCTGGATTCTAGGACTCCTGAATTCCAATGACTCACATTCTAAGCCTTTGAAATACCCAAGGTTGGATATTTTAGTCCCTGCACCTAGAACAGAAAAAAATTAATAAAAAGGCTGACAACGCAGGCCCACTTCTCAGGGATTGTATGATCTGGGAGGAGGAGAGTAGGACCCACAGATGCTTCTTTTTACAGTTTGGTTCTCTTATCCAACAGTGAGTGAAGGTGTCATCTTCCTACCTTAGGTAGAAATTCAGCAAGGAGCATGGCCAGAGTTGACTCAGGCCCTTCTGAGGTCAGTTATATAACCAATAGAAAAAGGTTTCTTCTCTAGGCCAACTAAAACCAGTTACATAATGGTGGGTTAAAAATCTTCAGTCCTTCCTGCTGAGAACATGGCTTGATCATGAGACTGAGCCACTTCTAACAATTTGGACAAAGGATTTCATTTCTATCCAGACCATGCTGGTTGATTTTCTCCTTCATAAGCTGGGTTCCCTAAGCTACAATGGAAGTGTACAATTACATGGATTTATTTCTTAAGGGTAGAAATTCACCTAGATTAGATTCAGGAAATAGAAAGGAAAAACCTCAATCCTAATTTCATGATTAGTTATTAATATAATAGAAAAATCACTTCTCTCAATAGTACTACTTAAAGAAGATTCAGAAAATTAAGTTTTAATGCCTTAGAATTGCTTGGGAGGCCCATATTTAAATTTCATCAGGACATAAAACAGTTGTGGAACTACTGAATTGGTATTTCACATTTCACTTTGCTCTTCACTGTCAAAACAACTCCTAGTCAGTATCTTCTGATAAAATGGGCCAAGCTTGGACCCTTGTTGGTGGTCATCTTCAGGAGTACTAGAGGAATGGATGGAGGCACCTCCTCTTGTCTCTAGTTACCTCTAATAAAAAGTCCTAGGACTTTCGGACTTCTTAAAATCACAAGGTCACCTCCAAGCCTGGACATGTCTTTCTTGGGATATATTCATTCATTTAAGATCAGGAAAAGACAAACATGAAAGTAGCAACCCAAAACTCAGGTTCAAGTTTGTCTAGACTTGTTGTTGCTGTTTAGTCATTTCAGTTGTGTCTGACTCTTTATGATTCCATTTGGAGCTGGAATGGTTTGCCATTTCCTTTTCCAGCTCGTTTTACAGATGAGGAAATTGAGGCAAATAGGGTTAGGTGACTAGCCCAGGGTCACACATCTAGTAAGTATCTGAGGTCAGATTTGAACTCAGGAAGATGAGCCTTTCTAATTACAGGCCTGGAGCTCTATCCATCCATCCATTCTAGCTACCCCATTGTGTGCCACCCCTTCCCTGCCCCTTATCGTAAATGTCACGAAAAATTCAGACATTGTCCAGTCAGAAGGGAAGAGAATTGAGGATTGGAGTCACTTTCTTTTAAATATACACTAGCCATTAATTAATCAATGGTTAACAAGGGGACTGCTTTGTTATGTCAAAGTTTTATTTTAGTTTATTTTTTAAAGTTTTATTTTCATTCTCAGCCTCCACATAGTTAGAAGCAGTTAGGAGGTTTTTCATTCCCAGAGGGATCAAGTACTGAGTCAACATGACCCTGGAGTCTCTGGAAATTTATAGAGATGCTCCAGGCACATATCTATGGATAGATCAATAGATCTATAATGAACATTTATATAATATTAAATACATATACATATAATATATAGTTATATATGTATATATACATACATGCATATATATGAGACAACTTTCAATGCTATTCTTGTTGACTGTGACTCTTTCCAACCTTCCTTCTGTACTCTCTGTGCATTTAAGAACTGCTCAATGATGCTGTTTCTTTTTTTTACCTTCTTTTTTGTCTATTCTCTTTCGAAAAAATAATACAAAGCCCTTGTAACAGATTATAAATAGTAAAGCAAAGTATATTCACATATTAACCATGTCAAAAATGTATGTCTAAATATGCAGATTTAAGATTCAAGATGCATATTTTGAATCCAATCACCTCTCTGTGAAGAGGTGTGATAAAAGTGGACTTTTGGGAAGACATACCTGACTCCATTTTGCTCTGTATTAGACATTTTGCTGTGTATGACTTTTGAATAAACTGCACAATAAACTTTGAATAAAATTTCTCTTTCGAAAAAATAATACAAAGCCCTTGTAACAGATTATAAAGAGTAAAGCAAAGTATATTCACATATTAACCATGTCAAAAAAATGTATGTCTAAATATGCAGATTTAAGATTCAAGATGCATATTTTGAATCCAATCACCTCTCTGTGAAGAGGTGTGATAAAAGTGGACTTTTGGGAAGACATAACTGACTCCATTTTGCTCTGTATTAGACATTTTGCTGTGTATGACCTTTGAATAAACTGCAGGACTAACTACAATATACAGTTCCCTTCAGTGTTTTCTTTGTTACTTTAATTGATATTAAAAGATTTAATTGTTAGAAAAAAATTTTTTGACAGCCTAAAGAATGTTTCCCTCCCTTAACTAGTCTGACAGATGATAAATGGTATTTTTTGATTAAGTGAACTAGCTATACTAACAAGGACAAATCCCTTTCCATCTTTTGTAGCTAATGATATACATTCTTCTTAATGAGCACACCCCTTTTGCCCCTGTGTTCCCTGTATACTACAATAAGCAGTTATCATGTTGATTTGTCTCATGTAATGTATAAACTACTAGCTGAATTGTGAAAGACACATGTTTCCATCATCTGCTGTGGAGTTTGTCATGCCCTGAGTGAATAAACAGAAGTAAAATTTTTCTTTGACTTGTCCTAGTTTATTGGCAGAGGCTAGTAGATGTTTCCTGGCTTTATCATTAGTCCTTTGGAACTGTGGTTAGTTATTACCATTAATCAGAGTTCTTAAATATTTCAAAGTTGTTTGTATTTATAATGCTGTTATAATACGAATTGTTCTTCTGGATTTGCTCTTTGTACTCTGCATCAGTTCACATAAGTCTTTCCAGATTGCTCTGTGCCCATCCTTTTCACCATGGTCCAGTAATATCCCATTACATTCATGTGCAATAGAGTGATCAACCTTTCTTCGATTGATGGTAACTTCCTTAGTTTCTAGGTCTTTGCTAAAACAAGAAGGGCTATTATCAATAGTTTTGTATGTATAGATCTTTCCCCACTTTTTGATTTCTTTGGGGTATATGCACAACAGGGGCTTCACTGGGTCAAAGGGTTTGCTCAGTCTAATGACTTTTTGGGAGTAGTTCTAAATGGATCCCCAGAATAGCTTGACCAGTTTACAGATCTACCAAAATTAACGTGCCTATCTTCCCACATTCCCTTCAACAATTTTCATTTTCCCTTTTTTTGTCATCTTTACCAATCTATTGGATTTGAGGAAGAAATTTTTTATTTGCTTTAACTTACATTTCTCTAATTATTTAGAGTATTTTTTTTCATATGATAGCTTGGATTTCTTCCTTTAAAATCTGTTCATATCTTTTGACCATTTATCTATTGGGGAATGGCTTTTGTTCTTATATATCTCAATCAGATCTTTATATATCTGAAATATGAAACCTTTATCAGAGAAACCTGTTGAAAATATTTTCCCCCAGTTACCTATTTCCTAAAAGGATTCTGTTAATCCCTTTTTGGAAACACTCTAGATATGACCAAATCTTTCATCCCTTTCCACCCTCTTCAGAGTTCTGGGGCAGGGGGGAGAGGGAATTTAATCAACCAGAGAGAAAAACCTGATATTTTCTCATTGGAGTCAGATATTGGCCCTCCTTCCAGGATTGAACCTGGTCTCTATGTATATAAAACTGGAACCCCTTAATGGGAAAATAATACATTATTCTTTATCCTTAAATTGTGGGTCTTTTTTGTAAAATAAAGTTATCAGACTAGATCATAGGATTTAGAACTAGAAGAGACTAAAATCATCTTGTCCAACTCCCTCATATCATGAAAGAGGAAACTGTAGCCAGGAGAAGTTGTATGCAACTTTGCCCAACCTAATGTATGACACAAGCAGGATTGAAATCCAAAGCTAATAAATGCCCTGCCTTCAGGCAAGTGCAACTATGAATTTAAAAAATTTCATCATTTTCTTCCTTTAATTCCTAAGGTTCCTTCCATCTATAAATCTAAAATCTTATGCCCTGTAATACTTCTTATCTCATGTTGTTTCCTCCTGGAAACAACCAAGAAATTTCCAAGCCATTTCCCCTTCCCAGGAGACTTGTTAATATCCAGTCTCTTTAAAGAGTTTTTCTAAACTCTTGAAGTGAGCAGTTCATGTTACACTGATTCTTAACTTCCCTCAGCAATTCATATGTTTCCCTCCACAGATACAGTGCATCAAAAATCAGTCATGAACTGCAACAGTTTCTTAGCTTATTTCGGCTCCGTTATACAGTTATTAATGTTTTAATTTTAGTTTTGAGCTCATGAAAAGTAAGTGTAAACCAAGTTGTTATGAAGGACAGAGCATTGCTGTATTAAGAACATTTGACTCAGTCACAGTGTTTTTATTTCTAAAAGCATGTAACCTGCTGGCCTGGTCCCATTGTCCCCAAAGGTATATGTGGTGAAACAAGAACCATGAACTCCAACATTTGGAGAGCTGCAGTTTTGTCCCCAAGCTAGTGACATATTATATTTGGAATCTTTGTTGGAGAGTTTTGTCCATGTTTTTGATCAAGATCCTGAAGTAGCTAATACTGTGAATAATAATAAAAGTAGTAGTAGTAGTAGTAGTAGCAGTAGTAGTAGTAGAAGTAGATAGCATTTATTTATTTAATTTTTATGATTAAAAAAAGTTTATTACAATGTACAATAGACTCATTAAGATGACACTTAATCTTGGCTGCGGGCGGCAACAGATGTCGAAGTAGGAAATGCTGATGTCACATAGCAAGAGAGAAACCAACAGGAATCACCATTTTATCTACACAGGATCTTCTACCTTTTGCCAGATTTCTTAATCTCACCACAAGTGGTCCCTTCCCAGAAGCTTCTGCTTTTAACTCTTCCAGTTTTTTATGTTCTTCTTTTTGTTTGAAAGCTATATCTTCCTCATGCATTTCCTTGGTTTGCTTCTTGGGCTGCTTCAGAGTCTTCTTCTTACCAACCTCACGACCAGACATCGTGCCTGCTGCTCAGCTTCCTTGAACCCCTTCGGTGCCAGAAGAGATAGCATTTATTTATCACTTTAAGGTTTACAAAGTGTTTTAAAATTTGTGATCTTCACAACAACTCTGGGTGGTAGGTGATATTATTATTCCCATTTTTAGAGATGAAGAAAGCTGAGAGCAATTAAATGACTTGTCCAGAGTCATGTAGCTAGTGCTAAGGTAAGCTAGGTGGCACACTGGGTATTAGAATCAAGAAGACGTAAGTTCAAATGTGGCCTTACTAGCTGGGTGGCCCTGGACAAGTCATGTAACTCCTGTTTGCCTCAGTTTCCTCATCTGCAAATTGGGTATGATAACAGGCCCTGTCTCATAGGGTTGTTTTGAGGATCACATGAGATAATATTTGTAAATCACTTATTATTAGTGTGTGTCCGAGGCAATATTTGAACTTCTGACTCTAAGTCCTGTGTTCTATTGTGCCATTTAGTTGCCACTAAGCAAGCAGCAAATGAGTCTCCTTGTGTGTGTTTAAATTAATAATGAGAGACATGATGGCATACTGGAGAGAGGAGTGGCCTTGGGAGTGGACCCTCAATGAACAGAATGAGAACTGGGTAAGTTAGTTATGTCACTGGTCAGTTAAAATCTCCATACCTCAAGCATCTCTCCAGGACTCTAAATCAATCAGTCATTTATTAAATGCCTCCTACGTGTCAGGCACTATGTTAGATGCTATTATATAAAGACAAAAAATCAACTATTGGACTATAAGTTAATAACTGACATTTATATATAGTGTTTTAAAGGTTTACAACACACTTTGCATATATCATCTCATTTGCTTCTCACAACAACCCTATGAAGTAGATATTTCTATTACCTTCATTTTCAGATGAGGAAACTGAGATTATAGAGTGTTAAGTGACTTGCCCTATGTCAGATGACTAGATTTGAGGTAAAATTTGAACTCAGGTCTTCCTGACTCCAGGCTCTATCTGCTGTGCCACCAAACTACCTCAATGGGTAGAAGAAATGGGTGAAAAATGTATAGAAGTAAAATTAGGCTTAATGTAAATGTAACTAGGGGCTCAGAATTCATTTGCATAAGACTCCTTATTAGCGAAGATTGATTATTCAATTTGTGGGAGATGGAGTTGGCAAAAATTTGGGAAAAGAGAGATCTCAGTTTTCTGATTTCTAGCTTCAAGAGAGAAGACATAAGGTTCCAGGTTCTCTTCAGGGAGATATCCTTGAAGGGAGATTCTGGGAAGAATGCAATGTATAAAGGATCCAGCACTTTCAGTATATCTTTATTTCTAACTTGCCATAGTAGAGACTTTTGGCTATTTCCCCTTGAGGGAAATCTGGGAATCTCTTTCTTGGAACTGACATATTTCCAAGTGGAGAGCTCATTCACTGTGTATTGACTGGTCCATGTTCTCATTTGTATAACTTCTCTGATTTCTGTTTGCTATCAGTGTGGAGAGATGGGCTTATTTGCTAATCATTATGTGTGATGTTTGCGTAATTGGCACTGGGCAGGAAGGAAGTCAAACCTTGGATGTTTGACTTGGAACATTCCTTCCCCATTAAAGAATATCATAGCCAGAATATCAATATCATCTTGAATCTAAAAATATTTCCCTTTGACCAATAATATTTAGGCAGAAGAGATAGATAATGATTCTATATAGAATATTCTCTACAGAGGGCATATAGTACCTGCTCTCTGAGTAGAGCAGAGAGACCAGCCTTATGGCCCCAGTCTCTTGCTCCCCTGATGGCAAGAGATTTTCAAAATTTTATTTTATTTTAAAATGGAATAAAACATGCATTTCTATAATTTAAGTCATTTTTGGAGATGGCTGGGTTGAGAAGACACTAGAGATAATCTGTTCATACTTTCCCTAGAGTCATGTTGTACAGACAGACCCAAGTGGATGCTCATAACCTTTGTGAGCAATGTTCCCTGCCCCCCCTTCTCCCCCCCCCCCCCCCCCCGCAATACTGACAAACAACAGAAATGGAGTGGGCACTTTAGGAAGTAATTGGTTTCTCTTCACTTGAGGTTTTTAAGTAAAGGCTGAATGACCACTTGTCAAATTGTGCAGGGAATTCTTTTTCAGGTATAGGTTCAAATTAACTGGCACCTTTAGACACCAGGTTCAGCCCTGTACCATATTGTTTTTGAAAAGATGTATTAAATAAAATAAAACATTCCTCAAGTTTTCTTCAAAATAAGTATTTTTAAAAAGTCAATTGGGGCTAAGTAACTTGCCCAAGATTACACGGCCAGTTATTTCGTGTGGGTGTTAAGTATCTGAGGCCAGAACTGATCCCGGGTCTCCTGACTCCGGGGCCGACACTCTTACTCACTGTTCCACCTGGCCGCCCCCAAAATAAGTATTTTGAAAACTTAAAGTAAAAGATCTTTGGAGCATCTCATGGTAGTGTCTTGTGGTAAATGGTAAAGCCAGTGTCCTTGGGAAATAAGCTGTTTCCCAAAAGTTCTTCATCTAGATAGTTGAAGTTTACTTCCTTGAGCACCATCATGTTAAAAAAAAAATCAACCACTTAAATGAGTCTTTTCTAAAAATGCATCATATACTTCCCTACCTCCTTAGACAGAGTATACTGAACATAACCTAGTCTTTTCTACCTGATTCTGGGTTGTTGCTATAAACAGCAGTCATTGTTATACAGACCTAGGGCTGTTTGTTGGTTTTCTTATTTCTTCCTGGGCTCTGGCTGTCACCTTTCACAACTGTCAGTGTTTGTGAGCCCAGAAGCCCCAGGGCTTTGTTGCTGGTGGTCTGCTGTCCACTCTTTGAAGAGCTGAAGGTTACTAAGGGAATTCTGATGACCAAGCTTATTAAATATGGAACTTCATTTTATATAGTCCTAGTGCAGCAGCAGAATGTTAGTGAAAGTGGGGCAACTGTTCAGATGGGAAGATGTTGACAGTGTTATATTCCTGCAGAAAGATGAAACATATGAACTTAGGACTTTTAAAAAAATTATTATTATCTTTTTAGCAAGAACTATTGATCAAGATAGAAAACTACCAGATGGGGGTTTCCCCTTGCAAAACTTTGGATTCTTCCTCCTCAGGATTTTCTCTCCTGTAATCCTGGTCTGGAAGATTTCAAATGCTTGGCTCTGCTTGCCAGTTGCTAGTTATAGCTATAACTGGTAGGCCATGGTTGAGGGCCCCAGAGGGGTTCTGGGCTTCACTCAGTGCCTGGCCTTATGGGTAGCTGTTTTCTTTGCAACTTTACAAAAATAAAAATGTCTTTTTCTCTCACTTCTGAGCTCAAGACTATCCTTCAGGTAACTGAGTTTGTCAGAAGGCTGGTTGTTGGTTAAGTTTTGGGTAAGAATTACTGTTCTATATTAAAATATGAGTAGTTTAACTGAAGAGCATAACTACTGAGCTCAAAGCATGGCCTGTTCATTCTTCCCTGTTTCTTTGTAGCTCTTGTACAATAGTGGTCCTCATACTTCCAGATATATAATTTTAAGTATTGATGCCCCCTGCAAAAAACCCCGAATGGGCAGCTATTTTCTTTTTTGTTCACGATGAGAATAGGCTGTCTTAAATTTTAGTGCAAACCTTATGTCCAGAGATGGGGCAGCTAGATGGCTCCATGATAGAGTGCTGGGCCTGAAATCAGGAAAACCTGAGTTCAAATTTGACATCAGACACTTAGTAGCTGTATGACCATGGACAAGTCACTTAACACCTTTTGCTTCAATTTCCTCATCTGTAAAATGAGCTGGAGAAGGAAATGGTAAACCACTTCAGTATCTCTGCCAAGAAAACCCCAAATGAAGTCACAAAGAGTTGGATATGACTGAAACAACTGAACAACAACATCAAAATCTTCATTTTGGCAAACTTTTGGTTTTTTAAAACCCCTTTGTATAGGGGTGGAGCTAGAAGACTAAAGAAAAATGGAATCATTTTCTATTGCCTGTTTTATTTTTTTTCTTCTCAGTATGGGCAGTTCTTATGCTGCTGTTGCTGCTGCTGCTGCTAGTGATGGCTACAGGCTGGTGATGTTGCAGTTTAAACCCAGGGATGCCAAAAACTGTTGAGGTGGGGGCTCTGCCCATCCAAAACTGCTGTGGTTTCATGATGTGTTGTGGTGGAACCGTCTCAAAGAATTCAGAGTCAGACCACCTCTAATCCAAATATAGGCATTTCTTGAGATTGATGCCTCTTCATGAAGCAGGCTAAATTCCAAGAAGAACCAGCAGCTTTAGAGAAAGCAAGATGGATTTTTATAGGGTAAAGATGCAATTACATAATAGAAATTTACATAGAATAGAGGGATATCATTAATATTAAAAAGGCGGGCGGATTTTGTTAAGGGATTAAGTAATGGAGGAGGGGTCCCATCTATAGTTTGGTGGTTAAACAGTCTGGTCATTCTGTCCTCCAACTGGCTAGCTATTGTGGTCCTGTCTTGGGCTAGATGGATGATGTGATTGTGATTGAATACAATAACACACCTGTTTCTGTGGGAATGGGTCTGGGGGCAGTGACCAGGTAGAGGCAGTAGCTAGGTTCCCATCACATGGACACACCTGCTGTTTCTGTGGGAACTAAGAGTTTAGGGACATATCTGTTGTTCCAGTGAGCAGTGAGGCATATAACAAAGAAGTTAGGACACTGGAGTGGGGGGTAGGTAGGTGCAGTGGGCCTGCTGTTCAGTAGGGCCAGGCCTATAATGAAGTTTGAATATTGGGGCTGGGGACAGCTTCATTAGGATTCCATCAGTGATACATTATGGTACAGTGTACAGAACTCTCCATTTAGATTCTGTGGACCTGGGTTCAAATTCTGACTCACTTATCATTTCTCTAACCTTGGACAAGTCCCTTAACATCTCTGCGATTTAGTTTTCTCATCTGTAAAATGAAGGGGTTGAATTAGATTACATTCCTGGAAAAGGGACTAAAATAAAATTTAAAAGTTTAAAAAAAATTAAAAAAGTAAGATCCTATAAGTAGAGTATTACCTATATGAGAAACTTTCTATACAAGCACAAAGGAGCTTGACCTTGAATGAGGTGAATGAGAATAAGAGGGAATCTGTTTTGAGCCCCATGTCTGAATGGTATGCAGAGAACTGAAAAATGAGAAAGAGACACATGGCTTTAGAGGAAATACTTTGGAAGATAGAATTAGAAGAACAAAAAAAGGAGGCAGCTAGGTGGCCGTCAATAGAGTACCAGCCCTGGAGTCAGGAGGACCTGAGTTCAAATATGACCTCAGACACTTAACATTTACTAGCAGTGTGACCTTGGGCAAGTCACTTAACCTCAATTGCCCTGCCCTCCCCCCTTCAATAAGAAGAACAAAAATATCCTTTCTTTGGAAACCTACAACAGGTTGAGTACAAATCCTTTTGGAATTTTTTTTTTTGGTACCAAATTAGAGTGTGAGGGGAAAACTATGACCAAGTTTTACAAGGCTTGTTGTTTACCCTAACAGCACTCTGGGGAAAAGAGGCAGGTAGCAAGTATTTTTTATCTACTAGTAGGATGCAAAATTACTTCTGGATGTTTTCCTGGTCCCAACTTCTGATTACCAGTCTCTAATTAGATTGAGGTGTGTTAGTGTTGGCAGATGAGTGAGTACTGTATTTGTTCTTGTATGAGTTGAAATTATGAGTTCCATGTAACCTTATTTCCAAGCCTTGGAGTTTAGCCCAGACTTGAAAGTTATTAGTTATTATGTGTTATCTGAAGGGAGTCATTTAACATATAAACTGAAAAGCACTGGCTATGCCTGTTGGAACTCACTGTCATGCCATTAATGTACCCCATGGGGCCCCCAACACAACAGATCTCTTAGAAAAGCCACATTCAGGTTCAAGGGACTAGCTGGTTCAGCATCCACGCAGAACCACAGCTCACAAGCCCCCAGAGTGGCGATTTCTTTTGCTAGTCAGTCAAAGGACATACTAGCTCAAAACAAAAGACATTTAATTATGTATTATAGTAAATAAAGTGACTAAAGAAGAGCCCTCATAGATATAACCCCACAGACGAACACACTTAACTTAGTTAAGGCCTCATTACCACCTACCTTGAAGATCTTCCTGCTTTTAACTCTCATTCTGCTCCACTCCTTAGTGCTGCTGCCAGACTTTCTTCTCCTCTGTTCAAAAATCTTCAAGGGCTTCCTCTTTTCCATTGAGTAAAGTTTAAATTCCTCTATATGACATTCAAGGCTCTCCATCATCAGGTGCCACCCCACCTTCCCAGACTTATCTCATATTTCGCCCCTCTTTGCACTTTGTTCCAGCCAAACTGGCCTACTCTCTGCCCCATCACCCATGGTGTCCTCTCATACCACTAGCTTGAGTCAAATGAGGCTATAAGCTCTGACCCTCAATGTGGCCTAGCCCTAGGGATTCACACCTGTGTGTCTTGACTCACTTTGTTCCCTGTGCTTGGAATAATGATAACTCAAATTTATGTATCAGTTTGGAGGTTTATAGACAATTTGACTCAGACAACTGCATGTTCACTATTTGGCTCCAACATTATTTCAAACAGGTAACTGAGTCTCATAAAGTAACTTGCCTATGTTTTACTTAATTTTTTCCCCTCCAGCATCTCTCATGGACAGGCACAATGGACAGAGGTTGATTTTGTTGTGAAGGACAGAGTCGGGCTCTAGGCCTCTTGCAGTGTATTGATGAATCTTGCTCTGAAAAGCAGACTTGTGTTCCTGAGGAAGGGATAGTGCTTGCCTAGTTCTCTTTGCTGTCTGTATCCACCAGCTCAGGGATTGTAATAAGCTCAGAAGTTCAAGTAAAGTAAAAACAAAACAAAAAAACTTCTCACAGAATGATTGGAAAGATTATTGGCCAGCCAGTGGGGGAGGTGGGGAAGGAGAGACGGTGACCGAGAGGACCGGTCTTGGTTCCAGTCTCCGCTCCAGTGATGAGGAGGAAAAAAATTACTGCCATGATCCATGAGCCAGTTCCTTCAATGTCAATAGCAGTCAGAGACTTCCTGGAAATATCAATACTTGTCCAAAGAAATAGGGTAGCGTGGGTGCCAGGAAGCCCTGAGAAGACCAGTAACAGTCTGGGAAGTGTGCTCCCTGCCTAAGTCAGCCTTCGGAAAGGAGAGAACTGAGAAGAGTCATTTTCATCTCTCGTGTCTAAAATGAAGGAATTGAAATGGAGGGCTTCTGAGGCCTCTTCTAGCTCTGGATTCATGTGTGGCTTGGGTCAATTCGTTAAACTTCTCTGGGCCTCAGTTTCCCCATGTGTAAAATAAAACAGTTGGTCTAGATTGGGGGCAGGGAACCTGTGGCCTTGAGGCCACATGTGGCCCTCTAGGTACTCAAGTGAAACTGGATTCAGTCAATGGGCTGCCCTTGAGGACCTAGAGGTAACCTCAAGGCTGCAGGTTCCCCACCCTGGTCTAGATGGTCTCTGGATCAATAATGCTGTGTATATACTAAGACCTCTCTGGACCTGTTTCCTCATCTGTCAAGTGTGGGAGATGGACCAGGCAGTCTCTAGGGTCCCTTTGTGGTCTCAATCTGTTATCCTATGCCCAAGTCATCAAGGTGAACTTGGGTAAGTTGTTTAACTTAGAGAGATGGTGTGTCCCAGTGTATGGAGTGCTTGGACTTGGAGGTAAAAATATATGGGCTCTTATTAACTGACATATTAACCTTGGGCAAGTCACTTAATATCTCTGGGACTCAGTTTCCTTATCTATAAAATGAAGAAGGTTGGACTAGATGATCTTCCAAGTTCCCTTCCAAGTCTAAATGGATAATCCAATATCAGAGACATTCTTAAATTTTTTTGAAGTTGAAGGAATGGAGGCAGAAGGAAAGGGCAGGAGACTTGGGTTGGAAATGTGGAAGACTACATTTTGAATAGAGAAGGAGGCAGCATGTCAGGTCCTGTGGGTCCCCATCAACTTCTGTGACTTTTTACAAATACTGTATCTTTCAGAGTTACTTCAATAATTCAGACAAATCATGGCCTCACAAATGTGAGCGTGCACTACAGTGGCATAAATAACAACCCATCCAGACTTTCCCATCCCATGCTATTTTTGCTTGCGGCATCACATATATTCTTCAGAGGACCTACTCGTGTCTCCGGAGGCTTTCTTCTACATCCCTATCAGTGTAATACCAAAGCAGTTCAACTATTATCACTCACTCTTTCTTCAAGTCTGGGCCTTCTCCCTTTCCAGTTGTATATAACACACTAGCTTAGAAAGATAGATAGATGGGGGGCGGCCAGGTGGCTCAGCGAGTAAGAGCACCGGCTCCAGTGTCGGGATGACCTGGATCAAATCAGGGCTCAGATACTCAGCACCACACCCAGAAATAATAACTGGCCGTGTAACCTTGAGCAAGTTACTTAACCCCAATTGCTTTAAAAAAAAAAGAAAGAAAGAAAGATAGATAGATGGATAGATAGATTAATTGATAGATTTATCTATTGACAGTTTGATAGAAAAAAAGAAAGACTGATAGGTAGATAGAAAAATAGATAATTTGTTAAGCACTTATATACCAGACATTGTACTATAAGTGAAGAGTACAAATACAAGAAAACAATATATTCCCTGCCCTTAAGGGGCTTCCATTCTAACAAAGGAGACAAGACAAAAAGGAGAATCAGAAAGGGGGATGGGGAGTAGCAGTATGGTTTGGAACTTGAGTCTGGGACATTAAGTAGAGGCCTGTTTTTTAGGAAAGATAAAGTTAAAGCTCATCTTTTAGTGCCCAAGGTAGCTCTAGAATCAGAGTACATGGTTCCTCTGACGATGATGGCTAGAGTAGAGGTGGTATGATCTGGGATTGCCTGGGTTATGCCCATATAGCCAGCAGGGATGCTCCATCCTGTGCCTAAGGTATGGCTAGCATTCTGTCTTCAAGGAGATGAGGCACAGAAGATGGTTATATGCAGGCAGCTATTTATACCTTCCCTCCTTCCACCTTCCTTTCTTTTGTGCCATTTGCTCTTAAACAAAATGTGGTTGGAATTGAAAGTTGCATTTCCCTTTGAGAAAGGTCAACATACTTTGTTCCAGGGTTAAAAAGATTGAGCTATAGGGACAAGACTGGCATGAGGCCAAGGATTAGAGAACCTTGTGGCCAAGTGCTTGTGTTGCCCTGTGTAGCAGGTGCACTGTCCTCAGTAGAGGCCCCTGGGGCACTCTGAGGTCCCTGTACTGAAAGAAAGTCAGATGCTGGGTGTTAAAGACTGAGAGGCATGGGAGAACCTTTCACAAAATTCTCAACTGAGAAAAACCAACAACTGAATTTCGCTGATAGCTTTCAGATGGATTTCAATCTTCTGAAGGGCTTCTGTTCTGACTTGGAAGTTAATGAAATATATGGGGGGCTTGAGAGGAAAGAAGAGAGTTAACCATATTGATGCCAGAAAAGGAGAACAGAAGGATGTTCATTTTATAAATGAGCAAATTGATGCCCAAGAGTTTGTATGACTTCTCCAAGGTCATACCAGTAGCAAGTGACAGAGCTGAGATTCAAACACAAATCTTTTGAAATAGTATTTAATTTTCCCTCCAGTTATATGGAAACAATTTTTAACATTAATTTTTACAAAATTTTGAATTCCAAGTTTTTCTCCCTTCTTCCCTCCCCTTCCCTTTTCCTAAAGTGGTTACAATCTGATAGAGATTATTCATGGGCAATCATGTAAAGCATATTTCCACATTAGTCATGTTGTGAGAGAAGAAAGAGATCAAAAGGACAAAACCCACAAAAATAAAGAAAGTGAAAATGGTATGCTTCAGTCTCCATTTAGCCTCCATCAGTTCTTTCTTTGGAGGTGGATGGCATTTTCCATCATGAGTCCTTTGGAATTGTCTCGGATCACTGTGTTGCTGAGAAGAACTAATCACTCATAGTTGGTCATCACACAATGTTGCTGTTACTGCAAACATGAATCTTCTGACCTTCATTCCTATGTTCTTTCCATTATATTACACTGTTTGGGCAAGCGCAGTAAATGAGTGAACCCTTTCATCTTCCACCCCATCATTCTTTTTTCTTCCTTCCTCTCTCTGTGACAAAATGTCAGCTTGCTTTGGGAAGAAAGGAAGACACTAGATATAAAGGATCATGCCAGGATGGGATTTTCTGTTCCCTGAAGTCCTTCCCCCCATTCTCTCACTCTGCAGGTAAATAAGTATCAATCCTAAGATGAATTTGTCCAGGCATGGATACAACTTTGTGAATTTTAGAAGATGATGGGTACCATTGAGGGTAAGCAGAAGTGGGATAAGATTTCTTCCATTCTTTCTCTTATTTTTTCCTCCTCCCATTCCCTCCTTACCATCATATCCTGCAGCCGCAGACCCCTACTGCTTACTGGCAATGGGATAAGGTGATTAGTGAGAACCAGAGCTTAGACAGGGCAAAGACATTGGTGGGGAGGGTCCCAAGAAGCAGTGACATTGGAATGGTAATGCATTCCATAGCAGCATTAAAGAAAGAGAGAAACTAAGGAAGTAAAAGTCATATCAGAAAAAGGGGAAAAGAGATCTTGGGATACAGCCACAGGCTGGGTCTTCATATATAAGGAACATAGGAGCTAAGACTGGCTATATTCCCAAAGGAAAGACCAAGAGACAAAGAAAAGAATAGGTACTGAACCAGATGCTTCTTTTTCTCAGAGTTTTATCTCTATTCTAATTATCTTGAGTTTGTAGAGGTCATACCAAACAATTTGTTCAGTGAAAAATATCAATGTGAAGAACAAAATTTTGACACAGTCCCCTATTTTGTTTTTGATGAAACATATTATTTTGTGACATTAGAAAGAGGTGTGATTGGTTCTGAGTGTTTTCAATCAAACTCATTTCCCCCCTCTTTCCCAGAATCTCATTTTAAAGCCCAACAGTAGGCTTTCCATTTCACATCTGTGAGGGACGCAATGAGTGCACAGGGCAAGCAGCCTTTGGGTAATGACAATAGGTAATATGAGCTTCTTGCTTCAACTGCCTTTATGCCTGCTGTTTATTTCTGAGGCTGCAGTTCTGTGCTGTTGAGTTTTCCTCCCTTCAGTCTGACTCATTCTGAATCACACAGAGCACGTTCTTGCTGAGATGGGGCACACGAAACAGAGGGCTGCCAGGGCTCGTTCCGTACCATTAAGCTATTGTGGGAGTCGTTCTACTAGAGATGTCTGTTGTGCACTCGGTACAAAAAGCTCGAGAGTTTGTGGGTGGTGCATGGGAGGATCCAGGCAGAGGGGAGAAGGGTTGTACAGGAGGAATTACTTTTTATTCTTTTTTTTTTCCCCTTTCTTGCTAGGGAAATATGCAATAGGAGATCACGAATATATGCTAATCCCTTTCACTGATTACAGGTGAGGATTCTATGTGGACAATTCTAATGATGCTATTAGAAAAGTCCTTTCTGTATCCGTCTAGCATCAATGTGGGATAATATGACCAGAGGGATGTGCTTGGTGGGTTAATGCACCCCTGTAAAGGTCCCTAAAGAAACAGCTACGTGAGCATTCTAAAGATCGGCATACAGCATTCCAAGTTTTCCAGGGAGAGGAGTTCCTTACCTCTGTGGCAAGAAAATATTACCAAATGACATTTTCTTGATCATCACTTTCCTTAAAGTCAATTTCCTTGTCATCCTTCCACAGGGGATTAGAGGATGATACCCTAGACAGTAAGAAGGAGTGTGATCTTCAAGGATATAGGGAGGTTTCCGTTCATTAAGAACCCACTGAGGCTGAACATGTCGCACATTCTGACAAATTTAATCCAGCAAAGGAGTGTCCCTGCACCCAGTGAGAGAAAGGCATTTTCACAGAGCAAGGAAAGGGGCCATTATGGCAATGGGGGAAATCATCTGTTTATTTATCCCACAGATCATAAGTTTTGTGTGGGTGGGAGAATAGGGAGACTGGTAAGAAGAGAATTTATGAATGCTGTATTTGGAACACAGAAAGAAAGAAACAAAGGGCATTCAATTATTAAACCTTTTCTTTGTGACCCAGGGCAAGTCACTTAACCACTCTCAGCCTCAGTTTCTATATCTGTAAAATGGAGATAATAATAGGAACCTATCTTAGATGATTGTTTTGAGGCTCAATGAAATAATTTATGTAAATCACTTTTCAAGCTTTCAAGCACTAAATAATGTCTTCTATTATTATTATTAATAGTAAAGCATTAAAGTTCAATTGATTTACCTTAGCAGTAGCAGCAATTAAGAACTGGATTTACTAATGTTATAGGTGTAGAGGCATTGATAAAAACAATTACTCGTTAATATCAAGCAATCTGAATAAAGCATGTGATTGGCTCTGAAATAACATTTTTAAAAGGTGTGTGTTTGTGTCTTACATTTAGAAGAAATGCACAAACTAGAGAAATGGGAGATAGAGACTGGGGAAAAGATAGCACATCTTTGAGTCACTGCAAGTCTTTTGATTTGAAAGCCCCTCCATAGTTGCAAGCTAGAAGAAAGGACTCCCCCCCCCCCGAAAAAGTATAGCTTGTAGTGAAATCCATTATCTGCTTCCTCTGAATTCAGTTCACACACAACCCTCTCATAGGCTATGAGGAGGTTCAATCTGTTCCAGCACAATAACCACAATCCATTAAACTCTATTCTCTGTAGCCTTTGTTCCCAGTTACTGTTCCCGCATTCTGTATTTGGGAGAGAGAGAGTTTAAAAAAAAAACACAAAAAATGAAAACCATACTGACTTTATATATGGACAATCAGTTTAACTCCTTCAGTGTAGTCTTGATTCTATTATCCCAAATACAACATACATGTTGCAGGGCAAAGATAATATCATGAAAAGGAGATAACAAAGAATAAAGTCTGTTGGTTGATAGAATTGCATTAGCTATTGAAATTCCTCCAAGAGGTTTTTGACCATATCTGCCCCATGGGGCAAAGAACTGAGTCAGTCATCCGAATAATTTAAACCCCCAAACTTCCACTTGAAATATCTAGATGTTGTTTGCTTCCTCCATTAGACTGTGTGCTGTTTGAGAGTAGGAAAAGTCTTTTGTCTTTATTTGTATCCCTGGAGCTTAACACATTGCCTGACACAGAAGGTGCTTAATATATGCTTGTTGATTTGACTTTTAAAAACCAGTCCTAATTGGAAATTGTTCTAATCCACATTTTATATGTAATAATGAACACAACAGAAAAGGATGTTTTAGCTCATACTTGAAAATGAATTGCTAAATCTTCGGGTGGTTGTAGATAAAAAGGGAAAGATGTCTTTGGAAAAGATGAGAAAAATCAAGGAAAATTGTGTACCACACGGTCTCCAGCTATCTGTGTGAAATGAAACATGGAAACATCTGCATTGCAGATGAAACCCAGAACTGAGAAAATAGTAGGCAATCTCTGAGACAGATCTCTGATAAAAGAAAAACCAAAAAATGAATGAATGCCAGCATGTTTTTGAGCCCTGGAAACATACTCAAAACATAAATAGCTTCAGAGAACACTTATTAATGTTCCTAACGTTAATTTTTTGATAAAATGTTTCAAGGTTTTGTGGGTGCACTGTTCACTCTCTCTAATGCTACACAGGGGAAACCCCTCCATGTCACAGTCTTTCTGTGCTGCTGTGGCTGAAAAAATTCACCCAATATCCAAACTTCTGATGATAAAAATTTTCAGATTTAGCTAGAATGGTCCTTGGATGACAGATACAGAGTCCATTGCTAGACCTGTATTGAAGCTCTTTTAGCCTATGTCCCAATGCAAATTTAGAAAGGCTTAGGATATCAAGGTCCAGTATAAGAAAACAAGGAACAGGAGTCAAGATAATAAAGCAAGCCAGCTTTATTGAGGCAACATATTTACAATATGAAAGCAGTCAGGGAGGACAAAGGTCTGATCTGCTGGAGTTTGGGTGCTCCCTCATTCCATATTGGAGACCTAGAAGGAAGGTAACACCCCAACCAGTAAAGTTTGGTATGTTTTTAATAGATGTCTTTTTATTAGAAGTGGGCATTTGAGGGAAGGGATCAAGGAATCTAAACCTGGAGACCGATGCTGATTCATGCTAGTGGGAGGGAGAGAAGACTCCAGGGGAAATGATGAACTTTCAGCTGATGAGAATCTTTGGGCCATTACTTTTGGTATTATTGTGACAGGGTGACTCAGGGGTTTTGAGCTTCCCTAGGGCTTCTTCATTTATTGGGGCAGTAAATTTGTTATTAAGGTCATTACAATCTAATAGCATTGGTGCTTTGTTATTATAGCCTTTAAGAAGACAGGGTCATCTTTGAGCTATAATGGGGCATTGTTGACTTTAGAAAAAATATAATTTTAAGATAATATAATTAGAAATATAATTGTTGGCTCTAGAGAGAGAGAAATTGAGTTCAAATTCAGTCTCTGACACTGCCTGTGTAACCTTAAGCAAGTCACTTATCCTTTTGGACCTCAGTTTTCCTCATCTGAAAAATGATCCTATGATCATCTACTAGAGTATAACAATTATATGAGGGAAACGCAAAGTTCTATGAGAGTTCAGAAGAGGGAGAATTCACTTCTAGATAGGAAGATTCATGAAGAAGGTAAAATTGAGCCCTGAATGAGATCCCCAAATGAAAACTCCTAGGAATATTATAGACAAATTCCAGAGCTCTCAGATCAAGAAACTGTTGCAAGCAGCCAGAAAGAAACAATTCAAATAGTGGGGACCCATAGTCAGAATAACACAAGATTTATCAGCTTCTACACTAAAGGACCAGAAAGCTTGGAATATGATATTCCAGAAGGCAAAGGAGCTAGGATTACAACCAAGAATCACTTGCCCAGCAAAACTGAGTATAATCCTTCAGGGGAAAACTGGATATTTAATTAAATAGAGGACTTTCAAGCAGTATTGATGAAAAGACTGAACTGAATAGAAAATTTGACTTTCAAATTCAAGACTCAAGAGAAGCATAAAAAAGTAAATTGAGAAGAGAAATCATAAGGGATTCAATAGGATTAAGCTCTTTACATTCCTACATGGAAAGATATTACTTTTAACTCATAAGAATTTTATCATTATTAGGACAGTTAGAAGGAACATACATAGACAGAGGGCCCAGGTGTGAATTGAATATAATGGGATGATGTAAAAAAAGAATTAAGAGGTGAGAAAGAGGAGTGAACTGGGAGAAGGAGAAGTAAAATAGGGTAAATTATCTCACATAAAAGAGATACAAAAGAACTTTCTCATTGGAGGGCAAGATGGGGGTGAGTGATGGACAACATTTGAATATTACTTCCATTGGAATTGTCTCAAAGAGGGAATTACATGCCTTCTCAGCTGGGTATAGAAACCAATCTTAATCTACAAGGAAGGAGGAAGGAAGGGGGATGACAGAAAGGGGAGACCGATAGAAAGGAAGGTAGATTTCTTGAGACAGTGGTCAGAAACAAATAGGGTGAAAGAAATAGGGTGAAAGGAGAGAGAGAGAGAGAGAGAGAGAGAGAGAGAGAGAGAGAGAGAGAGAGAGAGAGAGAGAGAGAGAGAGAGAGAGAGAGAGAGAGAGAGAGAGAAAGAGAGAGAGAGAGAGAGAGAGAGAGAGAGAGAGAGAGAGAGAGAGAGAAAGAGAGATAGAGAGAGAGAGAGAGAGAGAGAGAGAGAGAGAGAGAGAGAGAGAGAGAAGAGGAAATAAGGGGAAAAAGTAGGATGGAGGGAAATACAGTTAGTAACTATGAATGGGATGAACTGACCCAAAAAATGGAAGTAGATAGTAGAGTAGATGACATGATTTAGACATAAAGGATGATATCACAAGAAAATTAGGGGAGTATGGAATAGTTTAGCTGTCAGATCTATGAATAAGGGAAGAATTTATGACCAAAAAAAAAGATTACATTATGGGAAGTAAAATGTATGATTTTGATCACATTAAATTAAAAAGGTTTTGTGTATACAAAACCAATGCAGCCAAGATTAAAATGGAAAGCAGAAAACTGGGGGAAAATTTTTATAGCAAGTTTCTCTGATAAAGGCATCAATTTTCATACAGAGAACTAAGTTAAATTTATAAGAATATGAGTCATTCCCCAAATACTAAATTATCAGAAGGTATGAACAAGCAATTTTCAGATGAAGAAATCAAAGTTATCTATAGTCATATAAAATGCTCTAAATCACTGTTGATTAGATAAATGAAAATTAAAACAACTTAGTTACCAGTTAACACCTATCACATTGGCTAATATGATAGAAAAGAAAAATGACAAATGTTGGAGGGGATGTGGGAAAATTGGGACTCATGCATTGTTGGTGGAGTTGTGAACTGGTCCAACCATTCTGGAAAACAATCTGGAACTATGTCCAAAAGGCTACAAAACCCTGCATATCCTTTGATACAGCAATAACTCTACTAGGTCTGTATCCTAAAGAGATCAGAAAAAAAGTACCTAAATGTGCTATATAGCAGCATTTTTTGTGGTGGAAAAGAATTGGAAATTGAGGGGATGCTCATCACTTGGGGAATGGCTGAACAAATTGTAGTATATGATTGTGATGAAATATTGTATTATAAGAAATTATGAGCAGGATGCTTTCAGAAAAACCTGGAAAGGCTTACATAATGCTAAGTGAAGTGAGCAGAACTGGGGGAACACTGTACACAGTAATAGCAATATTGTATGATGATCAACAGTGAACGACTTAGCTCTTTTCAGCAATACAATAATCCAAGACAATTTTGCAGGATTTATGATGAAAAATGCTATCTACTTCCAGAGAAAGAACTGATGGAGTCTGAATGCAGATTGAAGCATGCTTTAAAACAAAAAAAAAACCCCTTTCTTTATTTTTCTGGAATTTATTTATTTATTTGGTCTATGTTTTCTTTCATAACATGATTAACATGGAGATTTAATATGGAGATGAAGGTGCACAGGCACAACCTATCTCAAATTGCTTAATGTCTTAGGGAGGGGTTTGGGGAGGGAGGGAGAAAGAGAAAATTTGGATCTCAAAATTTGAAAGAATGAATGTAAAAATTGTTTTTACATTTAATTGGGAAAATGTTAAAAATAAAAGTTATATATAAAAAAGATAAGCACAAAATATAATTTAAAGCTGGGAAAGATCTTAGATGTTGTCTATTTAAACCATCCTGTTTTATAGATAAGGAACCTAAGGTTTGGAGAAATTAAGCCATACAGGTGGCAGAGATGGGATTTGAACCCAGTTCCCTTTTATATATATATAGTACTCTTTCCTTTGTACCAGACTCCCTAAAGGAATTAGTTATTTGATCAACAAGCATTTATGAAGTTTCTATTATGTGTCAGACATTTTGCTATTGATTGGGAATACAAAGATAAAGTAATTTCTGTTCTCAAGGAATTTATATGATTTTGGGAGAAACAACACGTACATATTGTGAAAACACCAGTGTTTCCTTGACAGTAGTTTCCTCCCCCACTCCACCCCACCCCACCCCTACAACCTTATTGGTCTCAACTTCCCCAATACAACTTCCTGGTCTAGGTGCATAAAAAGTCTCAGTCACATGTACTCTGTGCCTATTAGACTTTGTGGGTACCTGAGACCATGCAAGTAACCATACCTTGATGACATATTGACCAGGTGCATTTCCGCATGGAGATGAGGTAGGGATGGGGGTGGGAGGGTGGGGTATGGGCAGAGACACTAAGTGATAGTGTATCCTCATTGCATATTCTTGGTTTGTTAGGGCAAAGCAAACCTTCTTTGTTAAATGTTTATCAATTTGCAAGTGCCTTAGTTCTCATCTGAACATCAAATCTGAATTTAGAGGGTGCTGGTGTTAAAGCAGCTCCTATAATGCGTGTAAGTACAAAATAAATAGTTTGGGGGAGAGGGCACTAGCAATTAGGAGGCAGATCTGGAAAGACTTTCTATGGAAGATGAGTTGAGTCTTGAAGGAAGTGAAGGAGTCTGGGAAGCAGAGATGAGGGGGGATTGCCTAACTGAAATGGGGGCCAATTAGTACAGAGTCTGGAGACAATAGATGAAGTCATTTGTATGAGACACATCCAGAAAGCTAGATTATTTCTAATGAGGTTGAAAAGGCAGAATGGAACTGGATGAGGGTAGGTCATTTTCCCTGTTCACTTTGTCTAGTCTAGATCAGAGTTGTATCAGTATCTGTGATAATAAAATTCTTTCTCTGTTTCAAGCATTCTTGGCTTCATCAGTATGCCTACTCTGTATAGCAATTCCAAACCATCTCCACCTTGGTGGCTGGTTTTAGAGCGTTGCTGTGGCTGAAACATTCACCAGTCAGAAAGCCATTCTGGGGAAAAGACTTTCCCAGGTCAGCTAGGCTGATCCTCAGATGACAATGTAAATTTCCTCAGATGACAATGTAAAGCTTCCCTCTGGCTAAGTATGAACCTGCAGAGCTCATGCTCTGAGGGCACAGCCTTGGATACTTCAGAATCATCTCTGTGCCACAAGGAGGCATTGGGGGAGGAATTCAGTGGTAAAAGAAATGAGAAATAAACAGAGAAACTGATTTAATGGCTTCGTAGGTGACTTAATGTATGACTAGGAGAATTTCTGTGCTTCAAATTCTTAGTTTATAGAATGGTGATGATTGTCAGTCAACACCCAATTTAAAAATATACATAATTTTTCAATTTACACACACAATCCTTTCTGCTCCTTCTACCTCTCCCTTTGTCCTTGGAAAAAAAGAGAAAAAAATATAGTCCTTATAACAAATATGCATAGTCAAGCAAAACAAATCCCAGCATTGCCCATTTCACAAGCATTTATTAATCACCGACTATGTGCCAAACACTCTGCTAAGCTCTGGTGATACAAAGAAAGTAAGGAGCTCATCTTATCACAGGGGAGACAAGATATAAATAACTGGGAACATATCAGATATATACAGTGTAGATAGAAGGAAAACTGAGAGAGCTGTCACTAGCAGCTAGGGGGACTGGGAAAGAGCGTTTGAAGAAGACTGGATTTGAACTGGGTCTTAAAGGAAGCCAGAGAAACTAAGATGGGGAGATGGAGGAACAGAACATTCCAGGCATGAGGGGAAGCCAGTACAAAGGCACACAGGTGGGAGATAGAGGGGCAGACAAGTAGGTCAGTGTAGCTGGATTGTAAAGTATGTGGAGGGGAGTGAAGTAAGAAGACTGGAGAGATGGAAAAGGTCCAGTTTGTGAAAGGCTTTAGATGCCAAGCAAGAATTTATATTTGTTGCCACTGGAGCTCATTGAACAGAAGGGTGACATGGTCAGAACCACCTTTTAGAAAAATTGCTGGAGCGGCCAGGTGGCTCAGCGAGTAAGAGCACCGGCTCCAGTGTCGGGATGACCTGGGATCGAATCTGGGCTCAGATATTTAGCACCACACCCAGAAATAACTGGCCGTGTAACCTTGAGCAAGTTACTTAACCCCAATTGCTTAAAAAAAAAGAAAAATTGCTTGGGCAGCTGAGTAGGGGATTGGTGGAAGTGCTGAGAGAATGGAGGCAGAGTGACTAATGAGAAGGTCATCACCAAAGTCCAAGAGAGAGGTGATAAAGGCCTGAACTAGGACAGTCACCGTGTGACTGGAGGGAAGGGGATGCTGTGAAGACAGAAATGGCAACATTGGATATGTGAGGTAGGTAAGAGTGAGGAATCAAGGATGGCACTAAGTTTGGGGGATTGGAAGGATGGTGGTACACTGGCCAGCAATAGGGAAGCTGGAAAGAAAGGAGGGTGTGTAGGGTGAGAAAATAAGTAAGTTCTGTTTTGGACATGATATCAAGATACCCAAAAGACAACTGGTGATGTTGAACTGGAGCTCAAGAGAGACATTAGGGCTACACATATAGTTCTGGGAATCATCTTCATTGAGTTGAGAATTGAATCCATAGGGCCTGCTCAGATTACAAGTAATGTAAAAAAGAGAAGAGGGCAGGTTGGAGTTTTGGGGGTCATTCACAATTAGTTGATATGATCTATATAAAAAATTAGCCAAGGAAACTAAGAAAGACTATTTAGACAGGGAGAAGAACCAGGAGACTGCAGTGTCTGGGAGGAGAAGGAAGTCAACAGTGTCCAATATTGCAGAGAGGTGAGAAAGAGTAAAGGTTTTTGAAACACCATTAGACTTGGAAATTGCCTATATAGATAGCTTGGAAACCCTATTTCCTTTGAATGATAAAGCTAAAAGCTAGATAACAGAGGCTTTAGAAGCAAGTGAGATGAGAGGAATTAGAGGAACCAAGTGCAGATGGCTTTCTCAAGTTTAGCCAAGAAGGAAAGGAGAGACATGGGATGATAGCTATAGGGAAGGTTAAGATCCAGAGAGAGTTTTTCTAAGGACGGTAGAGATATGGTCATATTTATAGGAAGCAGGGAAGGATACAGTTACATAGGAAAAGAATGAAAATGTGTGTGTGTGTGTATGTGAGAGAGAGAGACAGAGAGAGAGAGAGAGAGAGAGAGAGAGAGAGAGAGAGAGAGAGAGAGAGAGAGAGAGAGAGAGAGAGAGAGAGAATTATTTTGCTAGAGAATATAGGAGAAAATAGGGTCAAAGATAGAGGGGGTTGGCTTTGGAAAAGAGAAGAGCTACTTATTTTTCCAAAACAAGAGTGAAAGAAGAGAGAAGGGAATATAATCTGAATGGTATGAAATGATGTAGAAGAGAGAAGGGGGAGCTCTCAGCAAATGGCTTAATTTTTTTTGGTAAAGTATGAGATGAATTTGTTATATGAGAGGATTGGGGGTAGGTGGGAGGGAGTGCTGTGGAAGGTTTGAGGAGAGATGAGAATGTTTAAAACAGCCACTGTGGAGAGTAAGATAGTGAATTGATTAGAAAGGAATGGAACATTTGCCTTGCATGTTTTCCTTGCCTCAGTGAAGGTCCAATGGAGATTAGATAACAAATTTGTAGTGCAATCCTATACTGAAGTACTATAATCCTCTTTCAATAATATCATATCAAGTACTATCAGTAATATTAACAGAGAATGATAACTAATACTAATGATGTGAAAGATGTCTGTAAGCTACAATACTTTAATAATACAAAGTGGTATGTAAATCCTAAGTATCATTACCATATCTAAAGTCTCTAACAGCTTTTATTTAGTGAGAAAATCGAGACAAAAATCTTTTTAGTGAGAGAGTTCCATGGTTGAGGCTTGGGGACTAGCTCAATAACATATTCTAACACAAAAGTTTTATGAAATAGATTGTACTGAATTCCCTGGGAAGGATGAATAGGAATCTCTGCTAAATCTTGACATGTTTAGGATTGTTCTTGATATCAATTTATGGACTCAAAGGATGATAGGAAAGTGAGGGGCAGACAATGCATTTTCCCACAGGCTGACTCATGCTGGTGCAATCACTATCCAGCATCATGATGCTCCTAGAGATGTTTATTAGTATTTTCAGCCATGGTTTTATAAGAATATTTTTCAAACAAAGGGTGGTAAACTAATGTGAATAGGGAAGAGAACCTTCTTAGAAAGGGAAGAAGCCTGTTCTTGTTCTTCTCTCTCCCTCTCCCTCTCCTTCTCCCTCCCTCCCTCCCTCCCTCTCTCTCTCCATCTCCCTCTTCCTCTCCTTCTGCCTCTGCCTCTCTCCATCTCCCTGTCCCCTTCCCTCCTTCCCTCCCTCCTCCACCCCCCCCTCTCTCTCTGAGGCAACTGGGGTTAAGTGATTTGCCCAGGGTCACACAGTGTCAATTGTCTGAGGCTAGATCAGAGGACTCAGGTCCTCCTGACTCCAGGGCCAGTACTTTACTGCATCATCTAGCTGCCCCTTCTTTTTTTTCCATCAGCAACTTATGATCACTTATGAATTTCTAAACTGCACAGATTGATAAAAAAAATCCTAATGATGAATGTTTAAGACAGCTTAGAGAAGCCAAGATAATATCTTAGTTATATAAAGTAAATAGGGTTGAATGATTAAGAAGTAAGATGAGAATATATGTGTTCAGATAGATCTGAGTTCAAATGTGGCCTCAAACATAAGCTGTGTGATCCTAAGCAAGTCACTTAAACTCTGTTTGCCTCTGTTTCCTCATCTATAAAGTGGGGATAATATCAGCACATACCTCCCAGGGTTGTCTGGGCAGGTGTGGATAGAACATAGGGCTTGGAATCGGGAAGACTCATCTTCCTTAGTTCAAATCCTGTCTCAGAGTCTTACTAGATGTGTCTCCCTGGGCAAGTCACTTAACCTTGTTTGCCTCAGTTTCTTCATATCTAAAATGAGCTGGAAAAGGAAATGGCAAACTACTCTAGAGTCTTTACCAAGAAAATTCCTTATGGGGTCATGAAAGTCAGACACGACCATAAGTGATTTAACAACAAAAATAAAAATCCAGGGTCGTTGTGAGGATCAAATGTTCAAATATTGGCAAAGTGCTTACCACATTGCCTGGAACATAGTAGGAGCTATATAAATTTTACCATTAATATTACTATTTCTTGTTATATATATTATTAATTAATAATATCATTTGAGGCTGTTCTATTCATTTTGCAGATAAGTGCTACAATGGGTAGCCTACTGGACTTTGAAGTTCTGGGTTCGAATTTTGCCTCAGATCATTGCTTAGCTGTGTGACCAAGTCACTTAATATCTTCACAGGGTTGTTGTAAGGATCAAATAATCCTTACCACATATATAAGGATTTGCATATCCTAAAGAGTTATTAAATGCCAGTTATTATTTTAATTATTGAACAGAATGGCCCATGTCATGGGCCCACCAGCTCCAGGCAGTTTGGCACCTTTTTTGAGGGTGGTCTGCACACCATCACTGATGCCTGGTATTTACATGTGCCTAGTTTCCTTTGGTGCTTTTGGCCACTCTGCCAGGAGAGTGTCTATACTAAATCCACATTAATATTCCCAAGGTAGTACTTGGAAACTTGTTTTGAAAGGTAACTATCAATCATTGTCAGAAGATAAATGCCTAATTTCTTACTTCAGTGGATTTATGATCTTATCCAACAGTACAGATTGCAACCCATCCACATTCTCAACCTGTGAGACTTTTGTCTATTGTCCTTCTTGAAGTCTTCCTCAGAGGATTCACCTAAATGTGAATCTAAAGGCCTTCTAAGTCTCTAGAGGTCACATTCATAACAATGGAGCACAATGGTTGTCCATAGGATATCCTTATCTCTATGACCAGGGCATATCCTTTCCCAGTCCTATGTTCCTCTGATGATATCCTTTATGTGTTTTTTCCTGCAAAATTATTCATTGGGAATATGTTATGGACTGCTCCCTTGCCCTTTGAGTTTCAACTTTAATTCTTTGGAAATTTATTCCATGACTTGCAGCCATATATATATTGCAATGCCAGAAGAACACATGGTAAAGGATCTCTGACTTTGGAAACTCCTTTTTCCAGTGAAGATCTCCACCTGTTTACTCTAATTTCTTAAAAAAAAGCCATCTTTACTACCCTTTCCTCTCTCTTCTCAGCTCTCTTTACTCTGGCTTATGACCTCATCACTCAACTAAACAGCTCTCTCCAAAATTACCATTGATCTGCTAAGTGCCAAATCTAATGGCCTCTTCTCAGCATTTGACACTATTGATTTTGTTTTCTTCCTGGATATTCTCTCCTCTCTGGATTTCAAGACACTACTCTTTCTTGGTTCTGCTATGTGATCACTCTTGAGTCTCCTTTCTTCATTCATGCATACTAACTGTTGATGTCTCTCAAAGTTTTTTCTTGGGCCCCTCTTCCCTTTTCTCTTTATACTCTCTCACTTGATGATCTCATCATCTCTCATGTGCTCAACGACCGTTTCTTAGGGTAACTCCCAGATCTATATATCCAGCCTTAATCTCTTTTCTGAGCTCCAGTCCCACAGCATCAACTGCTAATTGTGTGTTTCAAACTGGATATCCATAGACATCTCAAACTTAACATGTCCAAAGCAAAACTCATTATCTTTTCCCTAATGTCCCTTTTCCAAACTTGCCTATTTCTGTTGAGGATACCATTGTCCTTCTAGTCACTTGGGCTCATGACTCTAGGGTCATTCTCAACTCTTCACTATTTCTCATCTCATATATCAAATCAGTTGGCAAGTCTTTTTGTAAATGTCTTCTTAAACATCACTTGTATATGTCCTCTTCTTTCTACTTTCACATTTATTACTGTAGTTTAGGCCTTTCACTTCTTGCCTAAACAATTGGAATAGCTTCCCAAGGGTCTCCCTGTTTCAAGTCTCTCTAGATTCCAATTCATTTTTTATATCACTGCCAAAGTAATTTTCCTAAATCTCAGGTTCACCTTTGCACCTTCTCCCTCCCATTATAAACTTAAATGGTTCCCTATTACCTCTAGGATCAAATAGAAACTCTTCTTTTTGGTATTTAAAATCCTTCACAATCTGGGCTCTTTCCCTCTTTTCAGTCTCCTTATATATTATTCCCTTCTATGAATTCTGTGGGCCAGTCATACTGGCTTTCCTCAAACATAACTCTCTGTCTTCCATTTGTTTCTTTGCACTGAGCATCCCTAGTAACTTAAATGTCTCTTAGAATTTCTGGCTTCCTTTGAGATTCAATTCAAATGTGACCTCTTGCCTTGAGGTGCCTTCTCCTGGTCCCTTCAGCATAGAAAGTTAGGTGGCATAGTGGATAGGGCACTGGCCCTGGAGTCAGCAAGACCTGAGCTGAAATCTGGTCTTAGACTCTTAATGGCTGTGTGATAAGTCACTTAACATTTGTTTACTTCAGTTTCCTCATCTATAAAATGGGGATAATAAGAGTTTCTACCTTCCAAGTTTGTTGTGAGGATTAAATGGGATAATAATTGCAAAGCTCTAAGCATAGTGTTTGACATACAGTAAGCACTATTTAAAGGTTAGCTATTATTACTATAATGCCATCCCTTCCAAGGTCACCTTATAACTATTCTATTTATTCTGTACATTCCAATGCTTAGCACAGTGCCTGCCACATAGTAGGTGCTTAATAAATGTTTATATGTATACATGTATGTCTGTGTATTTGTTTTGCCCTCCATTAGAATGTAAATTCTTCAGATTAACTAATATGACAGAAAAGGAAAATGATAAATATTTAAGAAGATGTGGGAAAATTGGAACACTAATGGATTATTGGTGGAGCTGTGAACTGAGCCAACTATTCTGGAGAACAATTTGGAATTATGCCCAAACAGCAATCAAACTGTGTATACCCTTTGATCCAGCAATACCACTACTATTTCTGTATTCCAAAGAGACCATAAAAAAGGGAAAAGAGCCCACATGTACAAAAATGTTTATAGCAGCTCTTTTTGTGGTGGTAAAGAATTAGAAATTAAGAGAATGCCCATCATTGGGAAATGACTGAACAAATTGTGGTATATGAATGTAATGGAATACTATTGTACTGTAAGAAATGATGAGCAAGTGGATATCAGAAAACTCTGGAAAGATTTACATGAACTGATGCTGAGTGAAGTGAGCAGAACCAGGAGAACATTGTACACAGTAACAGTAACACTATGTGGTGATCAGCTATGATTGACTTAGCTCTTCTCAGTAATTCAAGACAATGTCAAAAGACTCATAATGACAGAAAATGCTATTCACATCCAAAGAAAGAACTGTGGAACTTCTGATGCAAATGGACTGTATTACTTTAGTTAAGTCTCTTAACCTCTCACTGCCTCCAGGCAAAACTCTAAGACTAAAAATTGCAGTGCAGTTGTCGATCTTTATCTGTACAGTGAGTTGGTTTTTGGAAACATTCATTGGATATTTCCTCCATCAATGAAAACATGAATACAGTCCAATAATAATGGAGATAAAAATAAAGAACTATGGAGTCTGAATTCATATTGAAGCATATTATTTTTACTTTTTTGGGGGTGTTTTTCTCCTTTTGTTCTTTGTTTCCTTCTTTCTTTATTCCTTTGTTTGTTTGTTTGTTTCACATGACTAATGTGGAAATATATTTCCATGACTGCTCATGTATAACCTATATCAGATTGCTTGTTATCTTGGGGAAGTGGAAAGGAAGGGAGGGAGGGAGAAAAATTTGGAACTCAAAAGTCTTATAAAAATGAATGTTGAAAACTATATATATGTGTAATTGGAAAAATAAAATACTATTAAAAATAATGTTAGTTCTTTGAAAACAGGATCTATTGTCCTCCAAGGTAGGCCTGTGTGTGCTGCAGGAAGTGGTCCATTACCACTAGGCTGCTGCTTCAGAAACAACAAGCCTTGTGGTCACTTGGGTGATTCAGTGGATAGAGTGTTAGATTTGGAGTCAAGAAGACCTGAGTTTCAATTCCTGCTTTAGACACTTACTTTGTGATACTGGGCAATTAATTTAAAGTCTTTTAGCCTCAGTTTCCTTATCTGAAAATGGGTAAATCTGTTTATTACAGAGCCTAGCACATAGCATATAATTGCTTATTAAAAGCACGTTGATTGATTGACTAGTGTTTTGTGACCTGAGGCTTATAGAGACCAGGTGACAAAGGTCAAAGGTAGAATTTGAACCCAGTTCTTCTTGACTCTGAGGCTAGCGTTTATCCACTCTGTCATGCTCCCAACTAAAGAATATTGGCAGTAAGAAAAGATAGGACATTGTTCTAAGGAGAAGCTTTCAGTCATTAAAAGCACTGCACAATTTTCTTTTTTTTAATATTTTCTTTTTTCTAATTACATGTAAAAACTATTTTTAACTTTCATTTAAAAAATGTTGAGCTCCAAATTCTCTCTCTCCTTCTCTTTACCCCTCCCTGAGACAGTAAGCAATTTCATATAGGTTCTACATGTGCAATCACGCGAAACATTTTCATATTAGTCATGTGCACAATGTCTAAAGGCAGTTTTGTCTCTGACACATACCTGCAATGTGATCATGGGCAAATGATTTGGTTTCTTAGAGCCTCACATAACTTTCTTAGATCTTAAGTTATAGGATATTTGCTTATGTGCATTGTGGAAGCGAGTTTCCTCACTGGGAGTTCCCTAGGCTAATGAAATCACAGATCTGGTTGAAAAAAACTCCCTAACTTCCTTAGGAAATGGTAGTCTGTGACATTCAGTCCCCATTTTAAAAATTATTTATTTAAATGGCAGGTTGATTTTGCCTCAAATGGGTACTATGACTTCTCACTTTTATTTTTTTCTTTTCACTTGGTAATGATTTTAGTCTTTATTCTATAGAGTTGATGATATGATGATGATGCCCAGACAACTGAATTGGAAATGACTTCCACATCTGTAACCATAATTTCCCATTGATTATAATTTATTTTACTTTGCAATGTTGGTTGTAGCTCATAATATCTAGTACCTCTCAAATATTTTTGAAGAAAGTATTCATGATATATAGACATGAGACTTTGGTTTAATAATAATTGCTAACATTTATTTAGCACTTTGTGGTTTTCAGAGCAATTTACATGTATCTCTTACAATAACTCTCTGAGATATTCCCATTTTACAGATAAAGAAACTAAGGTTTATGTTTGCTGTTTCTTACTCCAAACCATGTTTTTCAAAGTAGTTTTCACTTTCCTCCCGTGTTCCCATCTGTACACTGAACTTACCAAATATTAAAGTATCTTTATACAATTTGGAGGATCTTATCAAGTTTTTAAAAGAATCTCTCTGCCACCTTTTCCCCTGAAATGGATGTTGGTATAAAAAGAACTATTCTTTTCAAGGTGGTCTCTTTGTAAATACTAAACATGACTTTCATGTCATGACATCACCTCCCTGATGTCATGGTCCTCTTCAAGAATGAAGGACAATCATGGGCAGCTAGGTGGTGCAGTGAGTAGAGCACCAGCCCTGGAGTCAGGAGGACCTGAGTTCAAATTTGGCCTCAGACACTTAACACAAAAACTAGCTGTGTGACCTTGGGAAAGTCACTTAACCCCAATTGCCTTTAAAAAAAAAAGGAAAAAAAAAGAATGAAGGACTACCAACAGTAACAGCAACACTATATAACATATGACATTATGAAGTCCCATGAAATGGTATCTCTTGACTTTGGATACATTTAAGACAAAGTGCGGCAAGTCCATTTGTCACCACAAAGAGAACCTCCGAACTGTCCTTCCATGTAGGGGCAGTTTCCTATTGTCCTTTGGTTTCATCCATACAGAGATTGCCAAGACTAATTTGATTCCATCACTCTTGTTTCATGTCTGTTTGTGGATCACTGGAAAAGCTCACCTTTAGTGAACCAAAAGTTAAATTAATGTTTATAGATTGTCTAATTCCTAGAACCCCCTGCCATCCTTTCTGCTTCTCTCACACCAGCCCTACAGAAATAGAAGGGAACCACACTTGACTAGCACCGTTTTGTATTTTCTTTTATTTCAGGGTTGCATAGTTTTACCTTTTTCTTCCCTTTGATAAAATTTTCACCAAGCTACTTGAATGGAGGAGGTGGGGAGTGGGGAAGAGAATCCCAGATAAACTATTTAATCATTGGTAGCCATCCCTTCCATAAATTCAGCTTCTTACCTTTCTGTGGTTATTCATCTTCTCCTGGATTTTCCTTGTTAGGTGGGATGTTAAGCAGGACCAAGGCAACTGAAGCAATGAGAATCTGCCTCCTCCATCCCCTTATCTTTCCTTGAGTTAGTATTTCCCTAAATCAGTAAGCCTTGAAGCAACATTTTTCACAAGGGCCATGGTACAAGTCTGTACAAAGATTATGGGGCAAGTCTATCCCATGTAAGAGACCACCCTGTTCTGGGATGCTGACCAAGCAAGGTCCCTACCCAGAAAGATGATGAAGTAGGGTCCCCCACACCCTTCACTCAGAACATGACCCTGGCCTGTTCTATGATCCCAGCCTGTTCTGGGGAATTCTACTCCCTCTGTGCCCTCTACCCTATATCCTCCACCCTGTTCTAGGAGAGACTCCTGTCACAAGGAAGGTCGCACCCTTGTACCCATGTGCCATGATTCCCAAATTAACCCTGAGCTATAGATCCAACCAATGACTGTTCTTGGCTTTCGTATGTCATTGCTTACGCTAGCTCCCGTCCCCAAATTGTGGTTTTTGCCTTTATAAGCATTGTATGGTCCCTCATTCAGGACTTCCTGATTTGAGTGTATACTCTGGGCAGTCGCACGCTTGATCAATAAATCCACACCTAAATTTACCTTGAACCCAAGTCTTGGTCTCGCTCTTATTCTCTTCACAACAATATCATGGGGGAGGGTTGTATGTGATCCTGACACAGGAGAGTTTCATTATGGGGCTGCCCTGGTGCAAAGATGCTATTGCAGATTGGTGGTTCTCAGAGGAAAACTTGTCTTAATACAGCTATCAACAGGTGCAAGCCTATGATGAACTTTGACACTCAGGCTCTTGTCTGATACAATACGAAACCTCAGGAAGAAACCTGCCATCCTTGGCAACAATTATTATCTGTAATATTTTGTTTGTATAATTAATTTAAGTTCTCAAAATCACTCACTGACTTAGTTATCTCTTTTCACCCAGATGTTTTCTTACTTCTACAAGTACCTGAGATTTTTATACTTACTCGGAGGAACAATAGCAGAGTTGCTAAGAAACTTTACCTTATTACCAGGTTCTGAATCAGCAAAATAAAAGCAATGGGGATAATTAAAAACAAGCACAGCAATGGTATACTGAAATACAATTAAATCCAAAGCATCCTTTTAAAAATAGGTTTTCTAAGTAATTTCTTCCTCTTTTCAAAAATTAATTAAAATTGTAATCTTCTATTTACCCAAAATTGTGGTATCAATCTTTTCACTTCCAGGACTTCCATTCCAGAAGACATATCCCATTTGTTCATTTGTCCCTTCATTTGCAAGATATAGACTGAGACCCATTTACAAATGAAATACTGCTTTAGGTTTTAGGGGTGATACAAAAATGCATGACAAGTTCCCTGACCTTGAAGAATTTACAGCCTCATCTAGGTCATAACACATATAGGTCTGAGACGTTAAGTAACAATATAAGTTAGCATCTTATGGAATGGTAAATGACTGGAAGAAACAGCAGGAGATATAAGAGTTCAAAGAGAAGAGCAATTATTGAGAGCTGTCAGGGAGAGACTTCCCAGAGAAAGTTAAAAATGAGCCTTGTAGGAGAGAGAATTTCTATGGCGAGGAGCAGGGAGGTCATTCCAATTGAGGGACCCCAACACTTCACCTGTAACTCCTTTGCTATCATGTAAGGCCTTGGATTTCCAAATGGATAGGCCTATGCATGCTGCACAAAGTGGTCCATTACCACTGAGATTCTGCTTCAGAAGCAATATGCCTTGAATTCAGTGAGGTGGCAAAGTGCATAGTGTTTGGCTTGGAGTCAGGAAGACCTGAGTTTCTGGGCTGGTAGAACCTGTTCTTCAGTAAACAAATCAATCAACAAGCATTTGATAATTGCTTATTATGTGCCAGGTGCTGGGGACACAAAGAGAAAAGTGAAGCAGATCTTGCCCTCAAAGAACTTGCATTCAGAGGGGTCACAAAGTCAGAGATGACTGAAACAATTGAATGACAAAAACAACACATTTATCAAAATATTTTTTAAAAGTTCACTGATCCCAGATTGAGAACTCCTTACCTAAGCAAAAGTTTGGGGCCAGGGATAGAGTGTTGACCTGAATTCAGAAAGATCTGAATTCAAATATGGCCTCAGACACTTACTAGAAGTGTGACCCTAAACAAGTCACTTAATTCTGTTTACCTCAGCTTCCTCATCTGTAAAATGAGTCGGAGAAGGAAATGGAAAGCCACTACAGTGTCTTTGCTAAGAAAACCCCAAATGGGGTCAGGAAGAATTGGACACAACTGAAACACCCAAACAAATATATCCCTACATAACAAATATCATGTGCAACAACCAAGGAGGCAGCTAGGTGGCTCAGGGGGTAGAGTGCAGGGTTTGGAATCAGGAAGACCTGAGTTCAAATCTGAACTCAGACACTTAGCCAGCTGTGTGACCCTGGGCAAAATACTTAACCCTGTTTGCTTTAATCCACTGGAAAAGGAAATGGCAAACCTGTATCCTTGCCAAGAGAACCCCAAATTGGGCCATGAAAATTCAGACGTGACTAAAACGACTGAACAACAACAAAATTTGCATTCAAACATTTTTATGAAACAAATTTTTTGCTTATTAAAAGTTATCTTGTCTTAACCATGCATTCTGCATGTACACTTTCAAGATGTTGCAGTTGACTAGGTTTTGTGCCATGTAGTTAAGGTGTTCATATAAAGCAAATATAGACGTCCTTCCTCTGCACCAATAGTAGAACTTATGAATCCTAATACTTAATGGAACAGATTGTGTTCTCTGGATCTGCACTTTTTACTTTTTGCTACTTTTTCCCTGCTACTAAACTTAACTATTTCTTTTCGAGTAATGATGATGATGATGATAATAATAATAGTAAGCATTTCTATAGAGCCTGCTGTGTGTCAGACACTAGACTAAGCACTTTACAAATATCCCCTTTGAGCCTCACAATGACTCTAGAAGGTAGATGCTATTATTCTCATCCCTATTTTACAGCTGAAGAAACTGGGATCAAGTGACTTGTACAGGGTCATACAGCTAGTGAGTGTCTGAGGTCAGATTTCAACAGGGTCTTCCTGATTTCAGGACCATCACTCCATTACACCATCTAGTTGCCTCAATTTCAGCTACTCTGAGGGACTTTCTCTTCAAACCAGTTAAATATTTATCAATCACTAAGGGATACTATTTCATAGAAACAAATTTGGGACAATAAAAATCTAAGAATTAAATTTAAATTTTGAAAATTTCATATAATTACTTATAACTGTTCTTCAGTTACTTCAATTTTAAAAGCAACTTGCAGTCTGCATTTTTTTGGGGAAGTCAGATTATACTTTATTTACCAAAGGAAATGCTGTTGAGAAACATATAGATAGAGTATTTTTTAAGAGGCAACTAGGTGGTGCGGTGGAGAGCAGTGAACTTGGAATCAGGAAGACTCATCTTCCTGATTTCAAATCCAGCCTCAGACACTTAGTAGCCGGACAGGTCACCTAAACCTGTTTGCCTCAGTTTCCTCCTGTTAAAATGAGCTAGAGAAGGATATGGCAAACCACTCTAGTATCTTTGCCAAGAAAACTCCAAAATGGTGTCATGAAGAACCAAATGTGACTGAACAACAACAAAACTTCCACAAAATATTGTTTAATTTTGAGTTTTTACACCTTGTATTCAAACGCAGCAAAACAGTGTGAAAACAACTCACCTGTGTTGTGAGTGACAGTGGCCAACAACTTGTAATCAATGTGTGTCAATTAGACACACTTCATTTGTTCATACTGGATTAAATCTTCATGTCATTTATTGTTAGCTGGAGGGAATTCACCAAGTTACCTTCAATTTTGTGGACTTTGGTTAGGGCTCTGTTTTCAATAAAAAGTGAATGTATTAATGGTAGAATTTTATTCATAAATATTCAAAGATTTTGGCTATTGCTTTGTGCCTCTTTGAGTTCTTGCCTATGTCTTTTGGGAAAATTATAGCTTAGACCGTTCTCTTAAAGATTTTATAGAAAGCAAGTATTAGTGAATAGTTGCTAATGTCTCCTTGGCTGTCTTTTCCACATTATTTCATGCTTTTTTCCTCCCCATTTCATCTGGACATTTTTTCTTATACACACACACACACACACACACACACACACACACACACACATATATATATATATATATGTATATATATGGCAATGATTCATGAATGCCTTCAAAGTTATGTCCTTTCCAGGACAGGTCAGGTATAAGTTCTCTTCCAAATTTCATATTCTTGGATGCCATTTTTGCAATATCATATATCATACTGGATGCTGAGGTTTACTGAGTTTGATTATATTGTGCCTAAATGTGGGAGTTCCACTGGCATCACTGATGGGGCTAGATGACTATAGTTGTACTTGTAACATCTTGGTCTTAGGAGATACCCCAGCAGCCTAGCTCCTACTTGTAGGAGGCATTCCTTTTCTTTGGGTTCAAGCTGCTCTGGGGATCTGCATTTCCTAACCAGAGACTATGAGCCCCCCACCAGCAGGCTTATCTTTAACTGTCAGCCAGGAAATATGATTATCTAAAAGCAAAGGCATACTGAATAATTACAGTAATAAAACATTTCTTTTATAAACCTGAGGGCAAATCTCCCACAACTATGCATTGGTGGGAAGGCTAGGCATTCTTAGTAGAAAGTCGCACGTGTAAGAAACATATATATGGCCGAGTAAACTCTTACCTGAAGCTTTGCATATCCTGTCCCTTCTTGTGATATCCTCATGCAGCCATGCAGTATTCATCTAGTGAGGAGGAAATTGATCAGGTCAATTGATTTTTCCCTAACTCAGTTGATGAAATTAAAGATTAAGGGGCAGGGAACACAGACAAAAAGGAAAGAAGGTCTTAAAGGAAATACAAGAACTTGCTAGCTATGGTACACTCATCCAAGTTCCCTGGACCTGTTCCCCTCCATAGTTAACTCTTAACACCCAGAAATGTTTCTCTTAACTACCAGAACTAACATTCTGCAGAGTCAACCCATGCTGTGACTGCCCCAAAGGGAGCATGTTTGGCTTTCTAAAGGGCCCCAGAGGCATGGTTGATCATTGGGCCAACCAATGGATAGCTGTTCTCTAATTCATTAATCTTATCTGAAGACCATACCTCTAAGGGGAAACAGAGGTTAGACACTTTGCACTTTCTTTAAGACCCACCTATCTTTTTTTTTCTTTGTTATCTGTCCCTTACTTTCTTTAATTTCATCAACTGGGTTGGGGGAAAATAAATTGATTAGGGTTTTTTTCTGATAAACTCCCTCCTCCTCCAAACCACTTACTATTTATGTGACCATGGCTGGCTAACTTTATCTTTCTGGGTCTCATCTGTAAAGCATGAAAATTGGATTAGATGTCCCTTGAGGTTCCTACTAGATCTATGATCCTGTAGTCCTATGATCCTGTCACTTAGCCTTGTTAGGCCTCAGTGTCCTCATTTGTAAAATGAGAGGTTGGACTAAGGAACCTCTAAGGTTTCATTTAGATCTGTGGTCCTATGATAGTGCCTTGCACATAGTTATTAATGTTGTACAGTTGTGTCTGATTCTTCTGATCCCATTTGGGAGTTTTCTTGGTAAAGATACTGGAGTGGTTTGCCATTTTTTTTCTCTAGCTCATTTTACAGATGAGAAAACTGAGGCACATAAGGTTAGGTGACTTGCCCAGGGCCACACAGCTAAAAAGTGTCTGAGGTCAGATTTGGATGCAGGAAGATGAATTTTCCTGATTCTATGCCCAGTGCTACAAAGCTGGCCTTTACACATAGTAGGTATTCAAATACTTGCTGAATGAATTTTTAAAATACTATTCAATCAGAAAGATTTTTAAAAGTGCCTACAATATGCTAGGCAGAATATACAGACAAAAACCAAACATCCAACATGACTTTTGTTTGTACTGCATTGTGACCAAGAATAGTGTTGATATGCAGTTTCTGTGATGTCAGTAGGGACCATTGCCCTTCCTAGGCTACTGTGAAAGTGCTTGCAATACTGTCCCTAAGGCTGTAACCCCTTTTTCTGAAGTCTGGCTTTCCAGAGATCAACTCTTCAGTTGCAATGTAACATGAAATGCTGAGGGTTACATACTAAGGTAGGACTAGAGGAAGAAGCATGAACGTTGAATGGATGAGTGCAGAGAGTTTCAAAATCACTTTCATTAAGCATATTCCTAGCTCTCTGTGAATGCTTTTAACTCAATCAAGAAAGGATAGCATTGTAGAGTGAGGGTTCCCTGCCTGTTTTGATTAATTGCTGTAATAGCTAAAGATTTGGTTTCCTTGTAGGGGAAGTTCAAGTTCTGTCAATCTACAAGGAAAAACAAATCCAGCTTCTTGCACTGTCAAAATATGTCCAATAATAATTACTATAGGCATATGTATATATGTGCACACATATATATGTAAATGTCAGGTTTTTCTTTTGCTCATAGTTTTCCCCAGGATTTGGCAGATAGAAACAACTGGGGACAATTGAGTTGTCAAGTGTGATTTTCTTATTAATGAAATCCTAGGTCTGGACTCCAATATCCTCCCCTGCCAACATGTTATTTATATTTCAGCAGAGCTGCTGAGTGAGGGAAAATTTTTTAAGATATAGAGTAGAAAAGGTTTTTAAGACCCAGTGTAGACAATGTTATTAAAGCTTAAGTGCCATCAAGATCTTTTTTCTTCTCAAGTCTCCCATGTGTTTCTCCACATAATCCCCCTCAGTTAAGGACGTCACCTCATAATTTATTGGGGAAATAGTGGATGTTTTTATGAGCTACTTCTTCTTTCTTCATCTTATATTCTTGACATCATCCCCAGACTCTTCTCCTTTACTCCAGTCTCTAATGAAGAAGTGGCCCTTTTCCTCTCCAAGACCAAACTCTCTACATGTCCTCCATTGCATCCCTTTCTGTTTACTCTTATAGATTGCCTCTGCCGTACTCCCCTGCCCCCCACTCCCCTCCCATGCCATCTTTAACCTCTCCTCCTCTACTGGCTCCTTTCCTGATGTTCAAAACCAGGTTTTACCTCACTCTCTGACTTCTCTTGTTTTGAAAATATCCTTATTTGATCCCATTATTTCCTCATTCTATCATCCTCGATCTCTCTTCTCTTTATAGTTAAAGTCCTGGAAAAAAAATATTCAATACTAGTGCTCTGCTTTTTCCCCATTCATTCACTTCTCAACCTTTTGCAGTCTGGCTTCCAATCAGGCCATTCAACTGCTCTTTCTGAATTGACCTCTTAGTAGCCAAATCTGATAGCCTTTTCTCCATATTCATGTCTCTCAAACTCTCTTCAGCATTTAGCATCGTCGACTTCCCTCCCTCCTTTCTAGGTTTTTTGACATTGCTCTCTTATGCTTTTCTTCCTATTTTTCTGATCACTCCCTTCTCATTCTCCTTTGCTAAAATCATTATTCATAATGATGATGATGGTGACAATGATAAGCTGAGAACAGTGGCTGTACCCTAAAGCTCTGTGCTGGACCCTTTGCTCTTTATATCTTCTCTTAGTGACTTCATCAATTCTCATGGGTTTAATTATCATTTCTGCAGATGATCTCAATCTAACATAGACTATTTCCATAGCTTCTTAATTGGTTTCCTTAACTCAAATATTGTCCCTCTCCAATCCATGCATGAATAGCTCCTAAAGCAATATTCCCATAGCAAAAGTCTGACCATGCTGTTCCTCTGCTCCAGAAGTTTTAGTGGCCCCTTATTATCTTTAGGACAATATGCAAACTCATTTGTTTGACATTTCAAGCACTTCAGAGGACATATCTTTCCAGGTTCATTACATATTATTCCTCTTTGTGTCTGTTTAGGTTCAGCAAAGCTGACTTTGTTCTTCTTCACACATGGTATTCCCTCCTCTTGGTGTCTTTGCATAGCTTGTCTCCTGTGCTTTAAATGCCCTCTGTCTTACCTTGAATCTCTAGTTTTTACAAAATTCATATCAAGTGGCACCTCCTACATAAGACTTTTCCTGAGCTCCTTCTTACTTCACCAGCTAGTGTCTTCCCACCAAAGTAACATACTTATTTTGCAAATTTCTACATGTATACATGCTTCTCCTGATAGAATGTAAGTTCTTTGAGGGCAGAAACTATTTTGGCTTTTTATATTCTAGTGCCTGGCACATAGTAGGTTCTTATTAAATGTTTATGTGTTAATTAATCAAAAGATTTAACAGATGAGAGTCATTAGGCTCTTGATTAGAAAACTGGATTGTTTGCTTGGTGTAGTCTAGAAGTCTTTTAGGTGAAAGAAATGGGAATGAGGAGACCCAAGTTCCATCCCTGATATGGTTCCTATATCATCAAATGACCATAGGTGGGATAGATTTCTGCTTTAAAATAGGAATAAAAATAGATTTCTACTTTTACAGTGATTATATCTAGGAAGTATTGAGTCTGAAAAAGTCTGAAAGCCCAAGAGAAGTGGAGTGAGGTAATTTATATTCTTTTGCTTCACCCCCTCATCTCTGAACTTGGGAGTGATCATGGCTTAGTTCCAATAGGACAGGGAAGAGGGCTCTGCCCTTGGCCTGCAGCAACCTATGATTATCACCAACCCTCCCTAAGGAAGGCTCTGGATGCTGTGACTGCCCCAGGGATTTGGGTCCTCTCTCTAGCAGGAACTTCTTAAAGAAGGGTCAGATATGACTTCTACTTCCAATCAGAGCTCACAATTACTACCTCTATTAGCTTGGAGTAGTCCAGTTTGAGTGGAGTATGAAGTGCATGAAATGAATAATTTGAAATAAAGTTGGAAAGGGTTTTAGAGCTGGAAGGGACCTTGGTCTTCACATGACTGGGGCAAGTTGAGCTTCTTTTGTTTGTTTGAGTCTGTGGGCCTTGGTGCAAAGAGCAGAACCAGGGACCATCTCAAGTTGTTCTGATCTCTGTCTTGGCACTGGACTCAGATGGCTCTGGAGGAGAAAATGAGGCTGGTGATTTTGCACAGCCCTGCCTCACTTAAATCAAATTTACTTGCATGTCTGGCATCACTTGCCTGATGTCATGGTCCTCTCGGAGAACTAAGGACAAACAACAATGATCCTGGTGCAGAAGCTTCCTCCCTTGATTTGAATAGGCAGCTCTTTTAGGATTTTTAGTATGGGGGAGGGGGTATCACTGAGTGATTAAGTGACTCACTTATGTACAGCTAATATGACTAGGAGGAAGTACTTGAAATCTGGGTTTCTCTACTCCAAGGTCATCCCTCTCTTCACTATCTAATAGTGCCTTTCTGGAATGTAGCAAATACCTTGAGATAGGAGGGAATAGGAACCCTTCCTAATGGAGGGCTTAATTGAGATGGTTGTATTTTTACTTTTTTCCCTTCAGATTTTGAGAAACATATGATTTGCCTCAAAAATATTTTTAGTAATAAAAATCCAAATGGCAGCAGTTAATTAAGAATGTTAATTGCTCTAAACTACAATGTGGAAATAAAATAGGTTTTCATTTGTTTTGCTTTTAAAGTTTCCTTAAAGCTCATTAATATTTATTCTTTCTTTTGGTTTCTGTTTATATATAGTGTTAAATATTATTATGGCAGATTATTCACTTTATTGGGGAGGAGAAAATCTCCCTTCATCCTCTTTCTGGATTCTATAAGTACAGGAAACTTACTTTCCTGATTCTTCAGGTAGTAAACTATCTCTCCCTTAGGGCTTACACATAGCATTCTGTAGTATACCTCTATAATGTACTTATTTTTTACTTTTTGCTTTTTGGAGGGGGGAGGGCAGGGCAATTGGGGTTAAGTGCCCAAGGTCACACAGCTAGTACATGTTAAGTGTCCGAGGCCGGATTTGAACTCAGGTCCTCCTGACTCCAGGGCGTACTCTATCCACTGTGCCACCTAGCTGCCCCTATAATGTACTTATCTCGTTCCATTTTGCATTATAATTGTCTATGTATTGTTATATCCCTCTATTAGACAATAAGGTCCATGAGTACAGGGGCTTTATCTAAATTTAACATAACTCCTACACTATTACACAGTAGATGCTTAAGAGATGTGTAAGTTTAATTGAATTGCCCTCTGTGGCTGGAGAATCAGGAAATTATACTTTGACGCTGCATTTCTTCCCATGTGGTCAGCTAGTTCAGAGTGTATTTCTTCCTTTATCCCAACTAGCATGTACTTCTGACAATGCCTGATTCTAGGACAAATTATCAAGAAGATAAAGTTTACCATAAGTGCCACTATTTTCTTATTTGGACACCCTCCAACAGAGGCAGCTAGGTGGTACAGAGGATAGAATGATGGACTTAGAGTCAGGTAGACCTGAGTTCAAATTCCTCCCACTAGCTGTGTGACTTGGGAAATTCACTTAACCTCTGTCAGCCTCAGTCTCCACAGCTGTATAATGGGGATAATAATAGTGCCTACCTCACAGTATTGTTATGAGAAGTACTTGTAGAATGCTTAGCACAGTGCCTGATACATAGTAGGTAACTTAATAAATGCTTATTTCCTTCCCCAAACACATGGAGTCCTAGGCTCTCTCTTGAGAGCCTTGGGTCCTCTATTACATCTCTGAGTTCAGTTCTTCTCTCACCTGCCATGCTTAATAAAAACATGCCTATGATTACCTGCTTGGAGCCATAGAAAATGCCTTTGAAAACTGTTGCACATACAATTGCCCCGTTTCTTGACCTTAGTTCCTGTTGTAACCCTTATGAAGTATGCTGGGAGTTGAAGGGTTGATGGCCAGCCACCATGTCTGAGCAGAGGATATCAAGAGAGGACAAAGAGATGTAGAGGCAGAGAAGTGTACGTATGTTGAAAAAAAAGAAAATTATTAATTCGTTTATACAACTTTCCAGGGAAGAAAGAGAATAAATATAAATTGAGACCCATAGGCAATGACTGAGTCAGCAATGATTGGAAGGGGTGAAGTGGAGGTGGGCTTTAAACAGATGGACAAATACTGAGAAGGGGTCTCTATACGGTATTTTTCTCTGAGTTTGGTTGAGGAATTTGTGTCATTCTCCCAGATGGGAGGAGCAAAGGGAGGGACTGGGGAGGAGTAGCCAAGTCTACAAAAAGGAGCTTAGTGACTGGCGCTCCTGCTCATCAGCAGGATACCACGCCACTACTAGATAAAGGGTAGTGTGTGTGTGTGTGTGTGTGTGTGTGTGTGTGTATGTGTGTGTGTGTGTGTGTGACCTAATTAAGTCTATTAGACACACTTGTGTACATTTATAAACACACAGAATTATAGGATTTTAGATATGGTAAGCATCTTGGCCATCATCTAGTCCAAACATTTATTAATAGTGCTAAACATTTTTTGTTAGGGCATCTGTGTTTTCGGTTAAAGACTGGGAATTAGAGAGGGAGAATTCTCTGTAAGCATTCTGAATTAATTCAGTTCCAGCTGTTTTCTCTTAGCATTTCCCAAGCTACTTAAAGTGCTTGAATATTTTTCTACCACCTTTTCATAGTGCCTCACTGGCATGATCCATAGCTATCACCCCAGGAAAGGTTTCAAGCTATTTGAGAGCAATCCTGAAAATTCTAGTCAATCAGAAAAAGATAGCTGATTTAACACTTTTCACAAGCAAATTTCATTAGAGGTGGAATGCTTCTTGAACAGCTCATTAATGCTGCTGTTGAGGGTCCTCTTAAGTGACCAGGCTAATGGAAAAGGTTGATCACATGGGCAGTCTTACAAGAATTAAGGTGGACTTGAGTGGGTTTACTAAAGATACCTTTGCATACTTCTGAAAGGAAGCATGGTGTCCACAAGAGAGTTGGGCTGTTTCAACCTTGAATAATCCTCAACTATTGACTTCCCTACTTTCTGTCTGTACATGAAGTGGATTTTGTTACTGTTTTTTATACAATAGTTCCCAGGATGATAGATAATAGTTCCCATGACCATAACAATCTACTAGTTCCTGGGCTTTGGACTTATAAACAATTTCAACACACTTGTTCAACATATTATAATATTAAGATAATGTAAACATTTGAGTTAAGCTGGTGAACACCCACTATGTATATGCTCGCTATGCTAAGTCACCCTGATATTGCTAAAGTTGATGTAAACTTGTGAAGCTATTGCTGGCAAATTGCCTTCTCTGTGTGCTCCTCTATAAACCAAGTGGGCACTGCTCAGTAAATGGGGAATAGGGATGCACAAGGGGAATGTACATGTGTAAATGGCTTCACCGACCCCCATCAAGGCCTAACAGATGCTGTAGGAGTTGGAACCCTCATCAGCAGCAACTCCATTGAGAATAATAAAGTAAACCCCTTCTTATGTCTATGATGCTGTCCTTCTGGCTGCCCAGATCAAGAGTGAATCTTCTAGAAAAACTCCTGTGTGCTCTCCCTCCCTCCCATTGGCATAGTGGGGGGCTCCTATAAGATCCCTCCTCCTACACCATCAAAATTCCATCTTTTACAGGCAGACTTTCTCAAACCCTCTTAATTCTAGTACCTTCCTTCTGTTATTTCTTATTTGTCCTGAATTTACCTTGTTTTATATATATTTGTGTGCATGTTGTCTCCTCCATTAGACTGTAAGCTCCTTGAAGGCAGGACTGTCTTCTGCCTCTTTTGTATCCCCAGTGCTTAGTACAAAACTTGGCACATAATTGGTGTTTAATTGATGTTTATTGATTGATCATCAAGTAGTGTGCTGCCTATCACTGAAGGACTTAAAGTGGAGAAGGGATGGCCATTCATGAGGGCTGTCATATCGGGGATTCCAGTTCAGACACAAAAAAGGCTACATAGTTTCCATAGTAGCTGAAAAGTAGAAATTAAAGGGGCTCCCACCTCTTGGGGAATAGCTGAACAAATATGAATATGATTATTATACCATAAGAAGCAGTGAAAAGGACGGTGTCAGAAAAAACTGGGAAGATTTTCATGAATTAATGCAGAGTTAAGAGAACAGAACTAGGAGAACAATTTATAGAATGATAGTGATATTATTTTTTTTTAAGCAATTGGGGTTAAGTAACTTGCTCAAGGTTACCCAGCCAGTTATTTCTGGGTGTGGTGCTGAGTGTCTGAGCCCGGGATTCGATCTCCAGGTCATCCCAACATTGGAACCGGTGCTCTTACTCGCTGAGCCACCTGGCCGCCCCTAAGCAATTGGGGTTAAGTAACTTGCTCAAGGTTACACGGCCAGGTGTTTCTGGGTGGGTGCTAAGTGTCTGAGCCCGGGATTCGATCTCCAGGTCTTCTCAACACTGGAGCCGGTGCTCTTACTTGCTGTGCTACCGGGCCACCCCGTGATAGTGATATTATAAAGGAAAATAATTTTAAGAGGTATATTTTTTTGGGGGGGAGAATAAATTGCTGTTTCATTCCCTAGCTGACTGTATTCCAGACTCTCTGGATTTTGCCACCATGACACAATTCACTTTTCACCCAGGAACTACCCTCAGATCCTAGGGCTTCCTCACCATGGGACATCCCACCACTGTGCTGGCCCCTTCCTCCCACTGTGGAGTTTGTTGGATTGGGGAACTCCATTATGAGACTCCAGTCTGACCAAGCTTCATTTCGCTCCAGCTGTGCTTCTGACCAGCTGTATTTTGCCACCTACCTGTATGCTGGTATCTACCCTCTCCCTCTCCCCTTCACCCCACCAGCTATATTTTATGTTTTATTTTTCTATTAGAAAGTAAGCTCTGGGTGCAGCTCGGTGGTGAAGTGAATAGAGCACCGGCCCTGGAGTCAGGAGTACCTGAGTTCAAATCCAGCCTCAGACACTTAACATGTACTAGTCATGTGACTTTGGGCAAATCACTTAACCCTAACTGCCTTGCCCTCCCCCATCCAAAAAGAAAAAAAAAAGGAAGTAAGCTCTGTGAGGTCAGGGACTACATTTCCTTTTGCTTATATGCATAGTTCTAGCATTTAGCATAGTACCTGACACATAATAAGCACTTAATAGATGTTGGTGTCTGCCTGTTACATGGAGCTTGCTGGATCTATTCTAAAAGGAGAAGGGGATCATTGAACTAAACAATTAAAACAAATCATTGTGCCTCTAAATAATCGAGATGAGATTGGTGATATTCTGTTCTCATTTTATTTCTGTCTCTGGGGTCTTTGTATTTCTATGGTGCTGCTCCCACTCTTGATTTCTTTTGCTGATTTTGGCTCTGGGCTTGCCTCAACACAACAAGGGAAATAGCCATCCAGAAGCTTATTTTATCTTTTTGACTAGTTTCAAATCTTATCTGCTTCCTGGTAAAAACTGCTGCTGCCTGACAAACTGTTTTCTGTCATCAGGCTTCCTCCAACACTGATATTTATTTATTTTTCTTTTGATTGAGCTTGTGTTCCCTTCTGAAATTTCATATCCACTGAAAGCTTTCTCTCCACCCCAGAATCATGCATCTAGTTGTACCTTGGTGCATTGGGCTAGGAAATTGTTTTGTCCTGGGGATGGTTTGAAAGCCCTTCTGTTTGTACAGAGAACCTAGATTGCCAAGAAAAGAAGGGAGAGACATAGTGATTCAGTGAATGAACTGTTGCAACTGGAGTCCAGACACAGGGGTTTTACTCTTAGTGGGGGTTTTTTGGACTTGCTTTGTAGTAAAGTAGACAGCTCAATGGCTCTAGGGACAGAGGATCTGGGTTGAAAATTCACCTCCAATCCTATTACTTAAGTGACCATACCTTCACTTTCCTCACCTATAAAAGAGAGGATTGTTCTGGATGGCCTGCATGATTCCTGTGAGCTACAGATCTATGATTCTATGAACATTTACCCTATACTTGTTTATCTGCAAAATTATTCATGCTCCCCTCTTAGCTTCCTTCATGAAGGTTTTTGTGTATGATGCTTTGGTGTGAGAAGCGGCTCTGCCCTAGTGGATAGAGTTCTGGGTTTAGAGTAAGGATGACCTGGGTTCTAATGTTACTTCATATACTTACTAGCTGAGCCATCTCTCAGCCTGTATTTTCTCCTTTGTTGAAAAGAGAGTAGGGGCAGCTAGATGGTGTAGTAGATAAAGTGTTGGGTCCTAAGTCAGGAAGACTCATCTTCATGAGTTCAAATATAGCCTCAGATACTTACATAAGCCTGTGTGACCCTAGGTAAGTCACTTAACCCTATTTGCCTCAGTTTCCTCATCTGTAAAATGAGCTGGAGAAGGAAATGGCAAACCACTCCAGTATCTTTGCAGAAAACCTCAAATGGGGTCATGAAGAGTCAGACGTGACTGAATGACAAAAATGGGGATAATGATGCCTGTAACATTTATCTCACACAATTGTTATTGGTGTTGATTTCTTGTAATTCATTCTGGCTGGGACACTTGCCATCGGAATAATAAATATGTGCTCTGGTGACTTTGGAGGACACGTGTTCTGTGGAAGTGGCCAAGCCCCTCTCCTCAGTCCATAGGATGACTAAGATTAAATGGGGATCAAATGAGATAAGGTAAGTAAAGCACCATGTAAACCTTATAGCACAAAGTCCTATGCTAGGAGGTCTAAGAGCTAAAAAGAAAAGTAAGACTCTTCCTATCTTCATGGAATTTTACAGTTGAATAGATTAAAAAAGTGAGGAGTTCTTCAAATTAAATAAACTTTATGTATATTTTAAAAATTCTTCTTATTCAAAATAGGGAATCAGGAAGACTCATCTTCCTGAGTTCAAAACTGGCCTCATACACTTACTAGCCGGGTGACCCTGGGTAAGTCACTTATCCCTGTTTGCCTCAGTTTTCTCATCTGTAAAATGAACTGGAGAAGGAAATGACAAATCACTCCAGTGTTTCTGCCAAGAAAACCTCAAATTGGATCACGAAGAGTCAGGCACAACTGAAAAGTGACAACGCATTCATTCAAAACAATAACCCCTACCACATATATGAATCGAAGTAGCTTGTTGGTATTTGGGACATGTACTACATTGAGTAGGGACGAATATGAGATATTTAGTCGATGTGGGGCTTTGGAAATATAACCCACTGGTGCCTCTTTCAAGTCGTATCTGGTTAAAATCCTGCCTTGGACACATACAGGCT
>NW_027185903.1:15010070-15019620 GCF_028583685.1 Petaurus breviceps papuanus
TTTTTTTTCTTTCCTGAGTTTAAAATGTGGATTTGCAGTTCTTTCTTCATATCATTAACTCCCTTCACAAAGAGGAACAGACTGTTTTGAAAGGTGATTGGTTCCTCTTGCTTAGAGGTCTCCAAGCAAAAGTTGGATGACCACTTGTTGGGTATCTTATAACTGGAATTACTTGAACAATATGGCTACCAAAATCCATTCCCCCACTGAAGTTCTGTGATTCAGTGACTATTTTACAGTTACTGGCACTAAACAAGTCACACAGTGTCATTTGTAACAGCTTTCCCTAGGGCAAGTTACCATGTAACAAGGTCTGCCTTATGAAATAAAAAGCTTTGTGTTTTCACAAGTTTTTTAACTTGTCTCTGAGGGTTACATGAAGATGAGCTGTAAAAAGGCAAGGAGGACCCAAGCTATTTCCCCATAGTATTAATGAACACAACTCCAATGAGCTGCAGCAATTGAATCTATGGAAACCGCAGAATTGAAGGACAAGATTTGGCAAGAGGTCAGCCTATACCTAACAACTGAGTTATAAGTAGTATGGGGTATCACAACTTTCCCCAAGGATGGAAACAATGGCACAAACACTCTCTGGGGTGAATTTAGCCTGCCCTCTTGGCAGAGGTGATCCTGGGGCACATTTCTTCCTTCCCCTGCCCTGCCTCTTTCCTGAGAGAGCAGCTTCACCCCTAAATTATATGCTTCTCTCTAGCAATTTAGAAACCATTTTGTGTCTTGAGGTAGGCTTCCTTCCCCTGACTCTATACCAGGTAAAGCTATCTCTGCCCTCCCCAACTCAACTACCAGTTACTCCAGGTACAAAACTTGTTTTTTAGGTGTCCCACAGGATTCTCCTAAATCCTAGCTGTATCTCCGTCTATGTTGTTGATGCCTAAGCCCAGCAGTGTAAAGCATAGGTGAGGTCTGGTTCATGTGAAAAAGTGGAAGGAGGGAAGGGCTTTCTCTAAAGGGCTCCCACAATGCTCCACTGCTATTGTTTGATTCAGTCCTCCTACACAACTTATTACAGTTGGAGCTTCTGGGAGACAAATTAGTTTAATCCAATGCAAGGTAGGTGGATTTACATTGGAGTCTGGAACAGAAAGTCCTTTCATATGAAAATTCTCTCAAAAAAACTCCACTCAGTAAAGCAAAATTAAATTCATATTTGCATCTCCATAGTGAAAGAAGGTAAATTCACTCCACTGGGTAAACAGATCATAAAGTTGTGATAAATGGAGGAGATAGTCAATTCACAAGTTCAACTAAGGATTGGGACTGCTTTCTTGAATATGTTGACCATGTCAGCACAGAACAGATATTTTTTTATAATTGCATTTCAATAGGATTGGTCTCCATTGTAATCCCACGTGTTTCATCTTATATATTAAAAAAAACATTATTCCCGGGGCGGCTAGGTGGCATAGTGAGTAAAGCACTGGAGAGTCAGGAGGACCTGAGTTTGGTTCCGGCCTCAGACACTTAACACCCACACACACAAAAAAACTAGCCGTGTAACCTTGGGCAAGTTACTTAACCCCAACTGCCCTCCAAAAAGCAAAAAATAAAAATAAAAAACATTATTCTGAGAAGGGATCCATTGGCTTCACCACACTGTCAAAGGGATCCATGATACAAAAAAGAGATGAGCTCCGACCATAGATTCTCTGATATCCAGGGGATGAAAGCTTCTTACTTATTCTTTAATATTTCAGGGACACCAATGGACTGCTGCTCAGGTTGTCCCTCTCTTGCAAAGTGCAACTACTTTTCTAATCACACATTTATTTTAATAATATCTTTTCTATAACTTCATGTATGCAAATCACTGTTGGTAATATGCTGGAGCTTCCTTAAGCCCATTATGCTTCTTTCCATTGCTTGCCTGTCATTTTAATTCTTATGGAATTGTAGTATTCCATGATTTACAGTCATAAAGCATCTCTTAAAGAATATTGGTATGTTGATATCAAATAAGGTGTTAAACAGGAAAACGATATTGAATAAAAATATTTACCATTATCACAGAAGATATCCTATGTAAGTTTCAATCAAAGGAAAGATTTATTGATGATAAGGTTCTCCAACTATTCCTATTCACAGATGACATGATATTCACTACATTGGGCCTAGGAATGTTACAAAGTGTCGTTCAGTTATTTCAGTCATGTCCAAGTCTTCATGACCCCATTGGGTTTTTCTTGGCAAAGACATTGGAGGGTTTGCCATTTCCTTCTCTAGCTCATTTTACAGATGGGGAAACTGAGGTTTAACAGGTTTAAGTGACTTTCCCAGGGTCACACAGCTAGCAAATGTCTATGAGTGGGATTTAACTCAAGAAGATGTAATCTTCCTGACTTCTGGTCTGGTGCTTTATCCACTGTACCACTTAGATGACCATACACCACCTTAATGTATTAAATAAGCTGGAGAGTCCTCTTTTTTCCACAAAGTTTTTCTCATCTCCCTCTCAGTATCAAACCCTCTGATCTCACAGGTTTTGATAACCATCTATATTCTGAATGTACAATCCATTCACAGAATATCACATAATTCACATAATGTAAAAATATAGTTAAGTATGTTAGCCATTTATCAGAGTGAGAAGAGCACAGTCAGTGCTCATCAATCGTGATTTTTGATTTTTCAATTCTGGAAATGCAGGTCTTCTATTTTAGCTCTCTCAGGATGACAACTAAAGTCTCTTGAGAATTCTCTGTAGGATACCTTTTCCACAGCGTGAGCTTAAAGTCAGTTTTCTAAAGACATTTTCTTCAGCTTTTCTCAAAAATGGCAGTTTACTTCTTCAATTTCTCATGAAAGAAATTTTCTTAGTTTTTCTCTATATCCCTACAGGTTCCAGGCCAGACAGTGGTTCTTCAACTTACAATTAAATTGTAACTTTCCCTAAAATTCTATTCCCTCTTAAAGACACATTAATGGTATTGATCCCCTCTGTGGGAGGAGTTATTGAAAAGGAGTCAGGGGCAGGTAGGTGGCACAGTGAATAGAACACTGACCCTGGAGTCAGGAGGACCTGAGTTCAAATCCAGCCTCAGACACTTAACACTTACTAGTCATGTGAGTCAAGTCACTTAAGTCACATTGAGCAAGTCACTTAATCCCAACTGCCCTCCAAAAAGCAAAAAAAAGAAAAAAGAAAGAAAAGAAAAAGAGTCACATACATAAAGTGCTTTGTGATCCTTAAAATGTTATCTAAATGTCAGTTATGTCTAGTACATTATTTTAGAAAGATCTGAGAGGCATTGGGGCATTCAGGTTCAGACCTAATGACTTTCAAGTCTGATGCCCTTTGCTCTTAAACTTCTGGGCAGGTTGTTTCTTGAATGGTTACTTTCCATAGTTTAGAAGCTTGGCAAAATATTCCCCAATTGTCTTTCAAGCACCATAAATTGTTCTGGGAAAACTGGGTGGGGTTATTCAAATTATCAACGGCTACTTCCCTACATCTAGGAGAATGGAAAGGAGGGAGGTTGGTGTTTTCTAGGCATTACTATGCTGTTGTTTGTCCTTCATTCTCTAAGAGGACCATGATATCGGGAAGGTGATGTTATGACTTGCAAGTGAATTGAATTTAAGTGAGGCAGGGCTGTGTAAAGTCACCAGCCTTACTCTCTCCTCTGGAGCCATTTGAGTCCAGAGGTAAGATATAGTTTGGGAGATTGGAGATGGCCCCAGATGCAGTGGGAGACCTTGGCCTTTTTAAGCTAAGGTCTTGAACAGGTTTCAGGTTAACTGAGGCAATGCCCATTCAGTGATTAAGGCTAGGTAAGAAATGAGGCAAAGAATGACCTCTTTTGCCTAGTTTAAAAAAAAATCAATCAGGGAGGGGAAGACAATCTGGGTTTCTGGCCAAAACGAAAACAATTGCTGTTTACACTCACTCTAAGAGTTCAACCAATGACCAAATGAAGCTTGGGTTAGGACCTATTGTTGGTCAATCAATGCGAGCCAGAGAAATATAAGAATGGAAAGAGAAGGAAAAAAAGAACAATTTGTACTCAATAGTTTCTTCTCAATTGTGTAAACCTCACTACATAATTGTCTCACTTCCTTTTTTAGTCATTCATTTTTTTTCAGAATGTTCTCCATGCCATTGATTTTGCACAAATCAGTGATGGAAATCTATAGTAACTTGTATGTACTTACTATATACCTCCATTATGCTTTTGATCATCTACTCTGATTCTTCAGAGATTGTACTGTTCAATATATATCAACCATATAGCATCACTATGTAAAATATGTAAAAAATATGTATGTAAATATGTAAAAAAATTTTTGAGCTGTGTATATTTATGTTTGTATATGAGTATACACACATATGTGTACATTCCAGGATATATCTTTTTTTTTTTGGCAGGGGGAAGGCAGGGCAATTGGGGTTAAGTGACTTGCCCAAGGTCACACAGTTAGTAAGTGTTAAGTGTCTGAGGCCGGATTTGAACTCAGGTCCTCCTGTCTCCAGGGCCAGTGCTCTAGATTCACGGAACCACCTAGCCACCCCAACCAGGATGTATCTTGAGATGGTTAAAAGTACTACTTAATTTCCTGACTACAGTTCAACCTCTTCTTTTTCTCCTATTAAATTCTGGGTCCCAAATCATTGTCCATTTATAGCATTTGTTCAAGATAGAAATATTGCTATGCTAATTCAATCAGCTATCCACTGCATGCCAGTTTGGACAATAGATTTTTTTTCTATCCATTCGCTTTTTCATGTTTAAGTTGTTAGTCAAAATTCTTTTAAGTAATCATGCATATTATTGAGGAGGTCTTGAAATGTCCTGGGACTTGAGGAAGTAAGTACAATATTATTCCTAAACAGTAATAGCTAGAGGATCTCACTATCTCTAAGGAATTTCTCTTCTATTTGGATCTTCCTATTCCATGCCTTGCTTAACATTATTAATCCAATAGTCATGGAACAGAGATACTTCAATAGTTGTATTTTAAGTACTCAGACTGCATTGACAACCACTCACTGACCAAAAAGCAATCACATCTAGTCACACCCAGTTTGTTCAACAAAATGGATCTGGATCTAGTGGTTTGTGCCTTTTCTGTTGGGTGGCATTGCTGAGTAAGAGCTGAGGTGACTGATTCTAAGAAGGTCAGGGACTTTCTATGCTCTGATTTGCTATCAAAGACGATGTCGATTTCTGGATTTACTCAATGAAGAATTAGCTCTAAGCCCCTACCTACTGGCCTTCTGGAACATGCTGGAGTTCATTAAGTCCTAGACATGTGACTTCAGCATAATGGAGTTACCTTTCCACAGAAGCAGAGAAACGTTTTTGGATATGGCATACAGTTGCTTTTGTTCCTAGCACAGAATTGAAAAGCAAATAAACAGTCCACAACTGTAAAACATTGCATAATAAATAAGCACTGCATGTCTTCTGTTCTCTAATCCTAGGATCTAAGACATAGGATTGATTTGGACCCTGTGTTGTAGGAAATGTTAAATTTGGATTCTGCCTTGAATGGGCAAAAAAAAGTTTATTATTTAAAAAATTAAAAAAATAATGAACTTAAGAAACACTAACACACGTGAAAATCTCAATATACAAAGAAAAACAGAAAAGAAAATTGTATATTTAATTTTGAATTTGTTATGTAGATTTTAAACAACGGTTTCCATAGTAAGTTTTATTCTCACATCCAGCAGGAATCAGTCATCAGATGGAGATGCAGACACTTTAGACCTGGGATTTCAACTCAACCTGGGGCATGAAACTCATCTGGGGTAAATGGGAAATTAATGAAAGTTTCTGTTTTCTTGTTCTAAGTTATCTGGCTGGGACCCTTTGAAGGAAGAAAGGAAACAAGCATTTATTAAGTGCCTATTATATGCCAGGTACTGTACTAAGCACTTTATAAATATCTCATTTGATCCTCACAAGAACCCTTTCACTACCTCCAACCTTGATTAGCTCATCCCAGAGCTGGATGAGTGGACTCAGTGACAGGCCTGGCAAGGAGAAATCTGATACCATCTTGCCGCCTGGATATCCCTTTCTGACTCTGACCTTGACTTCAGGATCCCCCATCACAGTTTCACGACATTACTTTCTGTAATTACCTCCTCTCTTGGTACCTAACCCAAAGCCCCAGTGTCATGGGGCAGCAGAGAAGGGGAGGGCAACTTTATGGTGAGACAAGTATTCATTCATAAAAGAACCTTATGTGATTTTAATATATGTATAAAAGATTCCTTTTTAGAAGGGCATCTCTAAGGCTATGCTTTGCTATATTTTTTCAAATGCTTTTTTATAATCAGGCAACAGTAAATACAAGCATCTTCTTTGAGATTTTCAATTAATTAAATGATAATAAAGACAGTTGATATAGGATCATTTGTAAAAACCTACCTGCTCCTTTCTCAATATTTTAATCACTTTGATGTTTGTGTAATTATCATAAATATCTGAACTGAAAATAAAAACTAAAAAAAAAGATGGACTCTTGCAACAATGAGCATACTTGGATCATTGAAAGTATTATTTAATTTCTGAAAAATGATCCGGTTTTCTTTCTTCTTTCCCTCTAGCTCTGGATGTAACTCATTGTCTATCTCCAACATCAGCCCAAATGAGTTGTTTTCCAGTTTCATCTGAAAATGCTCTGGGGATGATCTTGTTTAATTGAGGTTTCATGCCATGTTTCTGTCGTATTATTTTTCTTTGAACTACTTTTCACTGTTTTGTGAGAAATTACTTCACATAATCATCAACCATCCTCCATAAAATTGATATTAAGGATATCACTGGGCAAACCAGATTACTGGAAGAGTAGGTTAGTCACTTATGTAAGCAGACTGGGATAACCAAAGAATGGTATTCCATTGGTATCCACTGGTATCCACACAAAGTAAGAGATGTAGAGGAAGACTTTCAGCAAACAGTGTGAAGAGTGGTTTTGTTTAAAGGTAGGTTGGATTAGCAGGCCTCTGAAGTCCTTTTAAATGCTAAGATTCTATAATTCTGAGTCCTTCTCTTCCTTAAGCTTTGGCTCTTCTTTCTTCTACTTCTTTTGAAGACTTCCCAAATTCTCTTTCATTAGGTGCAATCTTTGATTTCAAATCTACTTCACAACTTACTTTTGTGGTTTTTATTTATTTATTTAGGAAATTTTTTTTTGCTTTTTTTTTGGAGGGGGGAGGGCAGGGCGGTTGGGGTTAAGTGACTTGCCCAAGGTCACACGGCTAGTAAGTGTTAAGTGTCTGAGGCCACATTTGAACTCAGGTCCTCCTGACTCCAGGGCCAGTTCTCTATTCACTGCACCACGTAGATGCCCCTTTTGTGGTTTTTATTGCCACAACATTTCACATGCAAATTCTTCTTCCTACTCACACAGCCATCTCCCTAGTTCAGGCCTTCATAACCATATTTCCTGGACCATTTCATAACCTTCTAATGGATTTCCAGCCTCAAGTTGCTCCCCACTCCAACGTAATCTCCACAGAGCTGCTGATGACTTTTCTGAAGAACAGGTCTGACCATATCACCCCCCAACCATGCTCAGTAAAAAAGTGACTCCTCGAAAGCACATGGATCAAATACAAACTTTCCCGTCAGGCTTTAAACTGCTTTATGACCTGTTCTCATGTTACCTTTTCAGACTTCACATACATTCCTCTCTTCCACATGCTCTTGTTGTTGTTTAGTTGTTTTCAGTCATGTCCAACTCTTTGTGACCCCTTTTGGGGGTTTCTTGGCAGAGATACTACAGTGGTTTGCCATTTCCTTCTCCAACTCATTTTACAGATGAGGAAACTGAGGCAAACAGGGTTAAGTGACTTGCACAGGGCCACATGGCTAGGAAGTGTCTAAAGCTAGATTTGAACTCAGGTCTTCCTGACTCCAGGTCCAGTGCTGTATCCACTGAGCCACCAAGCTGCCCTTAGAAATTCACCATTTTGGGAAACAAATCACTAACATATGAAACACTAAATGGTCCCCAAGATTTACTTTGGGCTTTAATTTCATAAGAATGCATGAATGAATAATGAAAAAATATCCATTAAATGCTTACTATGTGCCAGGCAGGGGCAGGTAGGTGGTGCAGAGGATAGAGCACTGGGCTTGGAATCAGGAAGACTTGGCTCCCTGAGTTCAAATCTGGCCTCAGACACTTACTAGCTGTATGACCCTGGGCAAGTCACTTAACCCTGTTTGCCTCAGTTTCCTCATCTGTAAAATAAGCTGGAGAAGCAAATGGCCAAGAAAAACCCAAGTGGGGTAATGAACAGTTGTATATGACAGAAATGATTGAACAACAAAAATGTGCCAGGAACTATGCTAACTAGATTATTGTACAGTGGTGAGTGGAGGAGGAACAAGGGAAAAAAAGGTGGAATGACTTATATCTTTGGTTATGTGAAGCATGATGAAATTAAAATGGGTCGAATTGTGACACTTTCCTGATCAAGAAGGTTTAGTGACTTCTGATTGTCTCAAGGATAAAATATAAATACTTCTATTTTATATTTGAAGTCTATCAGTTGGGCTCCAGTTGACTGTCCCAGGCCTGTGGTACATCTGTCCCCTTCATGCATTTGACATTCCAGTCATGGTGGCCTACTTGCTAATCCCTATACATGAGATTCCATCTTACACCTTACTGCCTTTGTGCACAACCTCTTTGTCGGGAATATATTTGCTCCTCATCTCGCCCTTTTACAGTCCCTAGCCTCCTTCAGCCACCAGCTTATGTATTACTATCTTCAAAATGCCTTTTCTGATCCCCCGGTCTGATCCACCAGAAAGGTGTACCTTTCCCCTGCAATTACTTTGTATATTATTTTGCATTTACACATCTGTGTTCATGTAGTTTCCTTCAATAGAATGTTTCCTAAAGAGGCTGTGTTGTAGAGGCTAGAGTACTGAACTCAGTCAGGAATGCCTGGGTTCAAATCCAGCCTCAGACATTTACTAATTGTGTGACCCTGGCAATTCACTTAACTTTTCTCAGGTTGTTTCCTCATCAGTAAAATGGAGATAATAACAGCACCTGCCTCCTAGAGTTGTTGAGAGGACTAAATGAGAAGACGTGTAAAATGCTTTACAAACTTTGAAGTATCATATAAATTCTGCTTTATCATTGGAGACAAGGGCTATTTTACTCTTTCTTTTTGTATCCTGGCCATTTATTTCCAAAGCCTGTATTTCTGCCATCATCTCCTTCTCCATAAGAATCTTGGATTCTGTCCCTGGGACTGCAGGCTCTGACCTTTCACCTTATCTTGCCCACAGACCTCTGCTTGACTTCTCAGCCACCATTTGCAAACCATTCTGATGTCTATCTTCTCTGTCCCCTCTTCACCCCAGCTCCCCTTTAGGTGTCATCTTCTTACTATAGAATGTAGTAGAATATAAGCTCCTTGAGGCAAGGGACTATCTTTCTTAGTTGTTTTTGTGTTCTCAGTGCACAGTACCTGGTACATAGTAAGAATTTAACAAATCATCTATCTATCTATCTATCTATCTATCTATCTATCTATCTATCTATCTATCTATCTATC
>NW_027185903.1:15019630-15072294 GCF_028583685.1 Petaurus breviceps papuanus
TCTATCTATCTATCTATCTATCTATCTATCTATCTATCTATCTATCTGTCTCTGTCTCTCTGTCTGCCTGCCTGTCTATTTATGTATGTATCTTTCTCTATCTCTATCCTTTCTATCTATCTATCCATCTACCTACTTCTCTATCTCTATCATCATATTTATCTACTCATTTCTATCTATCTACCTATCTCTCTATTTCTATCTCCATCATCTCTATATACCTCTCTATCTCTATCTTCTCTCTCTTTCTCTCTCTCTCTCCCCCCTCTATCTCCCTCCCTCTCTCTCTGTTTCTATCATATCTTTCTATCAATATCTATTCATATGTTGGTCTGTTTCTTAGTCCCTCTGTCTCCCTATACCTCTCTAACTCTATTTCTATCATATCATATTATATCATATCAGTCTCTCTCTCTCTCTCTCTCTCTCTCTCTCTCTCTCTCTCTATTGGTTTATTGGTCTATCTGTCTCTTAGTCCCTCTGTCTCCCTATTTGCTTGTCTTCCTTTCTTACAGGTAGCATAGTGCCTTGCACAGAGTAGGCACTTAATAAATGCTTACTATGTGAATCAATGACATGGTTAACATGGGTCTAAATTTAAACACATTGAGAAATATTTCTAAAAATAATTAGGTTAAGCACTGCTTCGGGGGGATTCTGTTTGTATACTTTCCCTGAAAATAAAAAATCCAGACTAGCTGTCCAGTGCTACCCTGACTCAGGAAGATGTTTTATTGCCCTAGTCTTCTTCAGGAAGGAGTTAATTATCTGAGGCTCTGGGAATGTTTTTTGTTTTGTTTTCCACTTAGGTGCAGGTAACTCAATTTAACAAAAAGTCATCAAACACCTACTGCCTGCAAGGCACCATCCTGGATGCCAGGGATATGAAGATGAAAAATGGCACCGTTCCTGCCCTCAAGGAGCTTAGAACAGAATAGGTTGGATTTTTTCTAGTCTTGCTTTCCAGTTCTCCCTTCATAAGAACTATTTGGGAGGTCACTGAGGAATATTAAGAGGTCACTGGGAAAAGCCTGGATGACTAAGTGTCATCATTTTCATTTGAGAGATGAAACATTTCTAGGTGTGAATAATAGCAATAATGAAATGATAGCAATAATGTTTTCTATTAGTACAGGGAGAGAGTGAGTTCAGGAGAGTTCAGCTATAATACTGCAGGTAAAATGTGTTGTTTGGGAGAGCTCCCTCTGCAAATGGAAAGCTCCAATGTATAGTGTGGATGGGGAGGGCAAGATCTGCCTAGAATGGTCATTCCTGTGAAACTCCCTAGACTTTCTACATACTCACACCAAGATACCCTAACATTTCAGGCTTATTGCTATTATTTAACCTAATCAGTGTATGAAAGATATAATTGATTTTTCTTCTGTAGGAGGAACATAGAATAACAATGCTATAATTCTGTATGTCCCTATTCTATAGTGACGGCCTGTCATCTTCTCTAATTTACCAGAGATTATGAGTAGATAATGTACGGAGGAGGAATGTAGTTGCCTGGTAACCATCTTTTTAAACTTTCTTAAATGTAATTGCTTCTGTGCCAGGGAAACATTGATCAGCTTAATTTCTTTTGATTCAAATGCATCACATTTACATTTGACTTCTCTAAGCACTTTATAATAAATAAAATGCTAGCTCATTTCAGGTAGCAAATGATTTTGGTATTCAAGTTGTGTTAAGGTAAGTCACCTTTCTTTTGATCATTATCCAGGTTAGAACAAATTGTTACTTTCAAATGGTTATCCTGACTGTCATTTTTATACCTTTTTTTTCCTGGAGCTTTTCAGAGTTAAGGGAAGGGATTATGAGGGGGAATGAAAATGACTAATTTCATCTAGGATGATTCCAAATGCTAACAGCTCCATTTTCTGACCCATATGTCAGAAATTTGGTTGTTATTGTCAACTGCAGCAGTTTTTCCTGTGAATTTATGTTAGAGAAAAAGAGATTTTTGCTTCAATTTTAATTCAGTTCAATAAGCACCTACTATGGGCCAGGCACTAGAGCTTTTCTTTTTAAGCAGACCTGTAATTTTATTGGTATAGGGAGCTCTTGTTGAGGAACAACCTCTACTAGTGTAGATGACTGCTTGCTTTGCAAATCATAACCTTAGAGAGTTGCATGAAACACTGAGAGATGAAATGACTGGCCCAGAGTCACACAACTGCTATGTGTCAGAGACAAGACTTGAACCCATGTCCTCCTGGTTCTCTATTCATGTTGCCCTTTGATATTAAGATACAAAGACAAAAATGAAACAGTCCCTGCCTTCTAAGAGCTTACATTCTGCAGTGTATTATGTATAACATACATGCAGATATGTAGATATAAATGTTTAGATATTAGTTTTGGGGGGCTGTTAGGTGGCACAGTAGAGAAAGTGCCAGGTCTGGAGTCAGGAAGATTCTGAGCACAAATCTGGCCTCAGACACTTACTAGCTGTGTGACCCTGGACAAGCCTTTTAACCCTTTTTGCCTCAGTTTCCTCATCTGTAAAATGAGCTGGAGAAGGAAATGGAAACCACTCCGGTATCTCTGCCAAGAAGACCCCAAGTGGGGTCATGTAGAGTCAGACATGACTGAAAAATGACTGAACAATACAAAGATATAAATTTATACAAATTAAACACAAAGTAATGTTTCTTTTTCTTCTTTCTTTTTGGTAGGGGGAGAGAACATTGACAACTGAGAGGTCTTTTGTAGAGAGTGATATTTGGGTTTAAGCTTTAAGGAAAGCTATGCCTCCCAAAGGGTAGGAGTGAGTAGGGAGAGTATTCTAGGCATGGGGCAATACCCTATAGAAAAAGCACAGAGAGGAGGGATGGAATGCTGAATTCAGGGAGTAATGATACTGTACACCAATCAGGATGAAATATAGAGTGTGCAAGGGGGAGTAATAGAATGTAAGATTGGAAAAATACCTGGGAATGAGATCTCAAAGAGCTTTATTTTTTTCTTAAGCAATTGGGGTTAAGTAACTTGCTCAAGGTTACACGGCCAGTTATTATTTCTGGGTGTGGTGCTGAGTATCCGAGCCCAGATTTGATCCAGGTCATCCCGACACTGGAGCCAGTGCTCTTACTCGCTGAGCCACCTGGCCGCCCCTCTCAAAGAGCTTTAAATGGTTTTTATGCAAACAGAATATAATGCAAACAGAATATAAAAACAGTTAGTTTCTATTTAATCTTAGAGGCAATGAGGAGCCACTAAAGCTTCTTGACCCAATGAGTGACACGGTCTACTCTAGCCTGTGCTTTAGGATTATTCATTTGGAAGCTGCTTAGAGGATAGATGGAGTGGTAAAAAATGCAAGGAATACAGTTAAGAAGCAAATGTATGAACTTATTAGTTAATTATTAGAGTATATTAATTGTAACTATATTATAATAATGAAGGCATGAACTAAGGTTCTGGCTATGTGACTAGAGAGAAAGAAATGGAAGCAAGAGATGTAGAAGTAAGACCCAACAACTCCTACTGGATATAGAGGCTAAGGGAGGAGGAAGAGTAGAGAATGACTCTGAAGTATTAGATTTGGGTGACTGACAGGATGGTGGTGCCCTTGATAGAAACAGGAAAATGAGGAAGAGAAGTGGATTTAGGGGAGAAGGAAAGATGAGTTCCATTTTGCAACAAGTTCTATGGGTTAATTTTGAAATGCCAGGGGAAGGAAGGAGATATCTAGCAAGTTGGTGATGCAGTCCTCTCAGGAGAGAGGGGTGGGCTGTCAGTCTGCATGGAGATGGTAATCGAAGCCATGGGATTGATGAGATCATGAAAAATAAATACAGAGAAGACAGGAAGGTTTAGGGTGGAGGCCTGGGTGCAATACAAATGATGATTCATCAAAGGATACTGAAGGGAACAGTTATAGAAATAGCATTAAAACCAAGACTATGCTACAGCTATTGGAGATGAAATCTGTGAAAGGGGGGGAAAAGTTCATGATGAAGAATAACATCTTGTGGAATTAAGTATACCTTTCCAGGGAATCAATACAATAGCAAACTTCCAAACATTCCAATGAAAAAGACTGTTAACTGGGCAGAATCTTTGAAATACAAACCCAGGAGATGAGAAACTCAGAAAAGCAAATACATTTGTGCAATTGTAAGGGGATAAACCATGATCAAGTGCTTACATTCCAATAGGGGAGAAGAGACAAGTGTCTCTTAAAAATTAAAGGTCACATAGGTAACAAGAAAAAACATCAATGCAAGGGTTGGAAAGGGTGGTTTTGTTTTGCTTTGATGATTTTAAGAGAGGAAAGAGAAAAGAGGGGGAAAGGAATACATTAGAGAAGAAATGAGGAAAGGGGAGATCTTAATATTTTTTTTTAAGCAGTTGGGGTTAAGTAACTTCCTCAAGGTTACACGGCCAGTTATTTCTGGGTATGGTGCCAAGTATCTGAGCCCAGATTTGATCCCCAGGTCATCCTGACACTGGAGCCGGTGCTCTTACTTGCTGAGCCACCTGGCCGCCCCGAGATCTTAATATTTTTAAGCTTGGAGTGCCTCAGAAGAAGAGTATACAAATGTGGAGTTAGTGTTGGTAGATGGAAGGATCGCATGAACCCCACCCTTTTTTGAACTTGGCAAAAGAGGTTTAAAAACATAAACATATACACATAAAGTTTGGTGTAGAAATTAAATGCATTGTATTCAACAGCAAAACAGGCAGGCATTAGAAAAGTGGAAAATGGGATTTAAGAGATTGGGTAGAGCTGCAAACAAAGTTCAGTTTTGAAAGGTGGATCATAAAGGGGGAGATGAAAAGAAAATATAACAACCAGTGATTGGAATCTGGGCTGGTCAGCGAGGAGCAGAAGATGGATGTGAGGTCACTTCAATTATAGATTATTAGTGTTGATTTATTGGGGAAGGAGGCAATAAGATTTTTAAAAAATAATTAAAGATATGGAGGAAAAATAAAATGAACATTTATAACCGTGGGTTGTCAATAGGATGAATTCATAAAAAAGAAAAGGGTAGCAGGATGGATTAGAAAGCAAAATTCAACAATATGTTGTTGACAGGAAACATTGGTGAATCATAAAGATCCATCCAGAGTTAAAAATGAGGGAATAGAATAGAATTTGTTTTTGCCTCTAGTGAATGAAAAAAGCAGGGGTGGCAGTCGTGATGTCAGACAATACAACAGTAAAAATAAAGATGACTAAAAATACTATAACAAGAAAACTATATTATATTTAAAGGAACTATAGATAAAGAAATAATCTGGCTACCCTCTTGGCTTCTTTTCCTCCAGCTCACAAACTGCCTTTCTATCCAAGAGAAACTTCGCCTTGAGGTCCCACTGTCCAGACTGGGCACTACCTACCTGGACCACTATTTCAGGAGGGGTCCTAACCATGCTTCTCTTCGCGCCTGACTCAGTCCTCCAGAATTCTATATTTGAATCCAGGCCTCCAATTTGCTGTATTTAATGATGTCTCTGATTTAAGTTACATGCAATGTTTCATGGAAATCAATGAAGCACACAATCAGTCATGTAATTAATTACAGAAGCCAATAGGACAGAAGTAATCTATTTCTACAAGCTCTTAGAGTTGTATAATTCTTTAAGGTTGGGAAAGTATTGTACATATGTTATCTTATTTGATCCTCACAACAACCCTTTGAGGAAATACTACTATTATTCCCATTTTCAGGGGAGGAAATTGAGGCTGAAAGAGTTTAAGCAACTCTTCCAGGGTCACATAGGTAATAACTATATGAGGCTGGATTTGAATTCAGATCTTCTTGACTACAAGTTCAGCTGCTTAGAGACAAGGTAATACTACCCTAAAAGGGTCATTACTTCCCATTCCACTGCAACTGAAGCCCTCCTCCATAATTTTTTGCATCAGTCACTAATGCCCAAGGCCTTGGCCCAGTCCCTAGCCTCTAACCCCACTAATAGCTTTAGATCCTGGAGTACTGGTCAATCTCCTTTACCAACCCCTGCTATTAAAATTCTTGTCATTATATTTTCAGGGTGGATGTCCAAATGACATTTCCCCTTTCCACTCAGAGGGGCTCAGAGTAGCATTTGGTTTAAGGCACAGGGCTTAGAATTTTTATTTGGTTTTAAAATAATATCAGCTCTCTTGTGTGTTATATCAAGCTATGTGCTTGTCCTGAACCATCATTAATAAAGCATTTCAATGGGAAAATCCTTTCTAAATACTAAAGAATCAACTGATAAACTATTGGACACCACTGAGTTGTAAGTTGGGTATCTAATTCCCACCTAGACCTTAGAGATCATTTAATGCATTTCCTCCTTTTGCAGATGAGAGAATTGAAGCCATTTGTCCAAGTTCACAGAGTAATGTAAAAGCATCTAAAGCCAGAAGCCAGTTCTCCTGTCTCACAGTGCTCTTTCCCCAGAATATATTTCCAGTCACGTCTTCATGATCCCATTTGGGGTCTTCTTGGCAAAGATACTGGAGTGCTTTACCATTTCCTTCTCCAGCTCATTTTCCAGATGAGGAAACTGAAGCAAACAGGGTTAAATGACTTGCTCAGGGTCATACAGCTAGGAGGTATCTGAGGTCAAATTTGAACTCAGGAAGGCCTGAAACTCTACTGTGCCACCTAGCTGCCCCAAGATTTCCTAAAAGTAGACAGCCAGGCCCAGTCTTTTTTTTTAAAGCTCTCCACAGTGCCTAGGTGGACATTTGGGGGCATTTAGTGAAATTCCTGTTGAATTGAATTTCATAATTTTTAAAATTCATAAATTTTTTAATTCTTCCTTTCTTATTCTTACTTATTTTCTTTTTTACCCTATTAACTTCCCTCTCAACTTGTCCTTTATTTATTATCTTTGAAAAGATCAAAGACTCAGCTAACCATGTATACCAGATTTCAGGGAATTAGATATTGCAAATGAGGTTCTGGAATCATCCTGAATCATTTCAGAGGGCCTCATTTGTCATTAGGACCGAGGAACCTGGGAGTTCTGACACAGGATCCATTAACTTGTTAGATTTAAAGAAAAATCTCTCAGTTGGTCCATGTCAGTTTCTTGTTATAAAATAAAAACTCTTAATATTTTCCATTTCTCTTCATGGATTTGTGTGACAGAAATACAGGTAAAATTCCATCACTTTGAACTTCATAAGGACATATATTCAAATAATTTAATCATTGAATCTTTCTCGTGCCCTGTATTGTAAGGCCTGCTGAGTGTAGAGTATTTGTGGTCTCATAGGCATTGGTTACAGTCAGCAGAAGAGACCTGACCTTGACTGAGGTAGGGATAGACCTGCTAGGATTACCTCATAATAGCCTTCATTTTGGCTGCTGCTTTAGTCGTTGATTAGACCAGCAGTCTTAAGTAGATGACTGGTTCTTAAGCATGTGGTAATTACATCTATCTATTTGCAATATGATTTTTAAAATGTTTTTATTGATGTATTTTTATATTACCATAATTTCCCCAGTGTTTCTTCTAGACTCTGATACCTTGGTTTTGAAGGAGAACCTCTTGATTTCAGAATTCGTAGAAAGGATAAGGGAGATCCTGTGAACAAAAGCTCCATAGAAGTTTGCTCAGGAGATATGGGATAATGGGTAATAGGCTTACAGTGCAGAAAGAGACATGCGTTGTTTAGACATGACCAATGCAGGAATTTGTTTTGCTTGACTTCGAATATTGTTTGAAATGTAATATTTCAAAGGCTTTCTCTTTCTTTTTTTCTTCAATGGACAGAGTCATGGAAGGGAGAGAAAATTGATTTTGTTAATTAAAAATTAATTTTTTTGAAAAAGAAAAAATACAAAGAATGGGAGTAGTCTTAAGAACAAAATTAGTCTTAAGAACAAAACACAAATGATCCTTATGAGGAATAAAAAAGGGAGCTAGCTAAAGACACTGATGTGTGTATATATGTGTGTGTATATATATATATATGTGTGTGTGTGTGTGTAAATATAAGAGACTCACCAGCCAACTTAGATTTTTATAAAGGCATATACAGAAGATGAAAGCAAGGTCAGATAACTGAGAATGATGAGTGAATGACCCCATCCTTTAATAATAAATGAGTACTGAAATTTAAAATTAATTGAGGCTGAAAAATTCTATGGCCAGCTACATTAGGGAGACAAGAGGAAGATCAAAGAGAAGAGAGAAGATTGCTGCTTGGGTGAATGGGATGATGATAATGGCTGATGTTGATAAGATAGAACTATTTTTTATTTTGTTTTCTCTGCCAAAGAGGTTGATCTTCTGATTGGGAAATTCAGAAATAAAATGGCTGCCAGGCAATTGAAATCTAAGCGAGGTAATGGTAAAAGTATACCTGCTTGCCTTCAACGAATTCCAACCAGCAAGCCAAGATGAATGACATACTTGTATACTGAAAATATTTGTTGATGAGATTGAGCCAGGGTTACCTCTGAAAAAGAGTAGAGAAAAGAAGAGCTATACCAGGAATGGAAAAGCATGCACAAACATGATCCTACTTTGAAAAAATAAGTATTGGTTTAATTGAAGTGGAAAAGGGGAAGTTGGGTAATTCATCAAACTATAACCAGTTGTTTTGACTATGATACCTAGAAAAATTTAGAATTTATGATTAAGGAGATAGTAATGAATCATTTGGGAAGTAGTGATCAGTAGAAGCTGGTAAAAGTTAATCAAAAACAGGACATTCCAGACTAATCTTTGATGCTTTTTTGACAGGCATTCTAGACTGGAATGCCCCAGATATAGCATATCCATATTTTAGCTAAGCATTTGACAAATTTACAATGAATAAAATGGAGAAGTTTGGACTGGATTTGTAGCTAACTAAATAAATGGCCAGACCCAAAGGTAAATAAATAATAAGTGGATCATTGGCAATCTGAAAGGAGATCTGTAGTGGAGTTCATCATTCACCCTTGGCCCTGTTTATTTATTTTAAAAACTGTTTTTAAAATAAATGAGTTGGATAAAATAAAGATACCATGAATATAAACTTTGCAAATGACAAAAGGCTTGGAGAGATAGTTAAAATGTTAAATTACAGAATCAGGATCCAAAGGTATTTTGACAAATACACCAGGAACAAAAGTAAAGTACTATACTTGGGTTCCAAAAATGAAGGACACAAGTAGAGTGTGTGGGGCAGGCTTGACAAGATAGCAGTTTAGGTGAGAAAGACCTAAAGGTCTCAGTGGACAAACTGAAAATGAATCCATGGTGTGATAAAGCAACCAAACAATATTAATGTGAGCATTAGTTGCATAATTAAAACATACTGTCCAAAATGAGGAAAAGGAGAGTTCTGTGCCATGTTCACACCTTTGCTGGAGTATTTGATTCATTTGTAAGTAACACAGTTTGGGAAGTTGGGGTTTGTAAAAAGGAGGATGATCAGAATGATGAAGAAACCAAAGACCAAGCCAAATGAAGATGTATCAAAGAAGCAGGAGATCCATAATCTGAAGAAGAACAAAGAGGAGGCACAAGATCTGTCTGCAAGCACTTGAGGGGTGGTCATGTGAAAGAAGGATTAGATTTATTCTTTTTACCCCAGGGAACAAAATATTTGATGCAATTGGAGCTGTCCAAAATTATACTAGGCCCTTTGCTGCATCCTGCAGTGAGTTTCTTCTTCTTTTTTTAAAGAATTATTTATTAATTTTTAACATTCTTTAAATTTTTTTTTGAATTCTAAATTCCCTACCTCCCACCTATCCCTTCCTTACTGATTGATAAGGCAAACAATGTATCAATTATACATGTAAAATCATGCAAAACATTTCCATATTAGCCATGTTGTAAAAAAGCAAGAAAAATAAAGTGGAAAAATTATGTTTTACTTTACATGTAAGAGTTCATTAGTTCTCCTTCTGGAGGTGGAAGGCATATTTCATCATAAGTCTTTTGGAATTGTCTTGGATCACTGTATTGATCAGAGTAGCTGAGTCTTTCATAGTTGATCATTCTTACAATATTGCTGTTACTGTGTACAACGATCTCCTGGCTGTGCTCTTTGACTCTGCATTAGTTCTTATAGGTTTTCCCAAGTTTTCCCCCATCCTGCTCATAATTTTTTTTCTGTATTTTTTGGAGGGGGGGAGAGGCAGGGTAATTGGAGCTAAGTGACTTGCCCAAGGTCACACAGCTAGTAAGTGTGGCAAGTACCTGAGGCTGAATTTGAACTCAGGTCCTCCTGACTCTAGGGCCAGTGCTCTATTCACTGAACCACCTAGCTTCCCCCCTGCTCATAATTTCTTATAGCACAGTAGTAGTATTCCATCACAATCATATGTCATAACTTGTTCAGCCATTCCCCAATTAATGGACATCCACTCAAATTTCTAGTTCTTTGCCACCACAAAAGGAGCTGCTATAAATATTTTTGCAGACATGGGTCTTTTTTCTTTTTCTTTGATCTTTTTGGGATATGTACCTAGTAGTGGTATTGCTGGGTCAAAGGGTATGCACAGTTTTATAGCCTTTGGGCATAGTTCCAAATTGTCCTGATCAGTTCACAGCTCCTCCAACAGTGACTTAGTGTCTCTACTTTTCCACATCTTCTCTAGTATTAGTCAATTTTGTTTTTGATCATATTAGCCAATCTGATAGGTGTTAGGTGGTACTTCAGAGTTATTCTAATTTGAGGCAGTGAGTTTCTCATCACTGGATGTCTTCAAGGGGAGTCTGTGTCACCACCTATTAATAATGCTATAGAAGGGATTGCTGCTTTATGTATGGGCTGGACTGGATAACCTTCTAGATCCCTTAGGATTTAGAGATTCTACTCTTTTAAGTCAATTCAACAAACATTTATTAAATACTTCCTAAATGCAGTACACTGTAGTAGGTACTAGTAAGAGGATACAAAGATAAATAAGGCAGACAAACCTGTCCTTGTCCTTTTCAAGGATGGCTAGTTGGGACTGGCTTCCTTGAAGAATGAAATATACAACAGATGTTTGGATGAGAGAGAGAGAGGAGAAAGGGGGACAGAGAGATTCAGAGTACAGCCCTAGTTAGGGTAAGGGTGTTGTGATGGTCCTTGGTCAGCCACTGAAGATTCTGAGAGAGGGCAGAGGGTTCTAAGGAGGGATTGTTGTCATTTGTTTTTCAATTTTGAAGAGAACCAATGACATCACTGGGTGATGACTTGAGTTGTGAGTGAATTGGATTTAAATGAAGCAGAGTTGCACAAAATCATTAGCCTCATTCTCTTTTACAGTCATCATCTTTGGCAAGACAAAAATCAAGATGCCTAATGATGACCTGGGATGCAGTAGATAGCTTGGTGTCTGATATCTGACAAAGCTCTAAACACTGTGCAGTACCTGCTTCAGCTGGGATACTGATATGGAAAGAGGGTAAGGGATCAAAGACAAGATTGACATCTTTAACAGTTTTTCCTGTAGTTGATCCTCTCCATACCATAAAAAGGCTGAGAGAATTTCTCAGCAGACTCAGAAAAGATACTAGATATCAGACTTGAGATTCTATTTTCACATAATCCTCGCTAATCACTAGTTTATGGAAATAGAAAGTATTGAATTGGTGACACGATCTTGCCAGTGGTATAATTAGAGGATAACTTTATTATACTTTTGCCTAGTTCTACATTTGCTTCAGCTGATTAAAAGTGAAATGATTCAGCCAAATTTTTGGCATGTCTTGTTTTCCAAAGTTTCAATAATTTGATAAAAAAAACCCTAATGCCTCATCCACAAAGACAATAACTTTTTATATGAATTCTCACTGGTGTATTGCTTTTCCTGACTGATACCTGCGGCAGGACAGGAATGGTACATGCCATGGGCCAGAACCAAGAATCTTCCTTGATTTAGTCTGAAGTCACTCAGGAAAGAAAGAAAGGAAGGAAAGAAGGAAGGAAGAAAGGAAAAAAGGAAGGAAAGAAGGCAGAAATAAAGAAAGAAGCATTTATTAAGAATAACTAAGAAGGTTGTGACTAGAAAGCATCCTCTTCCCCCCAAAGGAGTATTTAAATGCATTATGTTAGTCCTAAAACCATTGAAATTATTTGCCAGATAGGTGAGGGTCAGACAGGGCAGGGGTTCAGAAGAAGATATCAATGTCCAGGTCAAAAATAAAAACTAATACCAGGACCAAAATATAGATTAAAGAACAAAAAAAAAGAGATGGGATCCAGAAATCAGGAAGAATAATTGAATACTAGGAATAATAATAAGTGTATGAATTCAATGAACAGTTCTCACAGTTTGTAGCTTCTTATAGGTGCAGATGAGGCCAGTCTTTGTCTTTTAGGCTGACCAAATTGGTTATAACTGGAGAGCTCCCGTCTTTTTTCCCAGAATTAGTCTCTAAAGCAGTGGTCATTTCCATGGTTGCAGGTAGCTGAGCAATGTTAATAGATTGACAGAACAAAGGTTCACTGCTTATAAAATCCTTGACAATAGATTTGGGTTATATTGCATGAATTCTAGTTCAATGTTATCTTTTATGTATTAAGTTGATTTTACAGTTGACTTTGGTTCATATTTTGTGTTTACTCATTTGTGTACATATTTTCCCTCATCCCCTAATGGAATAAAAGCTTCTTGAAGACAGACTATCCAATTTTTGTCTTTATACTCCCAGCATCTAGCACAGTTCCCAACATAAAAGTTGACAACAAACAATTGTTGAATGAATGACCAATTGCAAAAAAAGATAGTAAAGAGCATTCTAGTAAGAACCTCATTCATAATTGAATGAAAAATATAATTCATATTTGTTCAATGATGATATTAGTCATAATGCATTTTAAAGGCTAGTCACTGTATTGTTTATGCTTTTGTTATATAAATGAAGCTGTCATGCCTATAAATGAAAGGAGTATTTCAGATTTTTTTTCAAATAATTCATTTAGTCATGACAATAAAGAAAGTCTGACTCTGCACAATACTTACAAAAACCAGAAATCAAGTAAGTCTTGCAGTACTTGTCAAAGTTCCTTATGCAAAATAGTAGAACACTATGTATAATTAAATCCTCTTGTCTTTGTGGTTACAAAATTCTACCAACAAATGCAATCTACCAAAATCAAGATCTTTTCTAAAAAAGTAAATTAAACCTAGTCAAGCAGCATTATTTAGTGACTACAAAGTGGGCCTTGGAGTTAGGAAGACCTGGATCTAAGTCTTGCCTTTGACAAATATTTGCTCTCTGATTCTGAGCAAGTCATTTAACCCATTGGTGCCCTCAGGCAACACTATACATTGCATAAAAGTTGCTAGTCTGTTTTGATAGAGGAAGTTTCCTCACCAGGAATTCCCTATGCAACGAAGTAAAAGATCTGGGAAAAAAATGCATATGCTTATTTGTACTTGTTTTCTTCTTTACTCCACCACCCCCACTCCAACTGTTTTTGCTACTGTCATTGAAGATATTCAGCTCAGATTAGAAATGAGAGTGGAATTTCCTGTGAATGGTGACGTCTTCTGAATGCTCATGTTTGCAGATGACACTGCCAATTATATTAAACTCCAGAACATCGTAGAGCCTCCTAAATGAGATCTAAAATCACTGAAAAGAATGACCCAACTAACCTGTCAGGAAAAACCAAGTCGATGAAGAATTCTTGTTGCCCAGATTCTAATATACAGTTGGAAAGTCAACCCATGGAGCCTGTTCATTAATATATATGATTTGGTCAGAAATTGCAGATAAACAATGAAATGGGCCCAAAATTGCATGAGAAGAAGAATGTCAGGCTATCTTTTATTGGGCACATTTGAAACTTGTTCAATGTTTATAGTGACCTTTATGCTGTTCTTCAAAACAAATGAACAATATCTGCCCCCCACTTCTGATACCAATATTCTTTCAGTTAGAAATAGGGTTAGAAATCATGGAAAGCTACAATCTATGAAGAATCAAAATTACAGGTTACTCAAGGGTAATGGGGAGAGATATATGGTGGGGATAAATAGGCTGCACCCTATTTCCAATAAAAATGTATAAGAGGTGGCATAAAAGATATAAAAATGATGTACAATTGTAACATGAGATACATTGACCAAGGAGGGGGATCAGGGAACAACAGATGGGTAGCTTATGTGTTCTATTTTTATTTAGGTAACATCAAGATACTAAGAAGGAACCATTGTTCAAGTTTCCCCCAAAAGTCTAATTCGATCCTGTCATCTCCATTAGCTGTCATACTACATCTTTCATCCCCTTTTCAAACTCCTTGAAAAAGCTATATAGACATGGTGCCTCCACTGACTCTATTCTTACTCTCTTCTAAGCTAGTTCCAATCTGATTTCTGATCCCATCACTTAATTGAAACTATGTTTTACAGTTTACACAAAATTACCAAGGATCTGTTCAACTCTAATGGCCTTTTATTTTGTTTGAAATATATATTTTTTTTGTTAAATTTTAAGTTCCAAACAGCCTCCCACCCTCTCTCCCAACCCTGCACTAGAGGAGGCCACCATTTGACATATCTCTCTCTCTCTGTCTCCCTCCCTCCCTCCCTCCCTCCCTCTCTCTCTCTCTCTCTCTCTCTCTCTCTCTCTCTCTCTCTCTCTCTGTAAAACCATACTATGCATACTTCTATTTATGAAGGTGGATAACATCTTCCTTCATAGGTCCTTTGTAGCTGATTTGAGTATAATGCTCAGAATAACTTAGCCATTCTCAATTATTTGAATTATAGTGCTATTACTATATACAATGTTTTCTTGGTTCTGCTTATTTCACTCTTCATTATTTCATGCCAGTCTTTCCATGCTTTTCTAAAATCAACCAGCCCATCATTTTTTTACAGCACAGTAGTATTCTGTCACAATTCTATACCATAATTTTTTTTATCTATTCCCCAATTGAAGGGCATCCCTTCAATTTCCAATTGTTTGCTCCTTTTTGACCTCTCTTTATTACCTGACAGTGTTGACGATCTTTTCACCCTGTATACTTTTTCCTCCCCAGGTTTTTGTGGTGATGTTCTCTCTTTCTTTCTGGCAGCCCTTATTTTTGCTGGACTGTCATCTATTTAATACCACAAAGTATGAGTATTACCCCAACACTCTGTCTTGGCCCCTCTTTTTTTTGGTCTCTACACTTTTTCACTTGATGGCCTCATCAGCTCCCATGACCCAATTCCTTCTTTATGAAGAAGAGCCCCAGATCTAAATATTTAGCCTTAGTGTCTTTCCTGATTTCCATTCCCACATCATGACCTGCCTATTAAACATTTCAAATAGGACATTTTATAGTAATCTCAAATTCATCATGTCCAAAACAGAATGCATTTTTTCTCCTCCAAATGCATCCCTCTTCCTATTACTGTTAAGGACCCTATTATCCTCCCATCCAAGTTTGTAATCTTAATTTTTCATTCTCACGTATCCCATGTAACCCATTAGCAGCCACACTTTGTCATTTCTATCTCTGCAACATCTCTTACATATACACCCTTCTCTCACCTCTCATAGCCACTATCCTTGGCTAAGTTCTGATATTTCCATTCTTCATTATGAGTTTCTCTTTTTATGGATGGTAAGTTTGGTCACATGATCAGTCCCAGTATATGTCATGAAATCACTGAATGCAAGATATGCTAGAAAACTAGTAGGTCATCTCAAATGAAGAATTAAAGATTATTCAGCACAACTGAACTTCCTTTGTTGTGCCCTGCTTCATAGACACATGGATATGCTTTGTGGCTGTGTAGTGTAGTAGATAGAGTGCTGTACTTGGAATCAAGAAGACCTGGGTTCAGATCCTATCTGTGATACTTACCAGTAAGTGACCATAGACAAATAACTCAACCCCTCTAAGCCTCCGTTTCCTTATTTGTAAAATGAGAATAATAATACCTGTAGTCCCTGTTTCACAGGGTTATTGGGAGCTTGAAATGAGATCATGTGTATAAGGTACTTTATTTACATACTTTGTATATACGATGATTAAGGGTATCTTTCAAGAGAGTTTCAAAATGAACTAAGCAGACTTTCACAAGCAATATTCCATAGATGACTACATCTTTACAGGCACATAATTGACTGAAAGCTACAGAGAATTCAAAATCCCATAATGCTAGTTTGTGGTTTGTATACTTTAAAAAAACCATTGTATTTTGTAAAGAGAAATACTACCTTTTTAAAGGTTTTTCTATGTATAACCCCAAATCATTCATGATTCCTTGAAAGATATAATAACCTCCATAACTTTGTTTCATGACCCTCTGCTTATTAGCAAATGAGACAAAAATAAGGAGAATCATGCTCATTCCAAGTGTTTGCCACATGTTGTGGAGGATTTCCAATACAGAATCAAAGTTGAGAGATTCTCTAAAGAGGATTAGATCTTTCAGAGGCTTCTGTTTATGCACAACTCTGTGCTGATCACATCAATGCCTAGAACACTGGGGAGTCTCCTAAATGAGATTTGTAATTGCTGAAAAGAGGTTGGTTTAACTATGCATGTAGGAAGACAAAAAGAATTGGATGAAAACTGCCTATGCTCAGACTATGACATGCAGTTAAATGGATAATCTGTAGAACTCATCCATCATCCTATATCTGAGACAGATGATGCAAATGGACAATGAGCTGGGCCTTGAGTTAAACAGGGAGAGGAAAGCAGCCTAAGATCACTTTTGAGATCTACACAGTGGTTTAATGATCCTGAGCTTGTCCTTGAAAGAAAAGCCAAGCTTCTTAAACAACAATGCCTTTCTAATGCCAGTGAATGGCTTCAAGTCATGGAATACTCTGGTCTCCAAAGAGTTTAAGATGATGATAACTCAAAGGTCACTTTAGAGACACATAACATAGTAGGTATGAACAGTCTATGACACATATAAATAAGAAGTTATGTAGGAGACATGTTACAAAGGATATTATCAGAGAATTATTATGATTGGAAAAAATGGGTGAGTCGATATTTTAAAAAATCCATTGGATGCAAAATATTCTGTGGAATAGCAAACCAGGTAACATAAAAATATTACTGCCATTTGAAAATAACGTGGAAAAAACTCGATGAAATTAATTCTTCTAATAATAGTTATAAAGTCAAGAAGAATCATTAAGTACCTGGGATTTTTATATTTTATAAAGGTATATGCCTTTGGCAGCTGTTTCAAAGTCTTTTCTTTTTGACACAAGTCACACATCATGAAACATGTTAGTCTCAAATGCATAAAGTGATAATATACTGGAAATGGAACATGCTCAGCCTCTGAGTGTAGATAATCTCCCCCTCTTTGGGCTGACTGATAGAGCTATAGTGTGGGAGGAAGCAACAGTGGGGATGGGTATTATCATCATTAGATGATTGCCAGGAAAGCAAAATTAAAAAAAAATACAGGAAAAATTGTAGGAAGAAAAGATAATGCTTAACATTTTAGCTTATTTGGTTTAGCCCAATCAACTATCTTAAATTGTCTTACATATTGTCTTGATTAAAATTTGACAAAAGGAAAAATTGAGGCAATTCCCCAAGCAAGATAACATTTATTAGTAGGGCATGCTGCCTGTCAATAAATGGGTCAATAGATTGCCTCCATTTATGCCAAAAACCTGAAGCAAAAAAACAGTTCCCATTATAGACGTTTTGGTGAGTATAGAAGAAACAACAGGGTGGATGACATCATGGGATTGAAGGCAACATGACTGGTTATAGAGTTAAAGCATAGGGAAGACATGGTTGGTTGGAAGTTTGATAATGGGGGCTAGCAACAATTCACTTTCTTTTCTCATGAGACTAAGAAGTGCTCATTATTTGAATCCAAGTGTGAGATAGTGGCCCAGACTTTTGGATAGCAAACCAGATATCCTTGAAGGATAGCTTGGTGTTGTAAAGAGATCAGGTCCAACACCTTTTGTGTTTACACACATCCCCCATGGTGAAGCACAAATAGGTCAGTGATTAGCAGGAGAGCTGGATTTTTAAACTTCACCTGTTAAAGGCTAGGCGAATCTTTGAACAAAGTTCAGAGACAAATAGCTGTGACTTCAGTAGTTATAGGACAATATCCATTCATTATAAATAGGATAAATAAATGATACAGGATCAGTCTGATCTGGGTACTGATATTTGCTCACTCCTTGCTGTCCTGGAGATGAAATTCCCAGGAACCACTGAGCTTCTACATCCTCCCTGTTACCGAACATTTCCAGAGGACGTTGTGCCCATTGCAATAAACCCCCAAACAGCGAAGAAACTGCTAGATAAGAGCAGCCTTACTATCCACATAGAAAAAAACCAAGTGGATGATGACTATATATTGTCCAGATTATGATATATGCAGCCCATAGATCTTGTCAATAATTACAAATATCTTGAAGAGACACTGCAAATGAACAATAAGAAGGGCCTAGAAATGAACTGGATGAAGAAGATAGGATGGATTGAGGTTGGGAAATTGTATAATTCTTTCAATGACTGGATACTTTTACCTAAAACGTAATTCTGTCTTCTTAAATATCCCTAATTGGTACAGCTAGGTGGCGCCGTGAATAGAGCACTGGCCAGGAGTCAGGAGAACCTGAGTTCAAATCCGACCTCAGGCACTTAACACTTACTAGCCATGTGACCTTGGGCAAGTCACTTAACTCCAATTGCCCTGCCTTCCCCCTCCCAAAAGTTAAATAAATAAATATCCCTAATTTTCTCATGATGCAAATCATAGCGTACCATAATCTCCCAAAAATAAAAGTTGTGGGCAAGGTAAAGTATAAGGTGATTACAAATAGAATGCTTCATATTACTATTGATGAATTTTAGATTTAAGCAGCAGAAAAGATATCATCAAAGAAATTTATGACTAGAAGAGAAAGTGGATCAATCATATAACAGGCTGTAATGTTAATGGGTTAGGAAGATCTTTCCCACCCATTAACAGGCCTATGTGACCTGCTTTGAGCATTGGTTTAGCTCACAGCTGTCATACATCCTGAGTCTCAGAGCCTATTGGGTGAGTGAAGATTGCTAAGGGGAGGCTTGTTTGTAGGAAGGCTTTCACACCTTTTGCTAATTTTTAATTAGGCACTGAGTCAAGAGGGTTGTGATGCCTTCTGGCTCTGATATATATATATATATATATATACACACACACACACACACACACACACACACTCTGAGTTGGTATTTTGCTTCAGGGGCTTCCTTATGAGAAGGTTCTTGTGATTTCCTGGTTGAGATTCTGAGTGACCGGTATGTCAGAGCTCTCCAACTGCTCGGATGTAAAGGCTTTCTTGATCCAGGGATGTGTATGAAGTATATACTTGATTCAGGCAGTCAGAGCCCTGTTGGTCTTTATCTCTCTGCTTGTATTTTCTCTGTTTATATTTGCTCTGAAGTTAGGGTGCTGACTTTTCCCCTGAATTAGTGAATGTCATTGAAAAAGATTGCTGATCCCTTAAAGAGCTATCTTTCCTAGTAAAGCAGATCTAAGAACCTATGCTAGCAGCCACCCTGGGTATGCCAGTGTGGTTGCTGCTAGACAGGCAGGAAGCCTGAATGCTATGTTAAAACTCATATAATTTCAAGAGATCTATGTGCCCCTGGACGCATCAGAGAAAGACTTTGGTAAAAGTTACACAGAGTAAGAAGCCATGGAGATATCACAGTCTGCTGCATTGTAGGCAGTGGCCACATTGAGGAGGCCACAATTCCACTGAGTATTCAAATACTTACTTTATGGTGTTCTTATGAGGAAAGTGCTTTATGAACTTCAAAGTGTCATATAATGGTGAGTTATTATTATTATTGTTTAAAAAAGTTTTGATGCTCCCTCATTACTGTGATAGAATTATTGTGCATTCTGACTGTAATTTTGATACTAACTCTTTTACATAGTTTTGGTGGCCAACAAATCTAGATCTATTTCCATGTAATTTCTCCTGTTCAAACAAAAGCAGAAGACGTCATTGTGGAACTTGAATGAAAAACTGGGTCATTTCTGGCCCATCACAGGTGATAGTTCCAATGTGGCACACCTAGCATTGAAAGCAAAGATGATATCCTTAAAGAATGGGACATAACATAGCCAGACAGACTTGGTGGTGGAATACAGGCAAAAAAAAACCCAAAAAATAAAACTGCGATAGATCTAGAAGGTGCTAGAAAGGTCATCAATTCCAATCTTCTCATTTTATGGATGAAGAAACTGAGGATCAGAGAGGTCAGATGAATTCACTGAGATCTTACAGGTAGTAACAGATGTTGGATTTGAACCCAGGTCCTCTTATTCTAGAGGCAACATTCTTTACATATATAGGTGATATCTATTAGTGAATATAGTGATGGGTCTGGAGTCCGGAAGACTGGAGTTCAAATTTGTCCACATATTTAGTTTCTGTGTGACCCTGGGTGAGTCACTTTAACCTCTGTTTGCTTCAGTTTCCTCAACTGAAAAAAGGGGAATTATAACAGCACTTGCCTCAGAGAGTTGTTGTGAAGATCAAATGAGATATTTGTAAAGCACTTAGCACAGTGCCTGGCAAGTAGCAGGTGCTATATATATGCTTATTCTCTTCCTCCTTTCCACTGTCTTGCTGTCTCTGTCTCTCTGTCTGCCTGTCTGTCTCTGTCTTTCTCTTGTCTCTCTGTCTCTGTCTCTCTCCCTGTACTGGGAATAGGGAAGGGGACATCATGCCTTAATTCCTTCATAAGGTCCCATTTTGAATATTAGATAATTGTTTTTTTTTTTCAACCAAGATGACCCTAAGTGCCAGATCTAATGAATGCAGTCCATCAGGGACCTAACCCATGGGAATAGCTATCTCCAGGCTACTCTTCAGGTTCTCCATTGATTAAGATTCTTAGAAGTACTGAGTTTCTCCTGTCCAAGGGAAGCCCAAGCTAGGATGTCCTCTCTCAATTTGCTTGTAACAAACACCATTCTTGGTAAGTAGGAGAAAAGCTGTGAGGGTGAACCCCAGGGACACTAGGGTCTTTGTCCATTCACATTTCCCTCTAATCCTCTCCCCGTCATTCCCAAATAAATAGGGAGAAGAACAGGATTGTTGCTGAAGCGCCACTTGGCTCAGTGATCATAGTCACCTGAATTAGGTCCTCCTGCTGAGCATCTGGGTGGTACTGGGTGCCTGCAAGGCCACCCAAGCAGGGAAAGAGCCCAGAGACTCGGGTTTGAATCCTGAATTCCAGTTACTCAGCCTCTCTGAACCTTAACGTCCTCATTTAAAAGGGGCAATATTATTTATGTTACCTGACTCACAGGGCTGTGGTGGAGAGTTAAAAACCTGTGATTACATCACTGTAGGAAACTCCCTCTACTAATGTAGACCTACAACTATTTTTCAATTTATAGTCTTAGGGTATCGTCTAGGGATAGTGAAAAAAAAAATGCCTTTTCCAGTTGTATCAAAGGTGGGACTTAAACTTAGGTCTTCCTGAATCTATGACTAGCCCTTTCTTCACTATCCAACACTCCCTCCCTTCTTTTAGAGAAAGTGCTTTTAAAGATTCAACATATGGGCTGGCAAAGTGGTGCAGTGAATAGAGTACTGGCCCTGGAATCAGGAGGATCTGAGTTCAAATCTGGCCCAAGACACTTAACACTTAGTAGCTGTGTGACCTTGGGTAAATCACTTAATCCCAATTGCCTTGCCCTCTCCAAAAAGCAAATAAACAAATAAATAATTCTACATAAATGTATATGTATGTATATATATGTATACAAGCACATATATATCAATTAGAAGTCACTTCGCAGGAGTTCTGGAATATTGTCAAAGACATGGGCTTTTGATGCCCTGTGAGAAGGAAGGGAAATGTCCCAGTCACTGAGAATTTTCTCATTTTCCAAAGTCCTGCAGAAGTCATGCCATTTTGATGAAGTTTTCCCAATTCATTGCAGATCTCAGAGATTTCTCCTTTTTTAGGGTTTCTGTTATAGTGAACCCAATAACACTTGATTATCTTCTGTCAACTAAGTGGGCCAGTGGCTAGAGTACTGGGCCTTAATGTTAAGAGGACTTTATCTTGCTGGATTCAAATCTGGCCTCAGACACTTATTAGCCATTTGACCCTGAACAAGTCACTTAACCAGATTTGCCCAAGTTTACTCATCTATAAAATGAGCTTGGGGAGGAAATGGCAAACCACTCAAGTATCTTTGCCAAGAAAACCCCAAAGGGGTCATAGAGAGGCGGATGTGACTAAAATGACTGAACAACAAAAATCTCCTGTCTAGTATTAATCTGCAACCGTTTCCTGAGGTTTTATCTTGTCTCTCCAATGAAATGGCTCAAGGATAGGGACTGCATTGTATTATATTCCATATAATTCTGGGCATTGAATAGTTACAGGTGATTTCTACTTTGGGTTTTCTGGGAACTGATCAATAAATACAACAAATTTAATATTGATTCAATGTCGGCAGAACTGCTAGGAAACAGGCACTTTGATATATTGTTATTGGAACTGGTACAAACATTTTAGAGGGTGATATGATAATATACACTAAAAACCACAAAGCTGGTGATACTTTTGATCCATTGATTCTATTTCTAGGCTTTTCTAAAAATTATGAAAAGAATAAAGCACCTAGCTGTATAGTAACTTCCTTCCTTTCTTTTTTATAAATTATTTTTGGCATTCAACATTCACTTCCCTAAGTTTTAAATTTTCTCTGCCTCCCTCCCCTCCCCAAAACACCATGCAGTCCAATATAGGTTCTATATGTACGTCCCTATTATACATATTTTCATATTAGTCATGTTGTATAAAAGAATTAGAACAAATGGGAGGAACCATGAGAAAGAAAAAACAAACAAAAAAAGGAGAGCAAATAGTATGATTTGATCTGCCTTCAGATTCCATATTTCTTTCTCTGGATGTGGACAGTATTTTCCACCATGAGTCTTTTGGAGTTGTTTTAGGTCCTTGAATTGCTGAGAACTGTCTGTTAAAGTCAGTCAATGCACAACGTGGCTATTACTGTATACAATGTTCTCCTGGTTCTACTCACTTCACTCAGCATTGGTTCATATAAACCTTTCCAGGTTTTTCTGAAACCTGTCTGCTCATCATTTCTTATGGAACAATAGAATTCCATTATATTCATATACCACAACTTATTCAGCCATTCCCCAACTGATGGGCATCCCCCCAATTTCCAGTTCTCAGCTACCACAGAAAGAGTTGCTATAAATATTTTTGTACATGAGGGTCCTTTTCCCATTTTTATGATCTCCTTGAGATACAGCCCTAGAAGTGTTATTGCTGGGGAAAAGGGTATGCACATTTTTATAGCTCTTTGGGCATAGTTCCAAATTGCTCTCCAGAATGGTTGGATCAGTTCACAACTCCACCAACAATGTATTAGTGTTCCAATTTTCCCACATCTTCTTCAGCATTTATAATTTCCCCATTTTGTTATGTTAGCAAATCTGATAGGTGTGATGTGGTACTTAAGAGTTGTTTTGATTCGCACTTCTCTAATCAATAGTAATTTAGAACATTTTTTCATATGATTATAGATAGCTTTAATTTCTTCCTCTGAAAACTGCCTGTTCATATCCTTTGACTATTTATCAGTTGGGGAATGACTTGTATTCTTAAAAATTTGACTCAGTTCTCTATATATTTTAGAAATAAGGCCTTTATCAGAGACATTGGTTGTAAAAATTCTTTTCCAATTTTCTGCTTCCCTCCTAATCTTGTTTGCATTGGCTTTGTTTGTTGTATAGTAACTTTCATAGAGAGTTGTTTTTACTACCTTCATATGTATATGACTTGTGTTTCTAAAGACTGGAGGATGGCTAATTAAATTATGGTAGATTAAGGTAATAGACTGCTTTATGTATGCAAAAAGAATAAATATGAAGTTATAAGGTTATATGGAGAGAGCTATATGAAGCTGTACAAAGAGAGATCAACAGAATTAGAAAAGCACACACATTAATTACAATTATGTACAGTTATCCCTTCCACGTTGTGACTTTCTCCATTGTGGTTTTGATACATTGAGCCTTGGCCTAAGAAGTAAAATGGGAATTTTTGGGGACCTATGTGGAAACCACAGATGACATGTGAAGACCAGTGGATGACATAGAAAAAGATTAGAAACTCAGAAATTCATAAAATATATGTAGAGTGGTATATAATATTAACATATTTCATCTTTTTTTTTTAATTTTGGTTCTTGGAGGGGGGAATGCAGGGCAATTGGAGTTAAGTGACTTGCCCAAGGTCACATGGTTAGTGTTAAGTGTCTGAGGCTGAATTTGAACTCAGGTCCTCCTGACTCCAGGGCCAGTGCTCTACTTACTGTGCCACCTAGCTGCCCCATATTTTACCTTTTAATACCATGAATATACCCACATTTTACAATAAGGTATTGTAAACAGTTCATAAAAGAAAAAGAAAAAATTCAGACTTCTTTGGTATGAAGGAAGGGTCAAACAATTTTACATGGATTTTCCAGATCATGGGGGCATCACACTCCTAATCCCTGTGATGTGGAAGGGATAACTATATAAGAAAAAAAAACAGACAATAAAACTCAAGGAAGGAGAGCTTTAGACGGACTTGGAAAAGGATATAGAAGAGAAAACTTGTTTGCTCATTCACTAACTTATTTCCTTCTGCCTTGTTAGATGATAAGGAATTATGATAAGGGACTTTATTCCTTATTTTGTATATATTTTTATTAGTATATATTAGTATAACTGACATGTGCTGGATGTAATTAGGTGGCAGAATAGATAGAGGGTTGGACTTGGTACCAGAGAGTCCTCAGTTCAAATATGGCCTCAGATACTGCCTAGCTGTGTGACCCTGGGTGAGTCATTTAACCTCTGAATGCTTCAGTTTCCCTTACTACATGTAACATGAGGATAATAACAGCAGTTACCTCATGGAGTTTTTTGCAAGAATAAAATTTAAAAGGGCAGCTAGGTGGTGCAGTGAATAGAGCACTGACCCTGGAGTCAGGAGGACCTGAGTTCAAATTTGGCCTCAGACACTTCACACACACACACACACACACACACACACACAACTAGCCATGTGACCTTGGGCAAGTCGATTAACCCCAATTGTCGAAGAAGAAGAAGAAGAAGGAGGAGGAGGAGGAGGAGGAGGAGGATATTTGCAAAGCACTTTGCAAACCTTAAAATGTTTCATAATTTGTTTTTATTGTTATCATTATTGTATGATGGGCAAATCGCTTAAACTCTAAGTGTCCTGAGCATCACTGTAAGTTTCAGAGAAGTTGTCAACCTGAATTGATAGAAAGTTTCCTCATTTTGGATTTATTTATGCTAATGAAATTACTGGTTCAGTCTCCCTCTCCATTGCTATTGTGTATGTCTGGCTAAATCTGATCATGTTGTATTGTAGCACTCTTTTTTTTTTTCTTTTTTGGAGGGGGGAGCCTAGGGCAATTGTGGTTAAGTGACTTGCCCAAGGTCACATGGCTAGTTTTGGGTTAAGTGTCTGAGACCAGACTTCAACTCAGGTCCTCCCGACTCCAGGGCTGGTACTCTATTCACTGCGCCACCTAGCTGCCTCTTCTGTAGCACTTTTGATAAATATTTACCAAAAGTAATAATGCCACAATTTTTTTTTTTTACAAAAAACATTTGCCATGGAAATAATTGTAGCTTATGTGATAACATAAGGGCAGCTGGCAGTGCGGTGGATAGAGCTCTGGGCCTGGAGTCAGGAAGACTCGATCCCTGAGTTCTAATCTGGCCTCAGACACTTACTAGCTGTGTGACCCTGGGCAAGTCACTTAACTCTGTTTGACTCAATTTCCTCATCTGTCAAATGAGCTGGAGAAGTAAGTGGCAAACCATTCCAGTATTTTTGCCAAGAAAACCCCAAATAGGGTCACAAGGAGGCAGACATAACTGAAAAATGACTAAACAACAACAAAATGTGGTAAAGGATAAAGAGGAATAAAAATTCTATGAAGCACTTGATAGAATCCTTCTAATTAAATCAACATATGCTCTGATGCTATTATGTTTAGAAACTATAGATTAGGAATTAGTAATTAAGCTCTGATCATTGTAGTCACCAAGAATGACTTCAAATTACTGTAAGTGAGGAATGTATTCTATGTTCTGGTGAAGAGGTGGTGGACAATGGTGTAGAATAGTGGTTTGCATTTTTCAGATATGTTCAATGCATTGATTTGTTTTAATTGAGTATTTATTTGTTACAGGGAAGATTTTATTTGAAGAAGAGTCATGGGGAAGTAACAAAGATGATTAAAGAAGAAAAGAGCAACAAATTGTTAAGAAGTTAAAAAATAAGTTTAAAAAATATCAGGGTAGCTAGGTGGTGCAGTGAATAGAGCACCAACCCTGGAGTCAGGAGGACCTTAGACACTTAACATGTACTAGCTGTGTGACCTTGGCCAAGTCACTTAAGCCCAACTGCTTTGCCTTCCCCCCTCCAAAAAGACAAAAAGAAATGCCAAAGATTTGGAAGACTAAGAGATACTTCACACGATATATCATTTCTTCAAGAAAAAGAATCAGATCATACTGTACATGTCGTGAACTGAATAGTCTCACATTCTCTTACTGTCTCTCACGCCACACTCTCTCACACTCTTACACCACACTTCATACCACACTCTTACACCACACACTCACACACTTACACATAGAGAGAAATTGATTATATTTTAACTGACAGGAAACTACTCATTCCCAATGTAGGAATAAGTCCTGAATCAGTTATCTGTGTAGTTACTGGTTTCATTACATCAACAATAAAAATTACTAAAAAGTTAGAAGGAATAGAAATTAGAAAAAGTTATGGTATGAGATTAAAACAACCCTATCCTAACCTGCTCAAAAAAGTCATTGATGACAAAAATGGGCTGTGTATGGAAGATAGAACATTGACACCAACTACAACAATTTTATTCATAGGTTTAATTGATGCCAATCCATTGCTATAATGAGGAGACTAAAAGCCCCCCAAGTGTTTTAGTAAATGCTTGACACACTCACCAAGCAGAGATATATGGCAGTCAAGTGCAGTTGTGGTTTAGAAAATAAATTTATTTGTAAAGTCTTGCTGAGAAGCATGATGGAAGAGTATGAGCAAATTACCTCATAAAACAGAAAAGTTGTAGAGGGAAACACCAGATCAAAAAAGTTTGGCAAGAGACCTGACTAAGCCAATCATCCTGAGTGTGTTAAAAGATGAAAATGGAAGGACAACTGACAGAAGAAAAATGGGGAAAAAAATCAGCGAAGACTTTTTTAGAACATTCTTGTCATCAACAAGAATGGTGGAACTGTCACACTTACATTCTAACATCACAGGTCTGTATGCATATATGAATGTATCCATGTATCTATCTGTCTACCTATCTACTCTCATTTGATCTTTACAACAACCCTCTGAATTAGGTACTGTCATCATCCTCCTTTTACAGATTAAGAAATAGATTTAATTCCATTCAGTGAGCACACATAATGTGACAGACACAGAACTTAAGTGATTTACTCAAATTAACATATAGTTCTTCGTTGATATGGATAAGGATCTCTGGATATATGAAGTGTGATTACTCAAGAAATGAGACTAATGTGTGTCCATGTACATGGCATGTAGAAATAGTCTAAAATATGAAAAAGTCTTAAAAATATTTTATATGGAATAGTCATTTACATGAAAGATGCTAGGATGAATCCTGCATATGGATGGCTCTGTATCAAATCTGCATTTTATAAATGAAGATTTCATTGACATATTCACTAACCAGATAACAAACAGAAATTGCAGCTAAATGGAGGGATGGCTCATAGGTTCTCCTTGGAGAAGTCAATAAAGGCTTTGATAGAGTTAGTTTCATTGTGTGTCTAAAAACAACAAGAAATATCATTTCATTGAACAATTGATCATATTGTACTGCAACACTCAGGATAAGCATTTGGAAAAATAAGCCAACATGAAGTAGCATAGTGTATTTGCTATTGTCTGTCATGGGATGATATGGTAGAAATGTAACACATAACTCAGTAAGATTTTTAAAATTAGGTTAATATATACTTTAATATCTGATAGCTAGAAAACAAACATGATAATAGGGGAATTTCAAAAGCCTAATGTTTTAATGGGCAGGTGGTGTAGTGGATAGAGCATCAGTCCTAGAGTCAAGAAAACTCATCTTCCTGAGTTCAAATATGACCCCAGACACTTACTAGCTGTGTGACCGGGGGCAAGTCACTTCACCCTATTTGCTTATTTCCTCATCTATAAAATGAGCTGGAGAAGGAAATGGCAAACCACTCTAGTATCTTTGCCAAGAAAACCCCCAAAGGGGTCAGGAAGAACTGGACAGGACTGGATAACAGCAATATTTTAACAGTATAATTATATTCAATTTATGAAACAAAGTTTTGTGTTCAAAGATCCTTTTGAACTTATAGCATCCTAGGTTTATAGATTTGGGATGGGACCTTATCTATCCCATCTATCCCAATACTTTAATTTTACAGATGAGGAAATGGCATAACTTATTTGGGGTCACAAATACCCCCCTTTTCCTGTTATATTCCAAGATGTGAAACTTCCTCTCTGTTCATTGATCCTATGGATTCATATTGCTTTGTTCCATATGTTTAAAATGGATCAAATTTTCAATTTCCAGGAAGGGAAAAAATACAATGCAGTCAGTTACATAGTTAATTTCTTGGTTAATGTATGATCAGAAAAGATAAAACTAGTTCATATAGTCAAAAACTGCAAAAGTGCATTGTAGCTACTAGACATGTAACATAATTTTAATAATGCATTCTTTGTGTTCTGTTTATAACTTCATGGTTTATCTTTTTGTTGTTGTTACTGTTAACAGAAGGGTAAACAATAAGAAAGAACTAGGGAGAAGTTATGATAAATAATTGACCATTCTGATTTGTCAAATACCAAGAGAATAAAAGAACCATGAAAAGGTCTCTTCCCTTCAATAACGAATTCTGATATGGACAATGTTCCCCACCTGTGATTTCTGCCCTGCTTAGAAATAAAAGAAGATTGATTCAAAATCTCAGGTTGCTTCTAGGCTTCTTTCAATCTCTGCTTTTCTATTCATTCTTTGTCTCTTTCATATAGGACATGTCATTTCAATTTCCATCTCCAACTGTGAAAACTTACCTGTGATGTACTTTTCTTGGATTGCCCCTTGCTGTATTGGATGTAAAATATACAACCATCCTAGGCATTTCAGTTCTACTTATACCCAAATAGGCAGACCAGGACCAATTTCAGTTATTAAATAGACTGTCCTAACATTAGGGAAAAATGCATTTGTTTCTTAAACTGTTATTTTTAAGAGGCATGAAATGATGCATATTTGGAAAAATTGAGCTTCCCAAAGCCCTTGGGGAGAGGGCAGGGATTTGGGGGCAGGGGGCTAAGGCAGAATACCTCCACTCAACTGGTTCCATGTTGTCAACCCTTTAGTTACACCCTGATCTTAGCCAATTAAAGAAGGCATATTCACAATAAGACTGGGACCTGGTGAGAGAAAAGTCACTTTTTTCCTCATTGTTGCAGAGACCTCAGGTTACTATCCCACACTACCATGCAGTGGAGCAAGGAAAAAAATAACTAGGCATTTAGGAGTATTCTATACACTGGTTTAGAAATGACACTGATTCTGGGGAGACTCCAAAAGAAGGGAGACCCTGGACTCAACTGCTAGGCTGGGAGTTTATAGTCAGGTGGAGCAAAAGGGAATAATGGTGAGAGTCCACTTCACCATAGGGCCAGTGGGGTCCAGCTTCTATCCTGGGCATCAGCTCCCCTACCAATGTCTTGGATCCATTTTCATTGTCCAGATGAAGTGGAAACTAGTAGAGGTTCCAATATCTTCTAAAATTGTAAACCAAAAGCAATATCAACACTCTAAAAGAGTAAAAGAAAGGGAAACAACCATTCAGAAAGGTATAACCACTGGCCCCCAGTCAATGACCACTTTAAGGGTATAAGACAAAGAGGAAGGCAAATAATCTAAAGTGCTGAACTAAGAGAAATTTACTCGGTGGAAAGCTATGCCAAGGATGAGATCCAGGAAGCAGTGTATATTTGCATTGATGCATGGGCCATAAGAAATTATAAAACTAAATAGTCTGGTTCATAGTAAGTGCAGAAGTAGTGGACAGAAAGATACACAGGACAAGAATGTTTAGGAAACTCTTGCTTAATGAGGTTACTAATTAAATATTGTTCAAGTTAGCTCCAAATGTCCCACTGTTGAAGGTGTCCATAGCAATAAATTCAACAAACTTATGTTACCCCAAACAGAAGTTTCTGAAGTACTGGGACTCTCAGGGCTTTGTATCCATAAGCAGAGTGGACACGGATAAAGAGGAATAGGGTATTCATGTGGTAAAGGTCATGGCCTGTTACTAACCATATCCAACTTTGCCTCTTGCATGTGACCAATTACCTTGTCTGCCAGTGTATAACAACCTGAATTGAACTTTATGTACAGCAAAGCCCCTGAAAGAGATTAAATTTGTCCCTGGGTAGCAGGCTAACAATATAATGTCTCTTCTGTCATGGAATAAATGGGGATCTGCTTCAACCAATGCTGGCTTCTTAGTCAGGATTTGCCTATGCATTTCCGATCTGATGAGCAGCAGCAATTGTTATCCAACCTTTGTTTTTGAAGAGAACCAATGACATCACTGGGCAATGACTTGCAAGGGAATTGGATTTAAGTAAGGACGAGTTGCACAAAGTCTTCTACCTCCTTCTCTCTTCCTGAGTCATAGAAGTCCAGTGATGAGACAAAAGTCAGGATGCCTGGCAATGGCTTGGGGTGCAGGGCATGACCTCGGTGTGTTTGATGCCCGACCAAGCTCTCATCACTTCACAGCCCCTGCTTCAGTCACCTTCATGGCTATTGGAGCAAACTGTTCCCATCTGCCCCTTCCACCTGGGGGGAAGTAGCCACGTGCATGTGGTAGAGATCCCACTAATTCACCAACCAGTTTGAGGCCCGTTGTTAACCCTCAACCTGGTTTAACCTGTGTGCCAGGACAGTTTTACTGGAGTGTGGCCCTTGCCTATGCTACAGCTCCTTGGAGCCACAGGTGAGAGCTGGGTGAGAAGCAGACACCAAAGGTAGAAGAGCAGCCCTGAAAAGGGCTCAGGGAAAGTCCTCCCACCAGGGTCCTGCTAGTCCTCCCTTAATATCCAATATACCCTTGGGGCGGCCAGGTTGCACAGTGAGTAAGAGCACCGGCTCCAGTATTGAGAAGACCTGGAGATCGAATCCCGGGCTCAGACACTTAGCACCCACCCAGAAACACCTGGCCGTGTAACCTTGAGCAAGTTACTTAACCCCAATTGCTTAGGGGTGGCCAGGTAACACAGTGAGTAAGAGGACCGGCTCCAGTGTCGGGATGACCTGGATCAAATCCGGGCTCAGATACTCAGCACCACACCCAGAAATAACTGGCCATGTAACCTTGAGCAAGTTAATTAACCCCAATTGCTTAAAAAAAAATCCAATATACCCCAGCAGCAAACAAAAAAAATACCATTAAAGGGCTAACAGTTTGGGTTGCAAACTACTACAGAAGGCCATACTCTATATATTATGAGCAGATGTCCCACTTAACCATTAATGAAGATCAAGAGTTAGCCAAGGACATGGGATAAAATGAGCTTCCCACATCCCATAGCACCTCAAAGAGGCATCACAGAACCTTGGGATGGGCTGTTAGGAGAAGCTCGTTGAGGCCATGTACTGTTTTCATGTTCCTTTGCATTCCCAGGGCCTCGCACAAATCTAGGCATTTAACTGCTTTCTGGGTGGAATTGAATTATATTGAGAATTTAAATAAGATGGCATTGTCAGTGGTATTTTATGCCTTTGATCAGTGATTATTATTTGCCTCAGACTCTCCTTTGATTTAGTGACTAAGAATCAAGGAGGTAGAGAATAGAGGAAAACTCATTGCAACCATAGCAAGCGTTAAGAATTCTTGAAGCTCAATTAAAAAAAAAAATCTTCTATCTCTGTGTTCTGGGGCTCCCAGCTTAGCCATCCCCATGTCTTGTAGTATGACTCCCTAGCTGTCAGACTCAAACTCACTACCTATACAGGTCTTACTATCTTCTTTTTGGTAATCCAAAAGTGACTGCAAATAGACCTGGGACTAGTATGGGAATCTGGCATAGTGTTTTTGGCAATAGAAGACCCACTGCCTTTGGTAATCTTACTAAAATATCCAATCCTATTTATAGGGGACAGAGTCTCCCTGGAGATCCATGCCTAGTGTCAAACCCTGCCTTTGATACTAACTGTGTGACCCTGGGCAAGCAATTTATTGTCTTTTGACCTCGGTTTTTTTCACATAGTGACACATGGCAAGCCTTTAATAAATGCATTTCATTCCATTCCATCTGTAAAATGAGGGCATTGCAAGTTGCCTTCTGGCTTTAAATCTCTGACTAGCAAAGAAATGGGGGGAAACAACAGAAAAAATTGAGGCCATTCACCATGAGCTCCCTCTTCCTCATCTCCTATAACTCAGGTGTCTTCTGTCACTTTCTCCTCCTTCACTCTCATCTCACATGATGAGGACCTTACTTAGTCCTTACCAAGGCTAATCTCTCTACCTGTTCTAGCAATCCCTCTCCCCCTGTGTCCCCCAACAGATTGCCCCTCTGTCGTGCCCATTCTATCACTTATTTTCAATCTCTTCCTCCCTGCTGGTTCCTTTCCTACTGCCTACAAACATACCCATATCTCATTCATCTGGTAAAGCTCCACATTTGAACCTTTAACCCCCTCTATCATCCTATATCTCTTCTGTGCTTTGTAGTGAAGTTCCTTGAAAAGGCCATCTACAATAGGTACCTCTGCTTTCTCTCTCCTTCCTCTCTTCTTAACCCTTTACAATCTGACTTCCCTTTTCATTCTACCACATCTGCTCTTTCCAAAGTTACCAATGATTCCTTGGTTGCCAAATCCAATGGACTTTTCTCATACCTCGTTCTCCTTGACTTCTGGGTACGCCCTGATACTCTTAATCACTCTGTCCTCCTTGATCATTTCTTCTCTCTAGGTTTTTGGGATACTACTTGCCCCTCATTCTCATCCTACCTATTTGACCATTTTAATAAAAATTATTTAGTTTTTTATTTCCCCAGTTACACGCAAAAACAATTTGTTTTTAAAACTTTTGCATTCCAAATTCTCTCCCTTCCTCCCTCCCTCTCCTCCTATTGAGAAGGCAAGCAATTTCATATAGGTTATATATATATATATATAGTCATGCAAAACATATTTATAATAGTCATGTTGTGAAAGAAAATATGGACAAGAAAAAAAAAACTCAGGAAAAATAAAGAAAGTTTAAAAAAGAATGGTTCAGTCCATATTTAGATGCCAACAACAGTTCTTTCTCTAGGGATGGATAGCATTTTTCATCATTAAATCCTTCAGAGTTGTCCGACTTTTTTTTCCCTCTCTCCTTTGGTGGATCTTCATCCAGATCATACCGTATAACAAAAGGTGTCCCTCATGGTTCTGTCTCAAGTCCCCTTTTCTTCTCCCTCTATACTATTTCATTTGGTGATCTCATCAGCTCCCATCTCTATGCTATCCTGTGCCTATCCTGTCCCAAATCTCTCTGCTGACCTCCAGTCTCACATCTCAACTGCCTTTCCAGACATCCCCAAAAGGATGTCCAATAGACATCTTAAACATGTCCAAAACAGACCTTTGCCCCATAACTCTCATCCTCTCCACTTTTCTTATTGCTGCAGAGGGCAACTGCATCCTCCCAGTTCCTCTTGTTAGAAACCTACGAGCATCCTCAGCTCCTCACTATCTCTCAACTTCCTATAAGCAATCGGTTGCCGAGACCTGTTGATTTCACCTTTGCAGGAGCTTTCCAATATGCCCCCTTTCCTCTGATACTGCCACCATTCTAGCACAAGCCCTCATCTCCGCATGCCTGGGCTCCTGTAATAATCTGCTGATAGGTCTGCCTGTCTCAAGTCTCTCTCCCCTCCAATCCATCCTTCATTCAGACACCAAAGTGATTTTCCTGAAGCTCAGGGCTGTTCATATCACTCCTTTACTCAATAAACTTCTGTAACTTCCTATTGCCTCCAGGGTCAAATACAAAATCTTCAGTTTGGCATTCAAAGCCCTTCATAACCTAGGCACCTACATTTCCAGTCTTCTTATGCGTTACTCTTAGTCACATGCTCTTCAATGCAGTGACAATGGCTTCCCTGCTGTTACACGAACAAGACATTCACTCTCTCAGCTCCAGGCATTCTCTCCCTCTACTCTGTCTCCTGCCTTTCCTGGCTTCCTTTAAGTCCCAACTACAATCAGTCTTTTAAAGAAAACCCTTTCCCAACCCTTCCTGGGTTAGTGCCTTCCCTTTATTAATTATTTCCCATTTGTCCTGTATGCAGCTTGTCTGTTTATATTTGTTTGCATGCTGTCTCCCCCATTGGATTATGAGCTTCCGAGGGCAGTGGCTGTCTCTTGCCTATTTGTTTTTTATCCCTAGTACTTAGCACAGTGCTTGGCACATGGTAAGCGCTTAATAAATATTTGTTGTTTGATTGACAGCAAAGATGATAAGGACAGAAGGAGAGCTTAGATTGCACTAGAGAAAAAGTACTGTGCCAGGTAGGGTAAAGTGACAGAGCGCAAATTACTGAAGGGGTAACTAACCTGCCTGACTCTAGATACCATCTGAGGCCTTGGGACCCACTAATGATGATTTAAAAATTTGGTTTCCTTAATATTTCATTTTAGATGTTTGGGAGTTAATGCCGATTGTTGAATTTAACCATTCACTGTGGCTAAAGTGACTCATTTAGGGTCATATAGCTGGTGTGTGTTAGAGGGGCTATTTGTCTTCCTAATAAGAAGGCTAATTTGCTATCTACCACACCAACATTGTCATTCAAATAGAAATGGGGCTCACTAAGTTATTTATAAGGATCCCTGCCACTATAAATTAATTTAATAAATCATGTACTAATATTACCTGTGCTCATATACATATACCTAGGTGTGTAGTGGATAGAGGGCCAGACCTGGAGTCAAGAAGAGCTTAGTTCAAATCTAGCCTCAGATACTTATTAGTTGTGTGACCCTGGGTAAGTCACTTCACCCCATTTGCCTCATTTTCCTCATCTGTAAAATGAGCTAGAGAAGGAAATGGCAAACCACTCCAGTATTTCTGCCAAAAAAGACCCCAAAGGAGGTCACCAAGAGTCAGACATGACTGAAACAACTGAACAATACTCTCTCTTTGTCTTTCCCTCTCCCTCTCTCTCTCTCCACACACACACACACATACATTATATATATACATATATATATATACACACACACACAATATATGTATGTTTTTTTCTTTTGCTTTGAATTTGCAACGTGGTAGTAATTTTGAAAAACGTCCTTTGCTACAATTGCTAATTTCTAAAACTTAAAATCATGGTAATTTTTCAAAATTTCTGCTCGTGTCCTGGAATTCATTTTTTTGTTATTAATATTGATGTTTCTAGGTGTCCCCCAAACTGTCTGCCCACTAATAATAATTACAATAATAATAGCTAACATTTACTTGTGCCCTGAAGTTAATTTTTTGCTATTAATATTGATGTTTCTGTTGCTGTTTGGTTGTTCAGTCATATCCAAGTTTTGATCGCACCATGGACCAAAGCACACCAATAGTGTCCATGGAGTTTTCTAGGCAAAGATACTGGAGTGGTTGGTCATTTCTTTCTCCAATGGATTAAGGCAAGAAGAGGTTAAGGGACTTGCCCAGGGTCTCACAGCTGCTAAGTAAGTGTCTGAGGCCCAATTTGAACTCAGGCTTTCTTGACTCCAGACCCAGCACTCTATCTACTAAGTCACCTAGCTGCCCCATTGATGTTTCTTGGTAGACTTAAAACTATCTTTACATTAATAATAATAATAGGTAACATTTATTTAGTGCTTACTATGTGCCAGATAATGGGATTAAGTGCTTTCCAACTATTCTCTCATTAGAATCTCACAACACTCCTGGGAGGTAGGTGCTATTTATTATCTCCATTTTACAGATGAAGAAACTGATGAAAACAGAGGTTAAGTGACTTGTGTAGGATCACACATCTAGGAAGTATCTGAGGCCAACTTTGACTTCCTGACTCCAGGTCTCATCCTGTAATCAGTGTGCCCCCTAATTGGCCCTAGAACCAAGTGTTTGTTTATTCTGCTCTATTCCTTTGGCTCAAATCATATATGTATGTATGTATGTACGTATATTCACACACATATGTGTGTATTATATATATTTATATATAATATATATGTCATACTGTCAATAAGTACAAGTCCCTTCCTAGGCCCCTCCCCCACCCCAAATTTACAGACAGGATTTTTGCTGAAAAATTAAAATATACAAATCCCACATAAAGGCAGCATGATATCGAGGTCAGAGTGCTGTACTTGGAATCAGGAAGACTCACGTTCAAATTCTGCATCAAATATTTACTAGATATATCATCATTGGCAAATCACTTGGCCTCTGAGTCTGTTTCTTTGTTTCTAAAATATGGATAAGAAAAAAAAATCTGTCATAGTGTAATGGGAATGTAAATTTTAAAGATCTTCCCTGCCCCTAGGCTAAAGTGCACCTGGAGCCTGGGGTGGGAGGCTTGTTTTTTCAGTAGATACTTTGTGATTGTCCAGTGGGTCAAGAAAGTTGTTACATTATCTGAGACAGGAGAAGGCTATATAAGCCCTGATGTGAGGCTTTGTTTTGGGGCTCACTTTGAGAAGTATTCTGTGATTTGATCTGGATTCTGGGAAGCCATTGTTGAGATCCCCCCCACCTTGGCTTTGAAAAACCCAGATGTTGAAACACAGATGTTGATTTGGTATGGATGTAATGGTTTGACAGTTTGGAAATCTGTCTACTTGATCTGTTTCTGTCTTGATAATTCTGTATATTCTGAAGTTCGGGGTGCTGACCTTTTTCCCCTGAACTAGGCAAACGATACATATTTGACTGATTAAAGTAAGCTTGTTAACCCATTTTGAGTTGCTTTCCTTTAACAAAGCAGATCCAAGAACCTGTATGGGCAGCCACCCTGAGGACACTTGGGGTGCTTGCTGCTACACATACTTGCTGCACAGAGTTATTGTTAAGTTCAAATGAGATAAAATGCATAAAACACTTTGAAAACTTCAAAGAGCTCCCAAAATGTCAGTTATTGTTATTATTATTATAACTATTGTTAGCTGTGCTGACAAATAGCATAACAATGAGAAGCAAAAGCTTGATTACTATGAGCTGACAGATTGGTGCATTATTGTGAGACATGAGCAAGCTACTTCTGTGCAATGTTATTTTAGTCATACAAAAACAAAACACACTATTTGTTATTAGAATTGAAATAGCCTCTAATCATGCACAGCTTGATATCAATGACATAAAAGCAATTATGGTGCAATCAAGCAAAATAACATTGTTGGCAGCTTCCACTCATTTCCAACATTTCCACTTTTGCAAAAGTCAAGCATTTATTAGTATTCCTGTTAAGGCCAACCAGATACTATATTGACATTATCCCCCTTGGTGCATCTGAAGGGCTCATGGCCACACATGGTGTATCTTAAACTCACAGCTTGCTCCTTTCCTGGTTTAAACCTCCCAAATTATAATAGAACGCAAATCAATCCTGTTGGGTCTTACTAACTCCACAAAGAGGCAAAGCCTTTGTTTTTGTTAATTGAATTTTTTTTGTAATTTTAAATCTCATTTATTTCTTCATTTCTGGAATGGGTGGTAAATTATACTCCAGGAAAACCTTGATCAACAAGAATGCTTAGGGAATGTTGAATTTAATTTTCTGATTAAGTTGGGGCTAAGGAGAAAGTCTTTCTTTCTTGAACAATCCTTATCAAAAATCTTTCCAAAACAGGTTTCGAGAAATCTTTTGTATTGGGTTAACATGGGATTTAGCAGTTACACCCTATTGTTGAGCATTTTCAGCACAGTTACATGGCATAACAGAAACGGGCCTTTCTTGCTCATGTGTGGCCGTATTTTCTATCATAATTTGAGAAGAAGTCTGCAATACCACTTGTTCTGGGTCTTAGCGGGGACTGAAATTCACGGGGAGGGCAAGGGAAAAGAAGGCAAAGGGAGAGAAGTGACTAAAAATGTTTGAGGAGAAAGATGATGGCCCCAGGGCTTTCTACTCATCCCTTAAACCCAAAAGCAAGTATGTAGATCAGATAGATTCAGTTCCTAGTTTGAGCTTTTTCCAGAGATTCCTTCAAGACCTAGTTGTAGATTTTTGGTCACTCTAATTTTGAGCTTGTGCTATAGATGGTAACCAATGACATATGGCAATATGCTGGATTCTTTTTCTTTTTTTTCTTTGTAAATAGTATTTTATTTTTTCCAATTACACGTGCAGATAGTTTTCAACATTCATTTTTAATAACATTTTGAATTCCAAATTTTTCTCCCTTCCTCCTCCCTCACCAAGAAGACAAGCAATCTGATATAGGTTATATATGTGCAGTCATGTTAAACATTTCCATATTAGTCATGTTGTGAAAGAAGAAACAGAACAAAAGGAAAAACCATGAAAAACAAAAACAAAAAAAGTAAAAATAGTATGTACTTGAATCTGCATTCAGATACCATAGTTCTTTCTCTGGATATGGATAGCATTTTCCATCATGAGTCTTTTGGAATTGTCTTGGATTATTGTATTGCTGAGAAGAGCTAAGTCCATTATAGTTAATCATTGCACAAGGCTGCTATTTGATGTGTACAATGTTCTCCTGGTTCTGCTCACTTCACTCAGCATCAGTTCATGTAAGTCTTTCCAGGTTTTTCTGAAATATTTTCTTTTCTTGAAAACTACAAAATGTTTTGGGAGGTTAGTTCCTATATACAAAGCAAATTTATCAAGCTATGACCTAAAATGATTTCATTTTCTTTCTTGCACTAGTATGTGACCCAAATCTGGGATTTTGTGGGCATGGACAGCTCTTAGGGGGCAACCTCCCTTTATGGATGATTAGAAATTGCTCTACAAGGTACATATATTTAACTCTTTAGGGCATTGCAGGATAAAGTGGGCTTCCCCAGAGACACAACCAGTATGGACTAGAGGCAAGACTTAGCCCAGGTCTTCCTGACTTTAAGGCTAGTCTCTGTCATACTGTCTCACTTTAGTACGTATGTTAAACTAAAGGAGCAGCTAGGTGGTACAGTAGACAGAATGCTGGGCCTGGAATCAGGAAGACTCATCTTCATGAGTTCAAATCCATCCTGAGCTACTTACTAGCTGTATGACCCTGAGCAAATCACTTAACACTGTTTGCCTCAGTTCCTCATCTGTAAAATGAGCTGGAGAAGGAAATGGAAGAAAGGAAACCACTCCAGTATCTTTGCCAAGAAAACCCCAAACAGGGTCACAAAGAGTTGGAGAAGATTGAAAAATGACTGAACAACAAAACTAAATCTAATTTAATGTTACTTTGGTGGAGACAATAGAGGATTCCTTCTTTGCTCAGGATCTTAGACAGATCTATTAGAAATCCTGGGCCTTGGGGTGGCTATGTGGTGCAGTAAATAGAGCATCGGCCCTAGAGTCAGGAGGACCTGAGTTCAAATCTGGCCTTAGACACTTGACACACGAGCCGTGTGACCATGGGCAAGTCACTTAAACCCAATTGCCCTCTTAAAAAAAAAAAAAAGAAATCCTGGGCCTCAGGATGTCAAAGGTCCTAGAAGGATTTTACTTCTGGGACTCAGAGATCAGCAACCAAGTGCATGCTTCACATCCCCTGGCATCTTGAAACAAGTCTATAGAACTGTTACAGAGCATCATTTAAGCCTAGTATCCAGAGACACAATTACCATAGCTGAAATCTGCCACTGAAGAAATCACAGTACATAAAAATATCCCTAGACTCAGGAAGCCAGAGGAAGTAGAGTACGATGAAGTCCCATATCTACTATGGATCCTAAGCCTCAGGGTGTTAGAGGAACCCGAGAATACATATTTCTGGTGGGATTGGGAGCAGATCTCTTGTTGCACGTGCAGACTATCTTCTTGGTGAGCCTCAATCTCCATCATTTTGGAATGAGGCTATGGGGCTGGGACTGTGTACAAATTCAATATAACCAGGACCTGAAAACCAGTTGTTTATAGACCCAGATAAGTGAACAGAACCCTACCGATTGCATATATCCCTAGTTCCTCCCTCCTTTTTTTGGAAATTGATACTACCACCCCTTAACTGAGGCTGTGCTATGTCTAGGAAGCTAGATAAAGGCATGAATAGATAATTGGGCTTGGTATCAGGAAGACTTGAGTTCAAATCTGACCTTAGACACTTACTATGCGATCCTGGGTGAGTCAGTTAACCTCAGTGTCCTCATCTGTAAAGTGAGGATAGTAATAGCACCTTCTTGGGATACCTCAAAGTGCCATATACATACTAATTATTGTCATTGTCATCATCAGCACAGGACCCTGGATGGTAGGAGTCCTTATTGATTGGTTTTCCTTCCATTCCACATTGGTAAACTCTCATCTTCTTTTCCCCTTTTCCTTGAGATTCAGACTCTCTATCTGCTGAGGAGAAAGCCCTTCCCTCTTGCTACTTCTCCCCATATACCTTAGCCCTCCCATACCACAGTCTGTGTCACACTCTAACATCATAACTCTTTATTTTTAACATTTACAGAGATATTTATTGAGAAGACATGGCAAGAATAGAAGTACAAAACATTTCTTCAGATGGGGTCACACTCTTCTCTGTGCCTTGGTTACTGGGGCGAGTGGACTCAAACTGCAAGCAGTTATACAGAACATTTGTCCCACTAAATTATGTGGCATAGTGGAAGGATGAGCCTCTCCATTCCTCTCTCCTCACCTGGAAGAACTGGCTATCTGAGCTTGAGGGTTTGTTTACTCTTTGCTTAGTATAGTCGGGCACTCTGTAGGGCCATGCTGGTGGACTGGACCTAGATGACCCTAAATTCTGGCCTGTACTCTGGCTCCTCAGTCTCTGGTAACTCTTTTGACTTTTTAAGGGGATAAGATCATAGCCATATCCCAAACTCCTTCATCCTGTTGCTGGAAAGAACACACACAGCGAGGCAAAGAGAGGGCCATGTTCATGGCCCACATGTCAACCTAGCTGGGGAGAGTCTGAGGTCTCTTCCTTTGTATATCTTCCTCACTCAAACCAAACAGGCAAGAAAGAGATCTCATATCCCATTGTGCCCCCTGGGATTCTTGCTCTATTCTTATCGAACTTCCCTTTATCTTGGATCTTTTCATCTTATATCCTTTCCGTTCTTTGTCAATCACTGTTCTTCAGTTCTTGATCTATGGCAGAATCCTGGCCTTCCCTCCAGAGTGGCCAAGTTTAAACATCTGTTGGCTGCTTGGATCTCATCTCCCTCTGCCCTTCTCTACTGTTCCAAGATCACACCGATAGTAAATAGTAGAGCTATGATTCAAACCCAGACTCTCCTGTCCAACACCACAAGAAAATAGGGGTGTCAAAAGAATAATTTATTCAGTTTTCCAGGAGTTGAGTGGTGCCCAGTCCCCTAGTCATTTAATCTGCTCTGTTCGACAATCTGTTGATGACAATCAAAATTCAGGGTTGTAACAACAGAGGTCAAGAGGAATTGAAATGACAACAAAAATCTAAGGAGAAATTTAAATCAACATTGCAGGGGACTCTGTTTCCAACACAGGCATGCCCAAAAGAAAAGGGAAAGAGAGAAGAAGGTGTTAAGGCTAGAAAGAGTTGATGATGACCTTGTGATGCAGTTATCATAGCCTAACCCTTTGCATAGCATGTGCTTAAGATATCATTCAACTGGGGTGGCCAGGTGGCTCAGAGAGCACTGGCCCCAATGTTGGGATGACCTGGGGATTGAATCCGGGCTCAGATACCTAGCACCACACCCAGAAATAACTGGCCGTGTAATCTTGAGCAAGTTACTTAACCTCAATTGCTTTAACAAAAAAAAGATAGCATTCAACTTAGGCATCAATAAAGAACGCCTTTCCCAGGGATATGTACGATGTGGTTGGAAACAAATCTACACACACACAGAAGAGAAGTGTCCCATATAACCAGACTTTTCAGAGTTGCCCTATTCTGCCACAGGGTCTCCCCTAATCCTCTTTTCTCTACCCCTTCTTCTATACAATCAGCTTTAAAATAACAATATAAGGACCATATAGAGAACATTAACTCAGATTGTCTTATATATTTTGGCACTATGGTTAAGTCCATGTTGACTTGGGGTGGGGGAAGGAAGTCAGTCTTCTGGTATTAAGTGAGTCTGTGATGATGAGACCTCTGTTAGAGCACTTATCTGAGATTCCACCTCATCTACCTTAGTGATGATTTGAGAGCCTCGGATTCATTAGGGTTAATGATAATAGTGGCAGGCTGTCTGCTCTCACAGCTCAACTGTCCCTCCCTGATTGTGGTAATAGCCTTAAAGCAAGAGACATGAAGTGAAAGAACATCCGAGTCATCAGTAAGTTCTGGCTGCTGCAGGAGAAAGCAAATGGAATTCCAGTTTTACTCTCCGACTTTGATAGATGTTTCCAGATTGCTCCCTGACCTCATTTTGCTTTTATGAGTTTCTGTCTAGGTCTCTGATGTATGTATGGGCTTCTATTCCTAAGTGCATGAGACTGAAATACATAGGGTGTGACACATCGAATGTGTCACAGGAACAGAACTAGGCAGACACTGCAGTGATTTGAGCCCAAATATGATCCCTCTCTAACCCCTGCCCTCTTCCATTTCCCTTATTGGAAATGAGGTCTCAGCTGTCCAGTATTGCTACCTTTGACAGTTGCCTCTGTCTACTGCCTCCCCAATGCCTCATCTCTATTCGGATCAATCCTGATTCACCGCAGGTCCACTTGAACTTGGTGTTTTCTTCTCTTGGCCCATTCCACTATGCATTTACAATTTAATCTCTCTCTTCTCTGTCATTGCCAAACTACTTGAGAGAGTCAACCTAAAGCTGATACCTTTATTTTTTCACCACTCACCCTCTTCTGAATTCATCACAATATGGTCTCTATTCCCCCTAGTCTAAAAAATTTGCTCCCTCAAAGATCAGCAATAACCTGGTAATGCCCACATCCAATGTTTTTTTTTTTCTCCAGTCTTCATACTTTGCCATTGTACAGTGGAACTAAGGTTGACTTTTGGTAACAATAACAACGGCACACATTCATGCTCCTACATAGCAGACATTCGATACATATTTGTAAATTTAATTAATTTATTGAATAATTACAACACCATAGGCAGCTAGGTCACATAGTGGATAGAGAACTGGGCCTAAGGTCAGGAGGACCTCAGTTCAAATATAGCCCAAGATAATTACTAGCTGTGTGACCCTGGACAAGCCACCTGATTTCTATCTGTGCTGTTTTCCTCAACTGTAAAACGGAGCTAATAAGAGAACACACTTTCCTGGGTTATTATGATGATCAAAGGAGATAATATTTGTAAAGAGCTTAGCATAGCACATAGCTTATAGTAGGTGCTTAATAAATGCTTGTTCTCTTCCCCCAATTTCTGATCCTCTACCTGATTCCTCACACATTTGACTCTAAGACATTCCATATGAAAACATTCACACCCACACTCCTCTCTTGGACATTTTTCTCTCATCTTTTCAGGTTCCCTAAAATTTTCCATAGGCCCAGGATACAAAGGTCATAGAACTTAGTATTTACACACTCTTCTTTCTGTGATAAAGTAAAAAACTCCACAGACAAAAAGGATCATACTTCATAAACAAGAAGCAGCTCTGGGCTCAGTTCCTTTTTGTGTCAGGAAGGTTTATGAAGGTAAGAGCTGTATATAAACTGTTCTTGTGGGTTCCTGAATACTTGGCCCAAAATGTCTCTGGCTTTCAGAGACCATTGGAATAAATCAAACTGTCTCTTTGAAGAAAACAAAACAGGCTCCCGGTTCCTTTTTTGCTTTTTTTTTTTTTAAGTACAAAGATGAGTCTAGCAGTGATTAGCCAGGCATATCCAGGATTATATATAAAGGTTTTTCAATTAAAAGGAAACAACAAGACCAAATTTGTGAGGTGTAAGTCAGGGACATCCACGCAGGAAAGTTGGCTATGGAAAGTTCTTTAGCATGACTTTTGGCACGTATCTTAGATACCTTGGGCAGTTTTTTCTGGGGCTCAGTTTTCTAATCTGCAAGAGATTGCATGATTTCTAAGGGTCCTTCTGGTTCTATGGTTGCCATCACTTAACTGCTTTGGAAATGGACAGTAGAACATATTTTGGTCAATTCTACCTTACCAATGATATGTGCCAACCAGTAGATGCCAAGAGTTGAACACTTCCATCAATGGAGCTTGATTGGATCTCACTCAGTACTTTCCTCACAACACCTAGGGAGTAAATTATTATGCTATCTGTAAAATTCTTTCATCTCCCAGGAAATGAGTGAGATAAGAAAAAGTATTATTTCTTATTATAAAAATTAAATTACCACAGAAATAATACCATAGGACTGGATCAGATAACAGCAGAGAGAAATGTTAAAAACAAATACACAATAAAGCTTCCAGCATATAACTATACTGCATTCAGTGAGCCAAGAATAAAAAGCAAGAAGAATCATAGTAGTAAGCAACCTTGGGCAGCTTGGTGGTTTCATGGATAGATTACTGAACCTGGAGTCAGGAAGACCTAAGTTCAAATCTGGTCTCAGACACTTACTGGCTGTGTGACCCTGGGCAAGTCACTTAACCCTGTTTGCCTCAGTTTCCTCATCTGTCAAAAGACCTAGAGAAGGAAATGACAAACCACTCCAGTATCTTTGCCAAGAAAACCCCAAATGGGGTCACAAAAACTCAGTCATAACTGAACAACAGTAAAGCAACCTCGGCTCTTGTATTCCAGCCTTGTAAGAAACATAGGGATATTCAGCCTGAGCAGTGTTTAAATTTAATACATTAAATTGTGTCTAGCTTTAACTATGAAAGAATGGTTGGCTGTATCAGGAAACTAATAATAAACTTATGTATCCACAATGTTTTAAGGTTCATAAAGCACTTTCCTTGCAACCATACTGTGAGGTAGGCAATGGTTTATCTTAATTTTAATAATGTGAGAAAACTGAGGTTCAGAGAAGTTGTTTTTTAGTTCAATTCAACAAGTTCTAATATATTGTGCTTCAGTGAGGATGAAAAGGTTCCCGGGCTCACACAGTTAGCAAGGAAGCCAGATTTTCAGTCTGATCATAAAACCAGGTAGCTAAAGATGAACAGGAGAGGTCAGCTAGTGCCAATCCCTCATTAGACAAGGAAACTGAGGCCCAAGAAGTAAAATGCTATATCCTGAATCAGGATTTGCACTTAGGTCCTATGATTCCAAGGTCAGAGCTCTCTCCCCTGTAGCCTACTGCTTCATTCTGAACACTTTTCATAGAATTTATGAGATGGAAGGGAGTGCAGCATCCATTTAGGCCAACCCACCCACAAAAAAGAATTCCAACATCACTGACATGTAGCTGTCCAAGTTGTGCTTGAAGAGGTCTGAGGAGGAAGAAGCCACCCTTTCTTGAAGCAGTCCATCCTGCCTTGGGAAGGATCTCATTATTAGGAAGATTTTCCCTATATCAAGCTTAAATTTATTATCTCTTTTCAATTTCCAGTCACTGATCCCAATTCAGCCCTCCGGGGCCAAACAGAACCATCTTGTCCCTCTTCCACACGGCAGATATGATGTCCCTGCTGAGCCTTGTCTGAACCCCAAATCCCTTCAGTGGATCTTCATATTTCATGGACTCCAGGCTCTTCACCATCCTGGGTGCCCTACTTTAAAAATTCATCTGTTTATCATTGTCTTTCTTTGTTTACAGTGACTAGAACTGACCACAATGCTCCAGATGAGCTCTGATGAGGGCAGAGTCCATAAGGACCAATGCTTTCCTATTCATGGAAGCCATGTCCCTCTTAATGGAGTCCAAGGTCATATTAGCTTTTTTGGCTGCCATATCACACTAAACCTCAGGATCTTTTCCAGAAAATGGCTATCCAACCATGCCTCTGCCATTTTGTACTTGTGAAGTTGATTTTTTTGTCCCCAAGTACAAGATTTTATATTTGTCCCCAACTGATTTTCATCTTATTAGATCCAGCTCAGTGCTCTAGCCTGTCAGGATTTTTTTGTATCTTGACTCTGCCATCCAATGTATTAGTGATTCCTCCAAGCTTTGTACCATTTGCCTTCAATAAGTATGACATCTATACCTTTATTGAAGTCAATGTCAGAAATGTTAAATATCAGAGGACCTAATACTACGTATTTTACTGGTTGCATTGACATTGAACCATGAACAATTATTCTTTGATTTTGCTCGTCCAACCAGTCCCATTTATCTAATCATCTTATTGTTGTTCAGCAGTGTTCGACTCTTTGTGACCCTATTCAGGGTTTTCTTGGCAAAAATTCTGGAGTGGTTTGCTATTTCGTTCTCAATTTACACATGAAGAACTGAGGCAAACAGGATTAAGTGACTTGCCCAGGGTCACACAAGTACCAAATGTCTGAGGCTGGATTTGAACTCAGGAAGACGAATCTTCCTTGACTCCATGTCCAGCACTCCATGTACTGGGCACCTAGCCTCCTTAGAGTCCAGTCTACATTGCTCCCTCTTTTCTATAAGACTACTTTATCAATAGTTCTGCTACTAAGTAAACTTTTATAATTCAGGAAGTCAAAATAGGTGGTAGCCGGCGAACACTGTATCAACTGAAATAATAAGTTTTCGAAAACTATATTGACAAAAATATGTGAAGGGGCAAGGGTAATCTGATCTTTTGGATCATGCCATGGAACATGCCATTCCTGAAAGACTAAAAGAAGAGCTGCTGCAGCATCCCAACATGGCTAATTTTCAAATGAAAGGACCTTAGTCACTAAGGGAATTTGATTCAGCCCATCTGACTGAGTGAATTAAGTACAGAAATTGAAGTCAGGACCTCAGAGCTTTTAATCTTGGCTCTGACACCCCTCCTAGCAATATGGCACAGGCCAATTTATATTCCTAATGAACATCTGAGCCTGGAAATCTTTAACATTTCCTAAACATTGTATCAAAGGAGTCATCAAGCCAATCTTTCAACAAATTAATTTAACTAAAATGTCTAAAATAACTTTAGCCCTAATTTTGGAAGTAACCAGTGGAAGGGTTGGGGAGAGAGGGACCCTTCTGGCTTTGCTTTTGACTCTCTGGACTTTGTCACCTTGACTCAGTTTGCCTTCTTACCCTAGAACTTCCATTAGCACTTGGGTGAATCATTTCTCTTCTTGATGAGTTCCTTTCAGGACTCCTTTGGGGAGACAGAACCAAGCTGGCCATGCTTCATTCCCTTCTTGGTTGTGCTTCTGACTCTTCACTCATCACCACAGATGCCCCCTCATGGGTACTTTATTCTCCACCCATTTAGCTCCCTTTTATGTGTTGTCTTCCTCCCTTATTTTTCGAGGGGAGGGACAGTTTATTTTTGCTTGTATTTGTAACCCCAGTGCATTGTTCTTGGCACATAGTAATTTATGATGCCATTGGGAAGACACACAAAACCAACTTAGAGTGTATCATTCAGTACCAATTGTATGACTGTGATGTTTTTCATCACTTTAAAGGTTTACGAATATAGTGCTAGCTGCTCCAAACTTCATCATTTCCTCCAAGGCACTGAGCCTATAAGCTGCCTCCCTTGTGATTCCACATTAACCAAACTGTCAAGGTTCTTGCATTTTTAGAACTTGATTTCTACCTGTATCTTCTGAAAGGAACCATGCTTCTTATTCAGAATATTTATTTTAAGACATAGGTCAAAAGAAGCCTGTGGAAAACTGGCACACTAATGCCCTGTTGGTGGAGCTGGCAATGAGCAGAATCCTTCTGAAAAGCAATTTAGAATTATGCAAAGAAGGTGATTAAAATGTCCATGCCCTTTGATCTAGAGATCACACTGCTAGCAATATATCCCAGAAGCAAATATAGAAAGGCCCCATATACATCAAAATATTTTTTAAAACACTTTTTGTAAAAGCAAAGAAATCCCTCCCTCCCTACTCCCCTTCCCTTTTCCCCATTGCCTCAAAGATCTGTCTTTTCATCTTATGGAACCAGTTACATTTATTCTAGTTCTGGTGTGTAATACTTTTCTTTTCAGATTTGACAATGAGAAGCATTAGAGAGAATATTTATTTTGCCATTTTTCTGGTTACACAACATTGCTAATGTTCCCCTTATTAGTTTTGCCATATTACTTTTTTATTCCTGTTTTTAAAATCCCTTTAATTTCTAAACATATCTCTCCCTATTCTACTATTTCTTAAGACAAAGACAATAGAAAGACAAAAAATGGAGTCCAGTAAAACTAACACATTAATCAAATCCGGCTTGCAGTGTTCCACATCTATGGTTTCTTACCTCTTCAGAAAAGGGATAAATGTGCACATCACTTCTTTGGGATCAAATCTGGCCATTAAAACTATACAATGTTTAGGCATAATTTGTTATGCTTTCTATTTATATTATTGTAATTAGCATAATACTGGGGTTTTTTTGGAGGGGGAAGGCAGGGCAATTGGGTTTAAGTGACTTGCCCAAGGTCACACAGCTAGTAACTGATAAGTGTCTGAGGCTGGATTTGAACTCAGGTCCTCCTGACTCCAGGGCCAGTGCTCTATTCATTGTGCCACCTAGCCGCCCCCATAATGCTGTTTTTTTCAAATTCTGCTTGCTTCATTTCAAATAATTCTTTCCAATCTTTTATTTTTATTCTTTATATCTCCCCATCCTATGGTTCAGCAATATTCCATCACATTCATGTATCATAATTGGTTTAGCCATTATCCAATCAGTGGGCATCTGCATTATCTTTGCTGAAGCTTCATCCATGTCATACCCACTAAATGTGGACATCCTAAGAGCCTAGGTCCCAACTCTTTTCTTTTGTCTTTACATTATCTTATTGATAATTTCATTAGCTCCTCTGCTTTCAACTCATACAACATAATCTCCTTAAAGGAATGTTTTAGTACATTTTTGTATCCCCACATCTTAGTATTGTGCTTAATAAATGGCATGTTGATGGAGAGATTGCTTACTGGAAATGTACTTGGCCCTGTGCCTAGTGTTATGGTTGCAAATACAAGAGTGAGAAAGTTACTTCACTCAAGGAATTTACATTCTAATGAGTGAGACATACATACAGATATATGTATATATGTATATGTGTATATTTATCAACATATATGTATATATACATACACATACATATAGTTTTTAGGAGAAGTTCTGGTGAAGGGAATCACAGACATGGTGGACTGATCCATAAGGAGTCAACTGATATGTCCTTTCCAGAAGCAGTGGTACTATTGATATTAATGCTATGTCCAGAACAAAAGGCAGAAGATGGGGACAGCATGTGCCCAGAGGCATGGAAGATGGCAAGATGGCCCTTTGTGAAGTATTAGATAGCATGCCAGATAGAGACATAGGACCTACTAAGTTCCCATCCATTCAGTCTTCCAGTACGACTCAAGGCCAGGGTGAGAGGTCAAATGTTAAAATAGAATGGCTTTATCCTGCATTTCTTTTGTCTCCCTAAGGCTGACAATTCTGAAATGTGTGGTGACTTTAGAAGGGCCAGGAAGGTCTCCAGCCTTAAAAAAAAAAAAATGCTTCCCTCTTATGCTCTAGCTCTAGGAGGACTGAAGTTCTTCCGGGCTTCTTCCATTTGGTTTAAGAGAAGCAATTTAGTTGCCTCCATTAAAATGCAAATATCTCGGGAGAAAGTAAATCATTAAGCCTTATCAATCCTTTATGCCCCAGATCCTTTCCTAACCGCAAGTTTTTCTCTTGGAAGTGGGTTGAGAAAGTGGGAGGACACTATTTTAGGGGGAAGAGTGGAAAATACACCTGAGGGGGAAAGAGGAAAGCTTAGACTCAGAAGTCTAGCTTCTCCAGCCTTGTAACTTTGTTTAGGGCCAATCCTGCATGCCCCTCACAGCTCCTGGGACATGCTGGGCACAGAGCTGGTGCTCAGTACACATCTATTTACTTGTTGAGCTTTTTCAGACTGCAGATGGCCTGTGTCCTCCTTCCTAACCCCTAGTGTGTGAGTAACACCTGGCTGGAGGCATGATAAATTGTAAGGCCTAGGCAGAGATTTTGGATAGGTTTGCAAGTGAGGGGGATGGGAAACTGCCCTTGTTTTCTCAGCATTCCCTGCCCCCTTCTCCCCATTCATCCTATCTACTTTCTATTATTTAGAGACTGAAAAACTGAGAAAGCAAAATATTCTTGGTGGTGGACTTGGTCTCTTGCCCCTCAGCTCCATCTCCTTGGAGAAAACTCCAAAGCTGGTTTGTGTCAATCAATTTGCAGGGATGCAAAGCAACAGATTTAATTGGGCTCCAGGTGGAGGCAATGAACCACTTGACTGGTTTAAATCCATTTGGTTTCTTTGAAGGCCGAAACTTAGAGAGGTGGGTAGGGGGAGGGTATTATTCATCTCTGTCACCTGCTACCTGTCAGTCACTCCTTCAGCATGTCACCTAATTCTCAAGATGAACGGGAGCTATTTCTGGGCAATTGGAGAGATATTAGTCACCAGTTTTCAAAGTCTTATTCAGTCTTCACATTCACAGGATGTACACGAGAGCTTGGTGGCCCTTTAGGAGGAGAATGAGGATTTCACAGAGCCATATTTACGGTCTATCAGGATTCCCAGCTAGGCTGGAGGCTCTAGGAAAGGGGCCATGTTCCTTCTTCTCATTCCTCAGTATCCTGGAGGGCTTGAGTAAATTTTTTTTTTTTTTTGGTATTTGTTGTTGGCTTGACGGATTTCGCAGACAGGTGTGAATGTGTCAGCCATACGTTTCTGAGCAGCTCGTGCCTAGAAACACCTCTCCTTGTCTTTATTTCTTTGAACCTTTTGCTTCCTTCTAAGCCCAGCTCAGATACCACCTTCTACAAGAGGTCTTTTCTGATTCATTACCCTGCTAGAACCTTCCAGGGGCTGTGCTGGGAAATGTTTAATAAACTGGCTCTCTCAAAATAATGATCAGGGGTGGCTAGGTGGTACAGTGAACAGAGCACTGGCCCTGGAGTCAGGAGGACCTGAGTTCAAGTCCAGCCTCAGACACATAACACTTAATAGCCATGTGACCTTGGGCAAGTCACTTAACCCCAATTGCCCTGCCCTCCCACCTCAAAAAAAAAAGCAAAATAATGAAGAGCGAAATGAGCAGAACAAAGAGAAGGTTGTATACAGTAACAGCAATATTGTTTTAAGAATGACTTTGAGTGACTAAGTCAATTTTTTTTTGGAGGGCAGTTGGGGTTAAGTGACTTGCCCAAGGTCCACACAGCTAAGTTTTTGTGTTAAGTGTCTGAGGTCGTATTTGAACTCAGGTCCTCCTGACTCCGGGGCAGGTGCTCTATTCACTGCGTCACGTAGCCACCCTGTGACTAAGTCATTTTGACTATTATGCTTATTAATATACATATATTTACTAATATATAAATATAGTGAATGTCAATATATTTTGACTATTATAAATATCTAAATTAACTACAAAGCACATATGAAGGAAGATGCTACCTGCAACCAGAGAAAGAATTGATAAAGAGATTAAAATAATAAATAGAAGTACGTATAGAATGTTTTACATATTTATACACATTTTTGTCTAATGGTAGCCATCTCTAGGGAAGGGCGGAGAAGAGAAAAAAGGAAAAAACAAGAAATTTACATGATAACTTTATTATATATTTAAAAGGAATATCAAGTTGTATATAAGTTTCATGTGCAATCATTTTAAATTCTATGTTATGGAAAAGCTTATTTTATTCCATAAATTAAAAATAAAATAAATAAAAATGTAAAAATGTAAAAAAAAAAAAACTGACTCTCAGGGGGGGGGAAGGGGGGGGGGGGGGGGGGGGGGGGGGGGAATCTGAGGAACTCATGTTAAAGTCTGCACTGTTAACACTTTCTCAAGTCTGGACAATTAACAAGACAAGAAACCAAACCCTGATTTGTAGTGTTTGCCAATTTCTGAGGTGTAAATGTTCAAAGGAAAATTTGTCAATTGATTCTGAGGTGGTTACAGTAGCTCTTGCTCTTCCCCACCCCCAAATTACCTTTTATTTGCTTTGTATGTATTTTGGATGAACATATATCTTTACATGTTGTTTTGCCTGATAGAATTCGAGCTCCTTGAGAGCAAGGACTATTCCAACTTTGTTTTTATATCCCTATATATTGTCAATGTGATACCCATAGCAACCACTATGAATATGCGTACGTATTTCCAGGGTAAATTCACAAAATATAAATAACTTTCTTCCTCAAAGGCAAAGTCAAAATATTTATTCAGATACCAGAAAGCCAATTCCACTATGGTAACAAAGAACTTTATACACATCACCAATGTAGGGAGCACCAACATCCCCAAGCCTTCTCTCCTTCAGGCCTCCCACAAGCAAGCTTGTTTAGGCAAAATTCCTCCTGAGCTCACTCATGCTAGCTGCTCTGCCTCAGCTGTGCCTCTCTCTCTCTCTCTCTCTCTCTCTCTCTCTCTCTCTCTCTCTCTC
>NW_027185903.1:15072304-15118982 GCF_028583685.1 Petaurus breviceps papuanus
CTCTCTCTCTCTCTCTCTCTCTCTCTCTCTCTCTCTCTCTCTCTCTCTCTCTCTCTTTCTCTGCTCCACCCATTTGGCAAGTTTCTCCCACCATGGGCTCCATGTGACTCAAGCTGTTTGTGACTCAGTTTCTATCATAGCAGTCAGCTGGGTCTGAGCTCAAAGTAGGTCACATAGACCCATTAATGGGCAGGGAAGATCTTCCTATTTCATTAATATTATAGTCTAGTACTGAACACAATTCCTGGCACATGGTAGGTATTTAACAACTGTGTGTTGCTTGACAGATCAATCCATCAAGTATTCAGTAATCAAACTTCCAAATGCTGGACATGCAACCCTACAAATGTTTGCCAATCTTGCTATTGATTGCAAATGAAAGTAAAAACCTGAAAGGCGCAAAGCCTAGCAGCAGTCAGTGCATCCTAAGATGCTGAATTTCTTCTCAGAGTCACCACATTTGAGTACCACATTTCAAATCCTGACCCTTAGCATAGTTCAAATCTGCATGTTTAAACAAAAAGAAATTTCTTTCAATTGAAGATAAAACAAAATTCTCCATTTAGTAAACTTTGACGGAATACTGAGAGTTCTTTTGATTTTTGCTTAGGGGAATTGGTGGTTCTTAATCACAGCATTAGGGCAGCTAAATGGCATAGGGGATAGGGTTCCAGGCCTGGAGTCAGTAATACTCAGCTTCCTGAGTTCAAATCTGGCACCAGACACTGACCAGCTATGTGACCCTGGGCAAGTCACTTCACCTTGTTTGCCTCAGTTTTTTCATCTGTAAAATGAATTGGAGGAGGAAGTGGCAAACCATTCCAGTACCTTTGCCAAGAAAACCCCAAATAGGGTCATAAAGAGTCAGATAAAAGTGAAATAACTCAACAACAACAAAAATCATTATTACTTTTCTGGTATGTAGTTTCGCCCAGAGACTGGAGAAAGAAATCCAGTGTCACAAAGCACTTTCCATTCAGTATCTCTATGATTCCATGGTTTCTTTTCCCAGCATTGGCCTTAGGCAACATAGTATAGTACCTGGAAATCCCACACCACCTAACTCCCATGAGTATATTCTCCTATCCATAAGAGTTATTCCAGTTTCAGTGTATACTATGGGTCCACATTTCCTCAAAAATCATTCCTCATGATTATTTTCTTAATTCAGAGGATACAATTAATTGAAAACAATATTTAAGAAAATAGCAAAGTTAACAAAAAAGTAGCAGGGAATTAGTTGCTTTCAGTTTGTCTTGTTTGGCCACTTCTAGAAAGTGATCGCTGGTCCCATGGTTACCATAGGTGTGGCTCCATTGGGGTTGTAGAACTTTTCTCTGTTTCCAGCTCTTCCTCATAAAATGAAGAGTGGACTCTGTCAGATATCTTTCCATGTAAACCCAAAGGCTCAAGTTCTAGCTCTTTTATAAAAGCAAAATCTTTACACATCTAGTCATTAGACAAGGAAAAACCTCTGATTTTATCTATTCCAAAAAAGGAGAGTCTGTTCTCAGAACCTTGACTTTGGTTAGAATTTTCTCTCCAAGAAAGAGTCTTTTCTCCCGAAGGGCCAAGCTCTGTTGAGTGAAAAAACAAGGACAATGTTTCTATCTGAAGTACAAAATTAAGGACAATGTTTCTGTCTGAAGTGTCCATCTGACTTAGAATTAGAAAATCCTCTTATCTGCTTGCTTTATGTCCTATTGACAAGCTGAATTCATTTAGCATCACTTTAGAGGTTGCCATTCCAGAAAATCTCCAAAAGTTATCTAGTTTTGAGGCCCACTCATTTTCTTAAGCCCAAGATTCTTTTGATTTCCCAGGATAATGAAGAAAGGAAGAGACAGAGAAACAAAAGCTATGCTTATAGAGCTATATTCAATTTCTGCCTGTGTTATATATTTTACTGGTAAAAGTCTTTTTAGGCTTTGCTATACTTTACAATGAGAAACCAACAAAATTTATCTTTGGTATCCGCCACCCCTTTCCCCTAGGTTCCACTTCCTGCCATAACTTGTGTACTCTTCTTTCTTCACTTTTAGTTTAAAGAGAAAGTTTGTGCAAAAGCTTCATTCCTTTAATTTTGGTGTTTAAGTTTTGTTCCTAGAAGTGTAAAATATATCTCTGTTGTAAGGGAATCCCTTACATTTGTCACTTCTCTCTTCTCCGTTATTTCTCTTATTCAGTAGTGCTTACTCGATCCACTATAATTTCCTAAACTTTCCCCTTTGCCTTCTATTCTTCTACCCTTCTTTCTAGCCAATTCTTTTTTTTTGGTACTGATCATCTCTTCTCTCCCCTCATTCATAATAATAATTGCTAGCATTTTCATAGTGCTTCAATGTTTGCAAAACACTATAAATTATCTCATTACATCCTCATGATAGTACTATAAGGGAGGTAATATTTGTGTTCCCATTCTTACAGGTGAAGAAACTGAGGTTAAGGGACTTGCCCAGGGTTATACAAATAGTCAGTGCCTGAAAGAAGATTTGGACTCAGATTTTCTTGAATCTGAGCCCATCACTATGCACTATGCTCCCTATCTGCCTCTTCCTCAGTCCTATTCTCCCTTTCATATTTCAGATTCACTCTTCAAATGTCCTCCTTCTTTCAGCTTTTTAACTTTTTTTGATCTGATTTATCTGCTCTTGGTATTTTGACCCACTTTCTTTTCCATTTCTGACTCAAAGATTTTTGGAGTGAGGGTGGGGAATGGAGCAGGATTGGTCAATTTTATTTTATCTTGAGCTTTTAATTTTCCAGATGGAAAGTGATAGGGCAGTTAAATAGAGATGGGCAGTCTGAATTGATAAGTTGTCTGAATAATAATAGTATTTTTAAAAAATGCAGCTTTTCCCACAGTAGCTAGTGTCTGAGGAAAACTGAGACAGAACAATTATTAATAATGATAGAATTCATTATGGGAACACAAATGCTGGTGCTAAAGGCCTTTCCTTAAGTAGGCCAACATTTCCTATAGATCCACTAGGAATTTGTTTTTGTAAACCTTTTCTCATAGTGTTCTGAATAATAAAGCCTCATCTGGACTCATGCAGGGGTCCCTAGTTTGGTTATTTGGTTGGTTTTGCAAATCTGGTTGTAACAAATTCTAGAATTACCACAAAGAATCCACCCACCAATTGTCTCTGTTAATCTTTGACCTCTGGCTGGTTGGACCATTGCATTGGAAGGGAGGTATGTGTGTAGAAGGACTCTTTCTGCTTAGGTTATCATGGTTCTGCATTCTGCCATTAGGTAAGGCCATCACAGAATCACAGAATCTTAATGTGGAAAGGACCTCAGAGGCCATCTGGTGCAACCTATATCTGAAAAGGAATTGTCCTTCAACTCCCCTTACCCCTACTTACTTTCAGTGTTTCAACATCCCCCCTTCCTCTTTCCCAAACAACACCCCAAATTATAAAGAAAATGTGAAAATACAAGCCAAGAGGAGTCAAGGGGTGATGGGTGGTAACATCTTCCTTCCCCCTTCACTTCTCATCTCTCTATCCTCTTAGCTAGAAAGAGAGTGTTTCCTCTCCTTCCCTAATTCAGTACACACGCAGGCTAGTTTGGACTGTTTCCACTTCAGATGCAGCAGACAGGAAGCAGGACTCTTTCCCTTTCATGTTGGACTCCTCAGAAATTCTGGCCTTTTTCCACTTGTCTTTCACAAAGCCATCCCCTGCCTCCCCTGCTATGCCAGGGGCTCCTAGGACATCCCCCACACCTCCTGCAGTGCTGCCATCTGACCAGCCTTCTCTCCAATGCTTCCCTTTTTATGCCTTTGTGAAAGAACCATAGAGAACACAGAGCTTGTTGCTAGATTTCTCCTTTTCCATGGAATTCCAAAGCATTTCTAAGCTCCATAGGGTAATTCAGCATGCTATTCTACATTGTTCTGCTTCATTTTCTAGTTATTTCTTGTCATGCTTCCATAGAAATTTGGAAAGCTCCTTTCAGGGCATATGGAATCATACTTAAAAAAAATAACATCACCTAGCACAGTGCTGGTCAGTTAACTGTGGTATAATAATGAACTCCTTGACCTTATTTGACTTTTTCCTAAGTACCAGCTAGGTGGCACACAGTGGACACAGTTTTGGTCCTGGAGTCAGGAAGACCTGAGTTCAAATCCAGCCTAGACCTTCATTTACTTTTCTGTTATCTTCTGTTAATATCACATATTAAGATATAACCAGAGCCTTCCATTTTATGCAGCACATCATAAGTTAATGAAATTCATTCTTATTTCCTCTGTCCCTGGCAGACAAAATGCTCTTGTGTTCCAGCCAACAGTGCAATCTCCTTTTGCAATAAAACCGATGATGTATCATTAAAATACAGGCATCTCAGAAATTGAATTGTTCTTTTCACTGAATCATAGGCTGCCCCTGATTTTAGCCTTTTAACTTACTATTTCATTTGGGCAAGTATTTGAAAATCTGTCTCCTTGACCCATAACAGGACACCTGGAACATTTTGCCCCAGCTCATTTGTTCTCTCAAGATTCCCAACCCTGCCTTTTCCTCTAATGCTATTTCTGAATTATCTATTGTTCACTGTCAAATCATTTCTTCACTTGAAAATTTTTTTTTCTTCTGCAGTGCATTCTCTGGGGACATGATCTTAAAATTTAACTATTGTTCCCCAGATCCAAAGACCAGCTGTATGACATGTTGACGTCAGGCTCCTATGATGTCAAACAACTTATCTAAATATGAGCCCAAGAGGTCAAACTGAGGCTAATCTTGGAAGAGAAAAGTGAAATCTATAATATTGTATAGCAGCAACCACATACCCAGGGCAGCTGCTAGCACAGGTTCTTTGATCTGCTTTACTGGGAAAGATAGCTGTTTAAGGGATCAACAATCTTTTTTAATCACATCCACTAGTTCAAGAGAAAAGTCAGCACCCTGAACTTCAGAGAAAATACTAGCAGAGAAATAAAGACCAACAGAAAGGGCTCTGACTACTTGAATCAAAGAAAAATTGCTACATGCTTTACATACATCCCTGGATCAAGAGAGCTTTACATCTGAGCAATCAGGGTGCTTTGAACATATGGTCACTCAGAATCTGGACCAGGCCAGGGAATAACAAGATCCTTCTCATAAGCAAGCTCCCATAGCAAAATTCAAACTCAGAGTATACATACACTTCTCTGATCCAGAAAGCATCACAACCCTTGAGACTCAGTGCCTAATTAGAAATTAGCAAAAGGTGTGAAAGCCTTCCTAGAAGCAAGCCTCCCCTAAGCAAGCTTCCCTTAATGGGCTCCAGATGAAGCCTGTCAATGGGCAGGGAAGATCTCAAATCCCATTAACATTACATATTGTCATCCCTAAATTAGCTCCAGAGAAAACCTGTGATGATGAAATTATGGTTCAGTTAGAAGGGGAATGACAAGGGTAGAAAAGTCCAGTTAGTCTGGGACACAATAGAGTATGTACTTTGGTGGCCATTGTGGGACCAGGGTTTGGTCCTCAAGTTCTGGAACTATTTTGTTGGTTCATCCACAGATGACCAGGTTTTGAGAAACCATTTCTGAGAAACCAATTCACACTAACCACATTTTAACAAGTTAAACCAGAAGGCCAACTTTGACTCAGCTCAAAGTCCAGTTTCTATAGGAGGTTTCTCCTTGTAACCCTCATTTGCTAATGCAATTCTTCTGAGATTAACTCTCATTTTCACTGCATAAATCTTTTTTTTTTGGAGAAGGGAAGGTAGGGCAATTGGGGTTAAGTGACTTGCCCAAGGTCACATGGCTAATTTTGTGTTAAGTGTCTGAGGCTGCATTTTAACTCAGGTTCTCCTAACTCCAGGGCTGGTGCTCTATTCACTGCGCCATCTATCCACCCCCAAACTGTATAAATCTTACATGTACATAGCTATTTGCATATTGTTTCCTTCATTAGGATGTAAGTTCTTAAAGGGAAGGGAATGTGTTTTACATTTGTTTCCCCAGAACTTAACATAATGTTTGGAACATTTTTTTTGTTGTTGTTGTTGTTATCTAGTTGTTTTGGAAGTGTATGGTTCTCTGGCCCCTTTTAGGGTTTTCATGGCAGAGATACTGGAGTGGTTTCCTCCTCCAGTCATTTTACAGACAAGGAACTGAGGTAAACAGGGTGAAGTAACTTGCCCAGGGTCACACAGCTAGTAAGTATCTGAGACCAGATTTGAACTCAGGAAAATGAGTCTTTCTGATTCCAAGTCCAGCACTTTATCCATTGTGTCACCTAGTTGCCTGGATATGGTGAATTTTTAACATCATAAAAAGAGTATTATATTTTAATAGACAGCAAATAAATGGTTGCTGAATTGGCATCCTTTCTGAATCTCCATATTGTACAAACAGGCCACCAGCTTGTTAGAGCAAAGATCAAAATCAATACAAAACTAGAAGAAAAAATAAAAATGAGCAAAAGAGACAGCAAACAATTAAACAATTATAGCATACCCCATTAAAAGAAATTAGTAATGGGAGATGGGGAATGGATGAAGGAAAGGATATTGCCACATATTATAGTGATTTTATAAGAAGTTTAACCAATGTAAATCAACTACCATAAGGAACAACCCCCAAAAGCCTAAGAACCAGCAAAGTCAGCAAATACTTGACCTACTTGTCACCCAGAGAGGCACAGCAATGGCAGGTAAGGGAATAAACTTATTTTTTAAATCTTATGGAAAAAGACAATGGAAAATTAATAAAATAAAATCCTGAGGAGGGAAAACATTTAAAGAAAGTCGGGCAAGAGACCTAACTAAGCTAAACATTTAAGGTGTTTCAGAGTGAAACAGGAAGTATATATAACACGCAGACAAAAAATGGAAAACACCTGCAAAGATTTTTATGACAAACTTCTTTTAACTTTCAAGGACAATGGTGCTCTAGGACATTTGGACTCTAACTTTCAAGTCTCAGATGTCGTTCTTGACAAAACAGATATAGAAATGGCAATGAAGAAAGCAAATATAGGAAAAGCAGCTGTAGGCAATGTTGAGCACCGAGGAATCAGTTTTCAAGGTATGTAAGGAAGATTAGGGGACCAAGGCAAGGGGGAAAAAACCTCTCAACTGTTATTACTTCCCAAAGGGGGAGCATGTAATTACTACTTAGGGGAAGGAACAAGCATTTATTAGGTGCCTACTATGTGCCAGACACTGTGCTAAATACTTTACAAATATGATTTCGTTTGATCCTAATGTCAGTTTTGGGAAATAGGTGCCGTTATTATCTTCATTTAACAGGTGAAAAATCTGTGGCAATCAGAGGTTAAGTGACTGGTCCAGGATCACAGTGCTACTAAGTGTCTGAGGCTAGATTTGAACTCAGATTTTCCTGACTCCAAACTCAATCCTTTATACCTTGTGCCATTCATCTATATACTTCTTTCCTTATTTATATGCAAATTTATTATGATAATCTACACATGCAATGAAGCAACCCTTTATAAGTGGCAAGCATTCTTCTCCAAGTGCTATTTCACTATACATCAGATTTTTACCTTTACACAATAGATGGAAAATGGTAGTGAATCCAAGAACCTATTATACTCATTATTAATTATACAAAAAGTTCCCCCCCCCACAATTTTGTAGAAGAAAACGTAGCCTTAAAAGCATTCCTCTAGCAAAATACCTCAAATACATATGACAAAATTTTATAAAGTTTCATGAAAGAAATAACAACAGCAATCATGTTGTTTGATGGCATTCTGATTTTCAATACCAAGAAAGGTGTAAATCTGGGAAAATTATGCTGACTAAAGTCATTTGCCTCTATAATGGAGAAGAGTCTATGTAGAGTGCAAGGGAAAGGGTAATTCTATAGACAAAGCGATGCATCAGTTGTTCCTATTTGAAGTTGGCATTATATTAATTGCATCAAGTCCTGGACCACCTCAGTGCCTTCCAGATTAGATCCATAATGACTCAAAAGAATTTGGCCTACTGTCCTCACAGGAAAGATCAAATAGATGAAGAATGCCTTTTGTCTAGAACATGAGACGAAGTTAGATGGACAACCTAGAAAGCAGATTCACCAATATACAAATCTAGGATGGATGCACCAAAGGGACAATGCCTAGACTCATAATTGGAGAGGAAAAAGAGAATGAATTAGCTTACTGGGAAATGGCAGTTCTTTTAATCACTCTGAACTTCTCTTTTAATAAAGATTTTTATTGTAGAACACCAATATTATTCTGATAATGTTGAGTGGTTGCTATTCAGGGCACGTTACAATCTCCAAAGAACTTAAATTGAAGATCACTGAGGGGTGGTGGAGGGGGTAATGGAATGTGTTAGCATGCTGTAGCACATTTCAGATGAGGAATCATGTAAGAGAAACAGTGTAAAATATCAAAGAAATGTCTGATTAGAAAAGAATATAGATGTAACAGGAGTAAGAGATAGCCTTCAGGCAGCTAAGTGGCACAGTGGGTAGAGAGCACTGGGGTTGGAATCAGTAAGACTCATCTTCATGAGTTCAAATCTAGCTTCAGGCACTTCCTAGCTGTGTGACCCTGGGCAAGTCACTAAACCTTGTTTGCCTCAGTTTCCTCATCTGAAAAATGAGCTGGAGAAGGAAATGGCAAACCTTTCCAGTATGTCCACAAAGAAAACCCCAAATGAGATCATGAAGAATCATACGCAACTGGATTGACAACAGCAAGGGATAGCCTGCCTACTTCATAGGTATGTTCTAGATATCAAGAAAACACAGGAAGGTACAGAGACATTGGGTGTACCCCCTATAGCAAATGTATGGGAGGACATGGATGAGAGCATTGTAGGATGGGCAGGTTCTGACTGGTTGCGATTTGCATCACTTGAAGGAATAACCACAATGGTCAGATTACAGAACCAGAGAAAGTGTGGGTTTGTTGATTCTTTTTAGCAGTCATAAAACAAAAACAAAGATTGTTTAGGAGCTATATGCTATTGTATTTCTGTTACTCTGAAATACTGACTACATATAAGATGTAAGTATGTGGGTGACTGCTCTCTGAGCCCAATTATAAGCCAACCTTCTCTATCTTTAGAAGATCTAAGTCTAGATAAATCTCTATCACTAACTGACCTAGGACTGAAAGGGACCTTAGAGGACATGTTAGTTCATCACTCTCATTTTGTGATGAGGAAAGAATGTGAAGTCCATAGAGATTTTGTCAATTTTTTTAGTTGATTTCAGTCACATCTGACTCTGTTATCTCATTTTGGATTTTCTTAGCAGAGATACTGGAGTGTTTTGCCATTTTCTTCTCCAGTTCATTTTACAGATGAGGAAACTGAGGCAAACAGGGTTAAATGACTTGCCCAGGGTCACACAGCTAGCGAGTGTCTGAGGCCAAATTTGAATTCAGGAAGATGAGCCTGCCTGACTCTAGACCTTGCAATCTATTTGCTCTGCCTCCTAGCTACCCCTGGGACTTATTTAAGGTCACATGTATATTAAGAAACAGAGATTTGAACTCAGATCCTGTGATTCCAAGTTCAGTATTCTTTCCACTGTGCTATGCTGATTATACACCATTAAGAATAGCCCCAGTCAACCCTGTGGGCAGGACACTGATAACCCTGAGACACAAGAGAATACATTCACGTGTATCTTTGCATAGGTCACTGTTCCTCCATTCCTCTAGGGTTTATGTTTCTTATAATGGGTCAAGACATTTGGAGGAGACTATAGATCTGCTGTGAGCAAAGCCTCCTCCAACTCTATTATATAATGATCATTCATGCTTCCTCCTCACCCCTGCCCCTTTCTTTGTTTGCCAGGAGCATAATTGATTCCGTACTGTGTCCAGCGTATTTCACTATGCATTAAAAAAAAAGCTCACCTCTATCATTGTCACCTTCCCTGCTGGCTGTTACTTGCTAGTGTTTTTTTTTAAACCCAATATTAAGAAAAACAAGATGATACCTGTGCTATTCAGTAGTAGAGAAATGGTCTAAATTTTTTTTTGGGGGGTGGTCAATTACCAGACTATTGCTTCTAGGTCCTTGCCATACAGGGGACTGCCTTGGGTCCCAGAAAAGTTGGGAGATTAAGTGCTTTGTGCAACCTGACAAAACTACACTCTTGTAGATTTTGCCTTAGTGAGGCTGAAAGGCTGTTTGCTGCCACCCAATATCCAGGATTATTGGTTTCTTAGAATTAAGTCTTTGAGGATCCCATTACGGGATAAGATGAGATCAGTAGCTCACGTCAAAATCTTTTCTTATTCCCCTGTTTAGCTTTCCCCACATCATTTAGTTAGATTCCCTCATTAACATCATTATTAAATACAGAAAATCCTTAAAACATGGAGATTGAATGCTAGAATCCTGGAATCTTAGACATCATCTAAACAACCTCTTTCCTTTTATGGATGAAGAAACTTGGGGTGGTGAGGATGTGGCTTGCCTAAGAGATTTCCTCTTAAGCAGTAGTTTTTCATCTTCAGTCTGTGAACATGAATGGGAAAAATTTTGTATCTTATTGTCACCAAGCTTTGGTTGCCTTTGTTATACTATGTTGTTGAGTTTTCTTGGCAGAGATGCCAGATTGGGTTGACGTTTTCTTCTCCAGCTCATTTTACAGATGGGGAAACTGAGGCAAACAAAGTAAAGTGACTTGCCCAGGGTCACACAGCTAGTGTCTGAGACCAGATTTGAACTCAGGAAGATATCTTCTTGACTCTAGGCCCTAAGTTCTATCTATTGTGCCACCTAACTGGGAGGAAGGGCGTGTTCAGAGAGGACTAGCATTTATTTAAAAAGATAATTTTTTGAAAATGGATCCATTGGTTTCACCAGACTGTCAAAGGGGTCCATGACACTCCTCAGAACAAAATCAAAATTACCAATTAAAGTAAGATGAGGTTTAACTTCTTTGTGATTTATGTGTTCAATGACACAGATTCAAGAATCTCTCGTTCATTTTTAAGTTTATAGAAAATATTTGGAACGGCTAGGTGGTGCAGTGAATAGAGCACTAGCCCTGGAGTCAGGAGGACCTGAGTTCAAATCCAGCCTCAGACACTTAACACTTACTAGCCATGTGACCTTAGGCAAGTCATTTAACCCCAATTGCCCTGCCTTACCCCCTCCAAAAAGCAAAAAGGGAAAAAGAAAATATTTATCACTTGGGTTATTGAAAAAAATATTATCACTTGAATTTTTGTCATGTTGCATTCAAGTTTTTAGTCCAATGAAGAAAAATTCTGTTATATAATTTGTTCCTGGAAATTTGGCTAATGACAGATGGTACATGGAATGAAAATAATACCTTTGCAATGATCAATTCTTTTTCTTCAATTATGGAGATATCTATTAGAATGCTAAATTTCAAAACTTGCAGTCAGTTTGATGGAAAGCGTGCCCTTGGCCACCATAGTTTGAAGTAGGACAAGATTCCAGTATGTGTGTGTGCTCTCTGCTTCCAAAGCTAAAACCTTGGGTCATATTGATAATTCGATATAGCCCTGTAGCTAGATATAGAGTTATGCATAAAAGGAGTACCTCTGTCTTCAGTAGTATCTATCCCCCATGCTTAGAATTCCCTTCTTCCTCACCTCCCACACCTAGTTTACCTTATTTCCTTCAAGACTAGGCTCAAATACCACTTTCTGCAGGAGGCCTTTCCTGGTTCTCTGTTCCAATTCCCCAGCCCCTACAGCTGGTAGCTGGGGAATAGGTAATTGAGGAGAAAAATCTTTGCATCAAGTTTCTCTGACAAAAGACTCATATCCAAACTATATGAGGATCTGATTAAAAATTATAAGAGTAGATAAATAGATATAGATAGAAACAGATAAATGGTCAAAGAATATAAATGGAGAGTTCTCAAGGGAAGAAATCTAAGCTATCAATATGTATGAAATAGTATGAAAAATACTATAAATCACTGATAATTAGAGAAATTCAAATTAGAATGACCTTAAAGTTCTACCTTATGTAGAGGGTGCTAGAATAATATTGACACAAATAACAAAATTGGAAAATGGAAAATACTGGAGGGATTACAGGAAAACAGGTACATTGGTGTGCTGTTGGTAGAGCTGTGGATTGGTCTAGCCATTCTGGAAAGCAATTTGGAACTATGCCCAAGAAGTTCCTACACTGTGCATTCACTTTAGCCCAGTTATGCTACTACTAGCCATATGGCTCAAAGAAATAAAGGAAAGAGGGAAAATATCTATATGTATAAAATATTTATAGCCCTTCTTTTTGTAATAGCCCGAAAGAAGAAACTAAGAGGGCATCATCCTTTGTGGAATGGCTAAAAAAAATTGTGGTATATGAATTAAAAGATTATATAAGAAATGAAGAATCTGAGAGGACTTCTGTGAATTGATGAAGTATGAAGAGAGCAGAACTAGGAGAATAATTTATATGATAACCACTTGATAGAGAAAAATGACTTTGAAAGATTTTGGAATGGCAGTCAACAATAGTGGTAAGCCATGAGTCCAAAAGAAGGAAGATAAAACACACCATTCACTTCCTGCCAGAAAGGTAATGAGTGTTGTTAGAAAGAGATATATGTTTTCAGATATAGTTAAAGTGGAAATTTGTTTTGTTGGACCAGGGAGCTATGCATTGAGGACTTTATTTTGGGGTGTTTTCTTATTCTTCCTTTTCCTCCTATGATACTGTTATTCTCTCTTCCCTTTCTAGTGTTTTCCTCAAAAAGAGTTTATTCATTCTTTAATGAGTTGAATCCAGTACAGCAATGTAAAAGGTTGAGGAGTAATTACCAGTGGACTGTGAGTTCCTCTAGAGGCTTCTGTTTTCACATACAGTTGTGTTCATTGCATCAAGCCTCAAGACATTGCACTCAAAGGGGTTCTGGCCTTCTCATCCACATAGCAAAAGTCTAGTGGATGAAAAATATCTTTTGATCTGATTTCATTATGTATTTGGATGGACATTCTACAGAGCATGTCTCAGTATTTATGTCTGGGACAAATAGTATATATGGACAGTCCCAGAGCAGAATGGGAAGAAAGTAGACTGGATTGCTTTGGGGAAATTGCAAAGCTCTTTTACTAACTCCAAACTTACCATGAAAGCAAAGGCCCATGTTTTCAATACATTTTGCTGAAGCTGTTATATGGTAGTCAGATCAGGAACTGCCTTTGAAGAACTAAAAGTAAATATCACACAGAGGGGAATGGAAAGCCACATTGTGAAGATGGTCAAGTCACAACATATAAACAATGAGGAGATCTGAAGCCAGACATTAGTAAAGGATGTCATTGAGGATGACAAGGAGAGAAGATGGGTTGGTTGTGTGACAAGAGCAAGGGATGGTTAGCCAGAAAGCTCCAGTGGAGCCTTCTTCATGTTGGGAAAAAGAGAGGAGATGGCCTGTAGTGCAATGGGTGGACTTCTTGTAGTGAACTTTTGGGAGAACCTGAACAGGAGTCACACAGGACAGGAAGGCATGGGTGGGCTGTACATCACTTGATAGGACTCTCAAATAACTGAGATCAGATATCTATTTGAAAATATAAGAGGAATTTATCCTCTGGATTGTCATGGCTTGGGGGTGACTTTTGGCTTGCTGAGTTTTTTTTTATTATAGGGAAAAGGACATGAAAGTGAGGGTCAGGGCCAAAGGGCAAAAGTTGCAAAAAACTACCATGTTAAAATTTGTAGTAAGGAAAAATTCTTCCTCCTATTAGAGCTATCCAGAAGCAGAATGAGCTCCACATGTGGGTTGTAGGATCCTTCCTTCATTGAAGATCTCCACACAAAGGCTAGATGACCAGTTTTGGGGTAAATTGTAGAAGCACTTCTTATTCAGGCCCAGGTTGGACCAGAGAGCCTCCAAGTTTCACCCAACTGTGAAATTTTGTGACACAGAGCTTTTCATTTCTATTCCACCCCATCCCCACACCTAGGTTCCATTTCAGTTCTGTGCCTTTATATTTTAAAGTAACCTCATTTCCTTCCCTTGTGATACCCATAAAGCCATAGATTTAATTATCCCATTTTCTTCCCAATAAACAATCTGCTTGTAGTTTCTTTCAATTCTTTTCTCTAATGGAAATTATGTTTCCCTGGCAATTCAGCAAATGTTTGATCTAGGTGGCATGAAAAGATTCTTTCTGGGGTGGCCAGGTAGCACAGCAAGTAGGAGCACTGGCCCCAGTGTTGGGATGACCTGGGGATTGAATCTGGGCTCAGACACTTAGCACCCACCCAGAAATAACTGGCTGGGTAACCTTGAGCAAGCTACTTAGCCCCAATTGCTTAGGGGTGGCCAGGTGGCTCAGCGAGTAAGAGCACTGGCCCCAGTGTTGGGATGACCTGGGGATCGAATCTGGGCTCAGATACTTAGCACCACACCCAGAAATAACTGGCCGTGTAACCTTGAGCAAATTACTTTGAAGTGCCCACCAGAAATTATACACTAGAAACCCTTAAACCTGCTAGAGGGACCCCTACTGGATTCCTTGGAAACCACCTAATAGATTCCAATAGTAAAGAAATGTTTCACCTGTGTTGCTAAAACATGCCACAGATTCCCACAGATTCAGGTCTGTTTATGTTTGTATCCAAGGCTTTGCTAAGGAAATATGGCTTTGCTTCGCTTCAGTAGAAATAATACTAAGGCTTTGTTTCAATAAGAATAATACTGAGAATGTTTTGCTGGAATAGAATGCTATGCCTTAAATGGGAATAATACTGAGAAAGCTTCGCCTCAATGGAAACAATGCTAACCCCTTAGAAACATGTTCTGTTGCTAGCAATCACATTGTCTATAAAATTATGTCTAACAGAAAGCTCGGGGCTGTCTTTCGGTCTGAGAGGCAGTCCCGGCCAGTTAATAAACACTCCTATCAAATTATAATTGGCCTAGCTGTCCTGTTATGTCTCGGTGTCCATTACAACTTAACCCCAATTGCTTTAAAAAAAGAAAAGAAAAGATTCTTTCTGTCTGTTATTGGCAGCTAAGTGGTCCAATAGATAGAATGTTAGATCTGGAGTCAGGAAGAGCTGTGTTAAAATCTAGCCTCAGATACTTAATAGCTATGTGACCCTGGGCTAGTCACTTAACTTCTATGTGCCTCAGTTTCCTCAACTGTAAAATGGGGTTGTTGTGAAGACCAAACAAGATACTTGCAAAATACTTGGCACAATGCCTGGCATGTAGTAGACACTTAATGAATGCTTGTTTCCTTCCTTCTTTCCTCTGCCATGAAGGGATTAGATATGGCTGAATTCTCCAGAAGCTTCTGCCTGGTAGGAAGGGGATCAATATGTAGGGTGCATTTTAATATATCTTCATACTGACTTATTCCAGAAACATGAACAAAAATCGTGACTTAATGTCGCAGAAGCCATGAGCACTACGTATCCAAATATGGCAGTGATGAGGGTATGTAACAATGCATATGTTAAAAAGGAATAGGAATTGGAGCTGTCATTTCCTTGGTACAGGGATATCCCAGGTAAGAAAATTCCCTCTATCAATGAAGGTCTGTACTTTCTCTGTAATTTATGCTCTAAGAGTTTCCTAGATGACTGCAAGATTAAGTGATCTGTCCAGTGTCACATAGCCAGCATGAACTTGAACCCAGGTCTTTAGGCTGGTATTCTACTTACTACCCCAAGTTGCTTCTTGATTAAATAAATGAATGACTTAAAAATGAATATTCACTTTTATTTACTCCCCCTGGTATCTTAGACTAGGTTTTGGGACCCCCCCCCCTTTTTTTTAGCAGCTCCCTGGATCCTTAAACTCCTAGGAACTAAGAAATCCTACATGTGTGTCTGGTGGAAGGTAGCCTGCTCCTGGAATTTGGTGACTCTCAAAACAAGTAACAGGTTATGAATGTCATTGAGGCCAAAGAGCCTTTCTTAGAATATGAGTTCTAGGAGCTCTCAGGGCTAATAAGTCTTTAGAGAAATCTTTCTCAATATGCAAATCTTGTTGTTAGTCACTTCACTTTTGGTCAAACTTTGCTTTCTCATCTGTAAAATTAAGGCATTGGGCAAAGATTCTGAAGAGCCTTCTTGTTCTTAATATTCTGTGTCTCTTTTGGTTACTCCTTTGGCTGGAATCCTCTTCAGGTCATCAAAATGGCCCCCTTTCTAGCAGCTCCTTCAGAGAGCCTTGTTCTCCCATGCAGCAGATTCATGATTTGTTTTCCTTTCTCTGCTTTGATGGCCAGTCGTCTGACTTTGCTTGATGTTATGTCTTCAGCCTTCAATGCTATCCAATGCAAACAGTGGTATTTATCATACATATTCTTTCTATTGGCTCCCTAGCTTCCTTGGGTGAAAAGCTTTCCCCACAGCTATAATAATCTGTTTTCCTTTTGCTCTTTTAGAAACGGTATAATTTTCCTTCAGCATGCTATTTGTCACAGTCATGGAAAAGCACATATTGTGTGGGTAACTTGTCCTTAGTATAGGGTTATTACTGGGTGCTTTCTCCCTCCCTCAGGGCTTTGACTCCACAAAGTTAGCTTACAAGGCATTTGCCCTCATTTAAAATAACAAATTATGGGACAAAGGGGGGAATAAGGTGTAGAAGCTGGTGGAAGGGCAGGTTTGGTGGAAGGGGAAGGGGAAGTAGCATAGTACATGTCAGGGGCAGGCTAATCCTTTAGTGGGCAAAGGGGTACCAGCAAGGGATGACAGATGGGATAGATATGAGTATAGCAGAAAGAGTACCAAATATAGAGTCAGATATTGTTTAGAAGCTTTTCAGTCACGTCCAACTCTTTGTGACACCTTTTTGGGAGTTTTCTTGGAAAAGATACTGGAGTGGTTTGCCATTTCTCTCTCCATCTCAGTCTACAGAGAAGAAAACTGAGTTAAGCAGTGTTAAATGATTTGGCCAGGGTTACACAGCTAGTAAGTGTCCAAGGCCAGATTTGAACTTAGGAAGATGACTTCCTGACTCTAGGCTGGCACTCTATCCTCTGTGTCCCCTTGTTGCCCATAGAGCCAGATGACCTGGTTTTAAATTCCAGCTCTGATACTTGATGACTTGGGTGACATTGGCAAATCATAACTTCTCTAGGCTTCATCTATAAATTGAAGGGTTTGATCTGAGCCTCTTCCAATTCTAAATTGATGATACCTATTAGAAGCTAATGTGTATTATACAGAGTTGGCATACTATAATATGCTATTTTGGCAAACAAAATAAAGAGTTGTAAAATAACAGATTTGTCACCTAACCCCCTCATTGTTGACTCCCTCCACCATGATCATTCATTCATTAATTCATTTATTCAATAAACATTTCTTAATGTGTTTGAGGCACTGTGATAGACATGGAGAACACAACAACAAAGATGAGAGAGTTACTACCCTTGAACAACTTGCATTCTATTGTAGAGATATATAGATAAAAAATACTGGGGGAGAATCCTATGGGCAAATATTATATGGACATTGGTCATACAAGAAAGGGGACACAAGTTCTGGTTGTGACTCCATAGGCAAGAAGAAAGGGAAAGGAACAAGCATTTATTAAGTATCTACTATATGCCAGGCATTGTCCTAAATACTTTACAAATATTATCTCATTTGATCTTCAAAACAACCCTGGGAGGCAGGTGCTATTATTATTCCCATTTTACACTTAAGGAAACTGAGACAGACAGAGGTTAAGTGACTTGCTCAGGTATAAAGCCAACCATGAGCAGCTTTCCAGAGGACTGCTGCTGTGAACAGCTTTAAGGTTATGATCACATAGTATAGTGAACTCTCTATATATTCAGCAGTAAATTAAAGCAAAACATTCACAGAAACCAAAGTACAGCATTCACCATGTTATAACATAACAACTTATTACTAAAGTGGCCATATTGTTTTCACCAAAGTGGCCACATAGTTTTAAAGTTTAAAAAATATCATCCAGTAAGTCCTTAAATCAATCATCCTTAAGGAGCAAGCCTCCTTAAGTGACACAAAGTACAAAGGTCAAAGTTCTCCACCCCTAGGTCACATTGCCTTAATCTCTCAGTCGAAAAGTCTTTCTTCGGGTGTCCAGGGAGCACAGCGAGTTAAGAGCACCGGCTCCAGTGTCGGGATGACCTGGGGATCAAATCTGGGCTCAGATACTTAGCACCACACCTAGAAATAACTGGCCGTGTAACCTTGAGCAAGTTACTTAACCCCAGTTGCTTTAAAAAAAAAAGTCTTTCTTCTTAATTGGAGATTAGTTTCCAGTCATCCTTAACTCAATCATCCTTAAGAGGTACAAGGTACAGAGTACAAAGTTCTTCCACCCCTAGGCCACAGTTAATCATGATCTTTTCAGGTAGCATTAAGTACCCAAGAAGAGATCTTTTCATCTTGACTCGAGGCTGGCTCTCAGATTCCATGGTCCCTCTTCCATGGTCCCAGCTCCTGCCTGAATCTACCCAACTGTCACCTGGATTCAAAGGTAGGCATCTCTCAGCTCCTTGTCCAGTTCCTCATCCAGTTCCATATTGAAGCTCACAGTGCCCAGTCCACCTCAAGTCCTTTGCAGTTTCTGTTTCTGGGAAGACAAAGCTTAACAGAGCCACGATAACATTCAAGCACATTGCCGGCACCATCATCAATTCACTATCTGCCTGTGAGATCAACATAGATCCACATACAAGGTCTGAGAACTCAACACAAATCATCAGTCTAGTCCCTGGATCTCTGAAACCCTCCTCCAAGACTTCTGTAAATAGACAAGAAAATCCTCTTTCAGGGCTTCCAGTAAGGTCCCAGGGCTTCTGTATGAAGTATCACAAACAAAAACACAAACAGAAAAGATAAACAGAGTGCCTAACCACCACAAAATTCCCCTTCTCAATTCTGCTCTTTCCCAGCTTGGGCTTCTCCATATATATTGTCATTAGCTCCTCCCTGTTCCACCTCTTCCTGTTTCATCAGCAGGTTCCTCCCACTGTGGGGTTCACAAATTCTGTTTCTTAACAAAGACTTTATATAATCATGGGCAAGGCTTAAAGGAAACTTGAACTGAAACAAGGTGCTAAAGAATTAAATAGCTGAAACAAGGCACTAAGTGCTTCTTTGCTTGCCATTACACCAGGGTCATACAGCTAGTATCTGAAGCTGCCAGAATTCTATTCACTGAGCCAGCTAACTGCTTCTGTAATGGGGGAATACGACAATAAATTAATTTAAACATGAACTAAGAAATCCTCTATGCAGTGATAGGTAGCCCACCCATGGATCTTGACCCCTCTCATAATAGGTTTTGAGTGTCATTGGAGACAAAGAACCTTTCTACAAGTTTTGGGATAGCACATGAGTACTGGTACTAGGAGCTCTTGGAGCTACAATACAACAAAAACACATCAAAAAAGTGAAATGATAGATGACTTCAAGAATGCATCCATCCTGGTTTGGGGGAGGGATGGGGAGATATGTAAATAAAAATGTAAATATATAAAATATGTAAATAAAAATATTGTGCAGTCAAAGCCCTGAGGTAAACATCATGTAAACACTGGTAAAACAAGATAGGAGAGACTAGTTCTGGGTCTGGACTCCTGAGAAGAAAGTTTAAGGCTTAATCTGTCTGTTTAAGGATCTAGGTGCAGGGGATAGGGAATCTGTGGCCTTGAGGCCACATGTGGCTTTCTAAGTCCTCTGGTGCAGTCTTTTGACTGAGTCCAAGTTTTACAGAACAAATCCATTTATTAAGGGGATTTGTTCTGTGAAGTTTGGATTTAGACAAAGGGCTGCACTTGAGGGCCTAGAGTGCCACATGTGGCCTCAAAGTTGTAGGTTCCCCACCCCTGATAGGGTTTCAATTTGGTAGGATCTAGATGTGTGCTCTTGTGTTGTGCTCTTGACCATCTTAACCCCAGCATACTTTCAGTGCAATGAATGCCAATAGCCCTCGATTATTGTGATTTGTGACATCTGGAAGGAATTTTTTTCCTTTGAGTGACAATGGTGACTCCCATAGTTTTTCATATGAGAATTGAAACATCTTAATATCATATGTATACTAAGGTTTACAAAGGCATCTAGGTAGTACAGTGGATAGTGTGCCAGGCCTGGAGCCAGGAAGATTTGAGTCCCCATCTGACCTCAGACACTTAATAGCTGTGAGATCCTGGGTGAGTCACTTAACCCTGATTGTCTCAGTTCTTCATCTGTAAAATGAGCTGAAGGAAATGGCAAACCACTCCAGTATCTTTGCCAAAAAGAGCCCAAATGGGGTCACAAAGAGTCCGATACATCAGCAGCAGCAACAACAACAACAACAATGGCTTACAAAGTAATTTGCTCCTAACAGCCCTTGGGGACACACCAGCCAAGATGGTGGAACAGGAAGCAATGCAGCACAGTTCTCCCCACAGCTACCCCCATAAAAGCTCTAAGAAGAGCACCACACCAGGCAGTATTTGGGAAATAATAGAAAATAGGGAGTCATTTTTCCAGCCCAGGAAGCTGGCATCTCTGGGATAGCTAATGAGAATATGATTATCCTTGATCTCACAGGGAAATAAATTGAGACTCTTAGAGATGATGTGACTTGCTCAGGGTCATTTAGTGAATTAAGGTCAGAACTGGGATCCAAGACAAGTGCACTTACAAATCCAACAAAAATTCTTTTTCCTCTTGGTGACATTAGATGAGTTACTGATTCCTGTTGTAGGCTTGAGAATGGTGAGCTGGAAAAAACAGGAACAATTGTTGCTGGTCCAGGAAAGTCCTAGAATGTAGGATTCCCTTTAAATGAATCCATAGGTTTGATTTCTTAATGATGCTGGAATAAGAAGAAAGGAATTTTCTTCTTCTAAGATTTTGTAAACTACAGCATTGGACCATTTATTTTCCTTTAGTCTGACAGTAGGGCTGGAAGGGTAGTTGATGGAAACACAATTGTTAAGTTTTACTCATTGAATAGAAACAAGTCTATTAAAAATGTTCTGAGGGATTTTGGTCCAAGGACAGATAGCAGGAACTCCAATTACTTTTCAACTTTGGGTCATTTATTACCCACTACAGGACAGCTCTTGGTTCTCTGACTTCCTGGTTTTTCTGCTTTTGTTGTTGCTAGTAGGAATACTTTAGTGTCTGCTGAAATGGTTAACACCAGGGGACATATTAGTTGTGTGATGCTCCTGATCCCTGCCAGAGGAAGTTAATCTTGGTTGACATTGAAGAGTTGTTAGGAGGAGTAGTCTACAGGGGCTTTGATATGGCTCATAGTCACTTGTCCTTCCTGGTTCTGAACTTTGGGACCTGTGTGTAGCCTTGTGTGACTCAGGGTTAAAGGGCTCACACTTTGAGGTGATGAATGATTCTCTTATTGACTTCAATGTTGGAAGAACTGATAACTCATTGGATTATAAAAGGGATCAGCCATCTATCAGCCTTCTATTCATTTCTGGGGTGCAAATCTTATTAGTACTGTATTGTGTTGCTTCAGAGACAGTGGGGAAGGGGGCTTGCCCTATTCTACCCTCTATGCCTAGCCATGGACAAATGGTATTTAAAACATATATGCTGCCTAGACAAATCTGACCCTGGTTTGGGCTGCTCCTTTTGTGATTTTTATTTCTTGAACTTGACCAAATGAGTACCTCTTCTAAGATGTGTGAGTTCAAGTGGTTCAGTGATCCTTCTGGGGTTCATCTAAATGGCAATAGGAGAGGATTCCTCAGGAACAACTTTAGCCCTTACGTTCATTACCCCAAGCCTGCCTATGTATCAGGAGTAGTTTGGACTGCATAAAGCCAAGGTGAAATATAAAATGTCTAATTAGCAATACTGCAAATTGTTTTACTGTAAGGAGATTTAAGTATTTGCCTCTCAGAAGATTATAACAATAGGTATAAATTAAATTATTAAAGCCTATTTAAGTTTTTCTGTTAATTTGCATTGTGTTTTGTGGTTTTTTTTTTCATTTCACATATAGGAATGAATTACTTGTCCCATACCTGATTGTTATTGTATACTGAATACCTTTTTGTTCCCCACTCTCTTTCTTTTTGAAACTTGAGCCATAGCCTGAACTAAAGTAAAATCATCCCTAGGGTACCAGGGTGGGCATTTAACAAATCAGCCTATGTTAGCCCTTCTTTATTAAAGGCCAGATTCCTTAGGACAAAATAAAATACAAACCCCATGTTTGTATGCAGAACAGGGAGCGTGCACAGAACTTCAGCTTCAGTGGACTTAGCAATAGTTTGTTCAAAATTAGCAAAGTCATCTTTGTATGTAGAGGAAAGGGCCTGATTATTATTCATTTGTTTGCCACATGGGAGCTAGGAGAAATGATGGTAAAATTGACAACTAGAATTTCATTTTCTGCTTCTCCTCTGGATTTCATTGGGGAGGAGTGACTGCCTAAGTTGATTTATCTATAAATGTAAATCCTTAATTATCCTACCTGCCTCATACCCCTCACCTTGGAGAATGTCTGATTTAATCCATACCCTTGCTCATGTTAGGCTCTTAAGCACCCAGCCAGCAAACATTTCTTAAATACCTATTCCATGAAAGGTATTCACTGTGGTAGACTCCGAAGATACTTCAGGTACAAAGTGAAACCAAAATGGCCCCTGTCCTCAAGAAGATTACATTCTACATTGTTAAACACTGCCTTTCTTATTCTATGTTTCTCTCCATTCTGAGACATCATTGCAATGTAACTAATTATTAATAAATATCTGTTGCTTTTCCTCTGCTCATGCAGGTCCAACATGGCTCCCAGTGGCACAATTTTCCAAGTCTTCAATGACAGTCAAGTAGTGGGAGGGTCTATATATATAAATCCTCTCATTTGAACATCATTTTATATTTTTAAAAAATGATTTTATACATAAATCCTCTCATTCGAGCAGTATCTTATGGTTTTTTAAAAATGATTTTACATTCATTACTTCATTTTATTTTCAGGACCACCCTGTGAGGCAAGTAGAAGTGGTATTACAGAGAGAAAAACTGAGGCTAAGAAGTTAAGTTACTTACCCAAGGTGATGCAGCAGGACTGGTATCCAGGGTCTCTGACTCCTGTTACTCTTTCTACTTACAAGATCCTGCTTTTACCTACCACATCCTTCAATAAGAACTAGGCTTGGTTCATAAATGATATCCGACTGCCTACAAAGTTCAGGGTACTGAGTCTTGATGCTACTTCCAACAGGCGGCATTTATCCTTTGTCCTTATATTTGGAAATGGCAGAAGTACATGTTGTAGGTGTATTTTAATGTCATTGTCTAGCTGGGGGAGTTGAATGTATGTATACCCAGAGTTTGGGTGACTAGCTAATTGTAGAGCCAGAATGCATGTTCTTGTTTTGGCTGAGACACTGTGGGTGTATGAGGAAGTCTGCAGGAACCACATGGAGAGAGGCACAGGCAAGAATTAGAAGTAACAGGTAGAGTTAAGGCTTAAGAATTAAAACAAAAGTAAATCTTAACCCCTCCTAATGTAGAAGAAGCTCTTGGAGGGAAGGAAATAGCTCTTAGCAATAACGCCTGGCACTTAAAATTTTTTTGATATATTTTAATATCACACTCAGTTTAGATTATATACCTTGACCCCTACTCATAGAACCATCTCTTATAACAACAAAAAGAAAAAAGAAAAAGAAAAAAAGTTCAGTAAAACTAACACTTCAAACAAGTTTCAGGATATTTAATGAGCTAAACTCATAATTCTTTTCTTTTGTAAGGAAGAAAGGAAGGTACATTTTCTTGTCTCTTCTCTGGGCCAAGACTGATCATTGCAATTATAAGAGTATTTAGTTTCTTCTTTCATTCTTTTATTTTACATTGTCATAGCCATTGTGTATATTGTTTTTCTGGTTCTGCTTACTTCACCTTGCTCCAGATTATATAAGTCTTCCCACGCTTTTCTGTGGTCTTCATAATCATTATTTCTTATAGCACAGAATTGTTCCATTATGTTCTTATCCTGTAATTTAGTCATTCCTTTACAAATGTCCATCTACTTTGTTTTTAGTTCTTCACTACCACAAAAAGTGAATATTTTGGTGTAGATTGGACCCTCTTTCTGTCTTTGACCTCTAAGCAGCAGGGTTTGGGGGTAAAAGGGTATGAACATTGTAGCCACTTAAAAAAAATGATTCCAGATTGCTTTCCAAAATGGCTAGACCAATTCATAGCCCTATCAATAGTATAGCTTATCTTTCCCTAGGAGGCAACTAGAGGGCACAGTGAAGAAAGTGCCAGGTGTGGAGTCCGAAAGACTCTTCTTTTGTTCAAATATGGGCTCAGACACTTATTAGATGTGTGACCTTGGGCAAGTCACTTAACCCTTTCTGTCTCAGTTTATTCATCTGTAAAATGAGTTGGAGAAGAAAATGGCAAATCACTACAGTATCTTTGCCAAGAAAACCCTCAATGAAGTCAGACATGACTGAAAAATGACTGAACCGAATCTTTCCTTGAGTTCTTATCTTTATCTAGCCCTTTCAACGTCAACTGTTTCCTCTCTTTATAATAGTTGATATTTATATAACACTTTATAGTATATGAAACATAGAATCACAGATTTTCAGAATTAGAAGGAACTTAAGTAATTAAGTTCAATCCATACATGAAAGGAACCTTCATGATAACATACCTTACAAGGATTTGTAATAGCTTAGCTGTGACTTGGGTCTGTTCTGTGGAGATTTAGGTCCAAAACTGAAACAAAATTAGGTGTTAGAAATCCATCTAACAGTTAACACAAAGAGGTCTACTTGGCCATAACAGAGGAAGAGTATTCAGGGCTAGGAAGAGGTGTTTTCCCAAAATTCTGCTGAGTGTAACTTCCCAGTATTGTCTCTTCAGGGAAGGGGCTCAAGATCCTTGTGTCCTGGTTCTTTGGTATGTACCTGAGCAGCAAGCTCCATCAGTCAGTCAAATCTCAAGGAGAAATTTAATACCTTTTAAGGAGGAACTCGTTTGTGGGACATTGGGGAGGTGGGTGGGTAATAAATTCTCTCTCTCACTTAGTGGTGAGGCCCTAAATGTCTTCTAGAAGATGTTTCATCACTTAAATGACTTTAGGACTGCAATTAGTCAACCTTTTCCTTGGAGATGCAATAAGCCTGACATATGCAGCACAGAACAAGGAAAAGAAAAACTGAAACAGAAATATAACAGTAACAAAACAATGTAATATTCACCATGATGGAATATCTGAATATGGGAAAACAAAGTAAAAAATTTGCTTTTGTGTCAAAATTTTATTCTTGAGCATTTCCCATACTTCCAAGGATGATACCACCTATCTTTCCTGTGAACTCTTTGCACATTGCTTTTTTCAAAATCTAGGATGCATTTTGGAGTATGGCAGTATTTCCCCTCTTCTAACACAAACTCTAGGAGGAAGGGGTCACTATTTCCTCAGAGTTCCTCTCATTCCCATTGCAAAAACTAGTTCTTAAATTAGAATCAGATACAGAATAGAATTTCCTTGTTGGTTTCTCTACATTTTGAAGGATGAAATTATTACTAAGGAAAGTAAAAAAAAATTATATGTTATCTTATTTGATACTCAACAACCCTTTGAGATATTTACAGATATTTTTATCCCCATTTTACAGATCAGAAAATTTGATTCTCAAAATCAACCTATAAGACACAGATATTTTTTTCCACATTTAAAAGATGAGAAAACTAAAGCTCCAGAGGGTTGAAGAAATTTGCCAACGGTAACATGGTAAGTGTTGAATTTGGAATCTGAACCCAGGCCTCTACTGATTCCAGGTTCAGTATTCTTTACTAAATCACACTATTTCTCACATATGTGGTTAATTACCACCTGTACCCTTCCCCACTCTCCACCCCAAAGCCAAGCACAGGAGAGTATACATAGTAGGTCTTCAGCAAATGTTTAGTGAATTTAATTGTCCAATTTATTAATTTAGCATGGATTCTGATTTCAATGACTTAAAGGGAGATTCAGTTATTTATAGTAATGGACTTCTAGGTCATCATGGTTGGTTGATATCCACAGTAATATCCACAACCCTGATTTCAGCTCTTATTTTCCACTACTGTTCTTCACTAAATCAGTGTTACAATTAAGTGTTCAAGTGGACTAATTTAAGTTTCTCTGACTTCTTTTTTCTTTCATCTCTTGTTATGGGTCAGGCTGCCTGGTCATTCAGTTTCTGAATTGGAACTAAATGAGACACTTCTAACTTTTGACAAAAAAATATACGTTTACTAAGTCATAACCTGGAAAGGCTATTTAACAGTAATAGGAGGCTGTTGCGGGTTGGGGCAGCCCTCCTTGTCTTCATTTGGAAACATCTGATCAGAGAAGTGTGTTGACTCATACGTCAGGGAAGCTTCTGTCAAGTCTGGGGGTGAGTCCTTGTAGGCTGACTTTTTTATGCACTAGGGGACTGTGAAGCTTCATTAATGGCTGAAGCCTTAGGCTCCAGGACCCATCATCTTTGGAGACAGCTTCCCTGGCTCAGCTCATGTGGCAGAAGCCTGGGAGAAACTAGCTCAGTCCACCTACACGGTAGGGAAGCATTACTTCTACCACATCCACTTCCTCAGGGATGGTGACAGGTAGGAGAATTGAGAAAGCCTTGGGGGTGAGAAGCAAGAGCAGCAAGGATCTTGCACTACCCCGATGTAATCTGCTCCTTTCTAATCCAGATTTCAAAGAATATCAGAGCTGCAAAAGCACCTGGAAGTGATTGGATCATAGACTTAGAGCACAGAGGTCATAATGCCATGGGAAAAACAGGTCAGAGGAACAGGGGAATAGTCAGTAATTCTGACACTAATGTGACTTTGGACAAATGATTTCACCTCTCTGGACTCCATTTATGTCATTTGTAAAATGAAAGGGTTGAACTAGAACCCTTCTAAGATCTACTCTATCTCAAAATCTATCTACTGTCTCACTCCATAGGTACCTGTGGCCCACAGAAAGGAAGTGACTTGTCCAAGGTCACACAGCTAGTTTCTGGTAAAAATGAGGCTGGATCTCAGGCCTTCTTAGCCAGTCAAAGTGATGTGTTCAGGGAGGACTAGCACCCTTTCTCAGATCTGCTCGCTTACCTTTGGTGTCCACCTCTCACCCAACTCTCAGCTGTGGTTCCAAGGAGCTGTAGCATGTGCAGCAGTCATACCCCAGTAAATCATATCCACGGATGAGCTAAACCAGGTTGAGCATGACCACCAGGCTTTAAAGGCAGAACAGGTGGACAAGAACAGCTTGTTCTAAAGGCCAAGAAGGCCATTGAAACAACCATTGCAGAGTGCTTAAAACTCGTCAAGATATGGAAGACACCAAGACCATCCACTGCATCCTGGGTCATTGCCATTCATCTTGACTTTCATCTTGCCAGTGGAGTTTGACAACTCTGGAAGGAAGAGTGAGGCAGAGGACTTGTTGCAGCTCTGCTTCACTTAAATCCAATTTGCTCTTTAGTCAAGACATCACTCCATGATGTCATTGGTCCTCTTTGAGAATGAAGGACAAGTAACAGCAACATGCAAGTCATCGCTCATTTGTGATGTCATTAAATGAAGGACACATAACAACTCTGTCTTTCCACATTTGTCTGGCCTTGCTTCAGAAATTGATTTCTTACATTGACTGACCTGACTGTAATGCGAATGTAAATTTTAAAGATCTTCCCTGCCCCTAGGCTAAAGTGCACCAGAAGCCTGGGGAGGGAGGCTTGTTTTTCAGTAGATACTTTTTGATTGGCCAGTGGGTCAATAAGGTTGTTACATTCTCTGAGCCAGGAGAAGGCTATATAAGCCCTGATGTGTAGCTTTGTTTTGGGACTCACTTTGAGAAATGTTCTGTGATTTGATCTGAATTCTGGGAAGCCGTTGTTGAGAGTCCCCGGGCTTTGAAAAACCCAGAATGTGGAAACCCAGATGTTGACTGGGTATGGATGTAATGGTTGGACAGTTTGGAAATCTGTCTACTTGATGTTTCTGTCTTGATAATTATGCCTGTATACTTTGAGATTCAGGGTGCTGACCTTTTCTCCTGAACAAGGTAAACAATATATGTCTGACTGATTAAAGTAAGCTTGTTAACCCATTTTGAGTTGCTTTCCTTTAGCAAAGCAGATCCAAGAACCTGTGGTAGCTGCAAACCCTGAGGACGCTTGGGGTGCTTGCTGCTACACTGACCCATTTTTTAAAAATTACTAAAACAATTTTATATCCTGATAAATTAAAAAAAAAAAGAATTTGACTTTCAGTTGTGGAAAAATATGCACAGTTTTTTAAGAAGAAAATTCAAAGACCATGAGGGTTGTGTGGGAGAGATATTCTTTGATGACCAATCTAAAAATGAATTAAGAAGTAAAGGCACAAATAAGAGAAGATTAAAATGTCCTGGACCTTTCTATTAAGCCGGTAAATATATATTTTCTCCATTCTATGATCAAAGATTAGGAATTCAACTATTTCTAGAGGGACCTACAAGAAGGAAATATTGACCTGTCTGTGCCTTCGACATCTGGCTTAGTCTGGCAAAGTCATCTCTAAACACATTAAACTGCAGCCCATTTCCTTTTGCCTACTTGTGCTGGTCTTAGCTGCTTTGGCCACATGGTCATTTCAGTTTGTTATTTACTCTCCAAACCTCATGGTCATCTACCTGCAACACACATACTCTTCTCTTTCCCCATGGACACAGATGCTCATGAAAGTTAAGTCAGAAGGGAACTAGAAAGGAGAGGAAAAGAATGAGATATTTCACCAGGACTATTATATTTTAGGCTCAGGGAACATTGGCCCTGCAACTATTTTTAAAGTCATAATCACTAGTCTAGGTTTATATATGGATTCAAGGAAATCTGAAAATCAACCTGAAAATGTCAGGAGACTCCCCCTGCACTTGCTAAATCATTGTCCTTGTGGATCAGGTAGTTAGAAGCAGAATCAATGCTCTGACTCAGTGTGAGGCTTGGGAGATTTATTTCCAGTCTATTATTAAATTTCGTTCTCAAAACTCCTGTAGCATTTTTAGCTTATACCACCTGAGGAAAACATGGGAAAGTAACATGGCTTGTAGAGCTGGTTTTCTATGTTGTTATTGTTCAGTCATGTTCAGCATTTCATGACTCCATTAACTTGCCCATGGAGTTTTCTTGGCAAAGATACTGGAATGATTTGCCATTTCCTTCTCCAATTGGATTAAGGCAAGCAGAGGTTAAGTGACTTGCCCAGGGTCATATAGCTAGTGTCTGAGATGTGATTTAAACTCAGCTCTTCATGACTCCAGGACCAGTGGCCTATCTACTGTACCACTTGGTAGCTACCCCTTGGTTTTCTATAGCAGAGCATTATGTAAGGGGAGGAGAAGGAAGTACCTCTGTTAGGACTGACTAAAATGTTGAGTAATCTTGGGGATGGGGCCTCAGCTTATGTGGCTTTACATAAGTTGCTTCATTTTTCTTAGCCTTAATTTTTCTTCTGTCAAATCTGGATAATAAGAACTGAAGAAGCATTTACCTCATAGAGTTGTTGTCAAGATCAGTTGCTGCTGCTGTTTGTCCTTTATTCTCAAAGAGGACCGTGACATCAGGAAGGTGATGCCATGACATGCAAGTGAATTAGATTTAAGTGAGGAAGCGCTGTGCAAAGTCACCAGCCTCACTTTCTCCTCCAGAGTCATCTGGGTCCAATGGCAAGATATAGATCAGGAAAACAGGAGACAACCCCTGTCAGGATCAAATGAGTTAATGTGTACCAAGTGCTTTGTAAACTTTAAAGTTTGACATTTAAGTCAGCTATTATGAATGGAAATAATATTTGTCTATAAATGGCTGGTTTAATATTACTTACTTCACCTTCCATTAGGATAGTCCACTATTTTCCTTCCTCGTAATTTTCTTTCTCCTGGACAAAATGCGAGTTGTCCTGAACCAAAGGCGCCATTTGAAAGGCAGCATGGGTGACTATCTGGCCAGTGTTCACCATCACTACCCTCATATTTCTTTTTCCTTCCAGAGAATAAATAATTTATATTCTTCATTTCACCCCCTTTGTCCTCTGTCTTTGACTGTTCAATACTCCATTAAATCCACCTCAGGCAATCAAACACATCTTCTGTAACTACCTTCAGTCTTCTCTTTTTGAATTTCTGCCCAGTTATTTCAGGAAATGTCTCTTCCCTTCTCTTACTTACAGTTGAGAAACAAAAGAGGTTCCTCATCATAAGTGTGAAAATAGTGTTACTAAGACACCCATTTGGGAAAAAGGAAAGCCAAGCATAGGCCATAGATCCTTAACTTCTTGTAAATAATCTTGCCTTTTTTTTCCCTTTCGAGTCATTCAGTTCTATCATTTACTGCCTCTAATATTTTAGCCCTATGGTCATCTATTTTTTTCATTGAAAATGTATAATATTTCAGTGCCACTACTGCTAAGAGAACTGATTACCATTTATAATATTCCAATGGGAAAAAAGAACTCTAAGCTTTAAATAATTGACTTAGAATTTAAATTTTAAGTTGGAAGAAGATGCAGAGAGTAAGAGCATCCAGAACCATGGATGTATTAACCCCAATCAAACCACATCCGAAACATCATGTTTAATCCTTGGCTGTATTTTAGAAAATCTAGAGAACCCATAGGAGGGTGACTAGAAGAATGGGGAAAGGCTTGATCTAGATAGGGCTTGGGGAGGTCATAACTGCTGTCTTCAGTTATTTTAAGGATCATCCAGTAAGAAGAGGGATCAGATTTGTTCTGCATGGACCCAAAGGACAGAACCAGGAGTAATGGGTGGACCTTGTAGAAAGACAAATTTTGACTTGATTTAAGTAAAATTTTTAGCACCTCAAAGTGCTTTTTTGTAGCAGTGTGTTTCCCCTCATTGGAGATGGTCTTTAATCGAAGGCTAAATGACTTCTTGTTGAGGATTTTGTAGTGGGGATTTTTATTAAGGTACAACTTGGACTAAGTGGCCTGTAAGGTCTTTTCTAGCACTGAGATTCTATGTTTCTGGGTCTCACAGTTTGCTTCTTTCTTATCTTGCAGTCAGTGTCAAAAATTCTTGGTTCTTTTAAGTTCTATGTGTGCAACTTTCCATGGAGGCAGCATCTTTTAGACCTGAGGTGATATCTGCTCTTTTATTTAGTGACTTCCTTGGTCAGCTATTTGAGGGAAAATGTTGCAGCTTGGGGGTGGCCAGGAGCAGTTGTAGGAAGAGATGAGTAAGAGGAGGGATGGGCAAGTGTATTTTCTGGGGTGGATAGGTGGCTCAGTAAATAGCACACCGGCCCTGGAGTTAGGAGGACCTGAATTCAAATTCGGCCTCGGACACTTAACACAAAAACTAGCAGTGAGACCTTGGGCAAGTCACTCAACCCCAATTACCCTACCTTCCCCCCTCCAAAAAAAAAAGAAAAGAAAAAGAAAGTAGATTTGCTCAGATTGAATAGAGGGCTGGCATGTGAGCCAGGAAGACCTGCATTCAAATCCCATTTCTGAAACTTGCTGGCTGTGTGGCTCTAGGCAAAGTCACGCCCTCTTGGTGCTCTAGTCATAGCTCTCTGTCTACACATTTCAAACAAGGTACCAATTTGCCTTGATAGAGGGAGTTTTTCAACTGGCCTTTCCCTATACCAATGAAATCAGAAGTCTAATTCCCATTTTCCATCCCTGTCATTTCAACTAAATGAAAGTAGAAGATTAGCTGGAGATGGAGTTAGAGGGGCCAGATTTTTCCTGACCTTCATTGCTAGGCTAAGGAGTTTGGACTTTTCTCTACAGTCAGTGGGAGATGTATCATTGACCATAATGTTATTTCTAGTGGCTGCTACTTCCCAAAGACTTCATTCGCTTTTCCATGTGGACATCACCATTCATTCAGTTGTCTTTTGTTTATAGCCTTATTATCTTTGATGCTGCCTCTCAGGTCTATTGAATTTCCAAGTCCTATTGATTTAAACTCTGAAACATCTCTCAAATCTGCTCTCTATTTCTTACTATTCCAATTTCTACCATTCTATCATAGGCCTTTCTTACCATACCCCATCGCACAATCAGGATTACTGCAATGGTCTCTCTAAGTTTCCTCCAAACTATCCATCATACTACTCTCAGAATAATGTTTTTAGTGTATAATGGTCATACTACTCCTGCACTTGAAAATCTTCAATTATTCTACATTTTTTGCCAATCAGAGTTTACATTACTTTGCTTTGCATTTGAATTCCTCCATAGTCTCACATAATTGTCTATCCTTTCTCTGGCTTTTCTCATATTAATGCTCTCCTTGCAGTCCTTGCTTCACACTAGACTTCTCGATTTCAGAACACACACTGTTCTCCCACAATTCCTGGGCTTTGCCCAGTCTTTTCCCTAGGTTTGGAATCTTTCGTCCCTACTCTTCACTTGTTGCATTTCTACCACTCGTTTAAAGCAGGGTTTTTAACCTGGGGTCTTTGAACTTAAAAAAATAAAAGAATAACTTCATGTCAGTATAATTATGTTATGTATTTTTAGTCACATTATAATTATTAAAATCACATTGTAATTCAATATAATTATGACTATTTTTCTTATTCTATGCATTTTGCTTTATGTGCAGTGGATAGTGTGCTGGGCCTGAAGTCAGGAAAACTCATCTTCCTGAATTCAAATCTGGCCTTAAACACTTACTAGCTGTGTGACCCTGTGCAAGTCACTTCACCTTGTTTGTGTCCATTTGCTCATCTGTTAAATGAGCTGGAGAAGGAAATGGTAAATCACTCCTGTCCAGAATATCCAAATATCTCTATTCAGAAAATCCAAAATGGGATCATAAAGAATTGACATTACTGAACAAGTATAACAAAAGAAGGGGCCATCCCCTTCACCTGAATACCAAAGAAGTCCATCATGCACAGACGCACACACATGAGCGTACCCCCCCCCACACACACACATACCATTTAACAACTCTACTTTCAAGCCCATCTCGAATGTCACCTACTCTTTGAAGCCTTGGTTTGGTAACTATGTTCCCTCTTGATATTCAACATAGCACTTTGTATTGTAACTTTCTAATGTCCTTACCATGGAATACTGTGTATTTCAGTTATCTGTAGTGGTGTCTGATATCCCTTCCAGACCGCAAACTGCTTGAAGCAAGAGATCACATCTTAGTGAAGATTTGTATCTTCTCTATCATTTCTAGCACAGTACTTTGTACACAGTAAGTACTTAATTATTTTCCTTTTTATTCTGTATCGTGAGAGGCTGGGCCATGTTTATATTTAATATTGTGACTTGGCATGACTAGTCTAAGCATTTTATAAGGGGAAAAGAACGGATTTTATTGCATAATAAAAAGATAGGCAGAACATTTCTTTTTCTTTTTTTTAGCTGAAAAAGGAGACTTCTGCCATTTTAAGACAGCATGGATAACTAAAGGGCTTATGTGACCTTTAAGCTTCTCTTTAAGCCTTCAATTTTAGAAATTCTAGGATGGGAACAACATATGACCAGAGGTGCCTGGATGCTTATCCTGGAGTCCAAAGAAGATCATCCTTTTCAGAAGTGCCCTGGGCATCACTGAAATTTCTTCTATAAATACAGAAAGCCCAAACAAATCTGTGATGTCCTTAGGAGAAATTAAAACAGCCACTTTTCTCTAGTTGAATATATATAATGTAATTTATGGGCAATTGGACAGAGTGGTAGTGGCATATTTATTGCTTTTTCAGGACAAGCACCTTATTGAGTTGACTTTTTAATTAAGCAAATACAACTTCTTGTTGAAAGAGCATAGGCTTCAGGGACAATAACAGTTTAGTTGTAGGAATCAAACAGATGAGCAGTGACTCCTCATAAGGTCTCTCTTTATAGTAGTTCTTTCTAGATGACATTGCCATAAGGATAGTTTGATTCTTGGGGACAGGTCATTATTAGTCATTATTTTCTGTGGCTATTTCTGGGTGATATCAGTTGCTATTTCCAGGTTCATATACAAGGTGATTAAAGATGGAGTTGCAGCCTCCTATGTGGTATGTTTTGAGGGACACTGAAAAGCCATTCCAGTACCCTTATTTTGCTGATAGTTGTCTTTTTGTAGCTGGATATGGGTACAGGACAGAGGAAGAGAATCTTAGCAATTGGAGGGTGAGGCTGGTGACTTTGCACAGCTCTCTCTCACTTAAATCCAATTCACTTGCAAGTCATGACATCTCCTTCCTGATGTTCCTCTTTGAGAATGAAGGGCAAAAAACTATTGGAGGAGTGCAGAGACTTTGGAAAGTGACTACAAAGGGGAGAAGAAAAATGGCAAATACAAGGCAGCCATACCACCCATGCCTTCCAGTCACTTATCTGGGCGAAAATGTTAATATAGAGGACACATACCCTTTCAGATCTGACCCAGACCTGAACATGGTGTAAAGTAGACCAGGAGTGATTGGAAACTGAGGCAGCAAGCAAGATGGAAGTTAGAGGTTACCAGGACAGAGCTTGGTAGGGACCCCAGTGATACAGAGTTTAGGCGACAAAATGAAGTAATATCCAGTTTGTAGAGAAGCCATATCTTCTATAATAAAAGTCAAGTGGGGGCGGCCAGGTAGCACAGCAGGTAAGAGCACCGGCTCCAGTGTCGGGATGACCTGGAGATCGAATCCCGGACTCAGACACTTAGCACCCACCCAGAAACACCTGGCCGTGTAACCTTGAGCAAGTTACTTAACCCCAATTGCTTAGGGGCAGCCAGGTGGCTCAGTGAGTAAGAGCACCAGCTCCAGTGTCGGGATGACCTGGATCAAATCCCGGGCTCAGACACTCAGCACCGCACCCAGAAATAACTGGCCGTGTAACCTTGAGCAAGTTACTTAACCCCGATTGCTTTAAAAAAATGAAAGCCAAGTGGGTTTCCAGAGTTCTGGCTGTTCCTCATACTCTTCCATTCATTCCTGGAAGTGCTGGGTGCAATGAGATGACTTGAACTGGGGGATTAAGTTTATACCTTAGTGAGTAAATGAGAAATGGAGCTGACCCTCGTTGATTCCTCTATTTTACTAATTCAATTAAGCATTTTTTCTAATTGCTAATTACTAAGAGTAATTAGAATCCAATAGGAATCAAGATGAAGGGGAAGAGTTTTCCTAGAGCAGGACAGGGACAAGAAAGCTACAATCTGATTGGATAATCCACCCAAACCTTTAACCAACAAGAAAAGTGATAATACCCACAAAGGGACAGAGTTATTGGGAAGATGACAGCCATCTCTCTGAAAGTCAGAGAGAGCTTGGTTACCCTCAGATCACGTAACATGTGATGCAGATGCCAAGTGGGGCTGATTGATAACACCTGTTCTGGTCCCAGCACAGATTAGAGCACCACCCAGTTTTTACTTCCTTAAAACATTTCTTACACTTCTCTGCCACATTAACTAAAATTCCCACTACTCAATTATTTCTTTAAGTTAATGATTATTTAGAAGACTGCTTTTAAAAATCAACATTATTATCTTTACTCTTCAGGTAATCAAGGAGAGTGAAATGTTCTTGAAAGTATGGAATGGGTGCTTCAAAGGTTAATGGGTAATAGAATTCTAACCAAAGTCAGGAGGCTAAATGAATGTGATACAGGAAAAAATGTGAAAAGAACTATAGAACCTTTAGAGCTTTATAATAGGTAAGAATACCTTTTTAAAGATTGTAAAGCTAGTTCCTCCAGTGAGGCAGTAGCTTCTTTTCCTTCTATATTGAGAACAAGTCCCAGCTACTATTAGAAGAAAATCCACTCAGTATCAGTCATAAGACAAAGACAAAAGACATAAAACACAGACAAAGACAAATGGAAGTTGGTACCACCCTGTTGAGAGATACTGAGGTGGCCATATGTTGACTTGACGGGGACAATAGAGAGCCTGCTGTCTTCCTGGGGTGTATATCTAGGATGTGATAGAACCCTAACGTTCACTACTTACTTCTGGTAATTCACTTCTAGACAAAGTTATCAGAAGGAATTTAGAAAGTATTTCTGGCAATTATGATATTCTGTGGAAGTAACTCAAGAACTGATATAAATGAATAATAGTTTTGGTATTTTTAGAGCTACTGTCAGTTGAAGATAAGGGTTTTAGAAGAGAAAGAGTTTTGAGAAGTAAAATGAGTTAAGAAGATAGTGTCTGAAAACTGGTTTTGTATTTCTGAATCATTTTAAGATATAGGAATGATGAACTCTTGTCCAGTGATGGAGTTCATTTAATTCAATACTAATAAAAATATATTTGCCTGAACACTTGAGAATTTGAGCAATAGGACTTTAAAGAAACAAAAAGGAGCAGGGAGAAAACTGTGTGTGTGGATATATATACATGTGTTTTTAATATACATATATATGTATCAATTAACCCAGATAGTAGAGTGAGTACCATGTACCAAAAGAAGAAGAATTGTAAAGAAGTTTAGTAATGAACAGATTATTATATCCAATAAGGGCAGTGATAAAACCACTGACCTCAAATGTTACAATATATACAAGTATACACAGCATAGGTCATTTTAATTGGAGATCTTAATAGATTTGTTCATAGTACTCCAGCACCAAGAGCTAAATTCAATCTCATGTGTATCATTGTGTCTTGTTGAGATATAACTTATTAATTGACTATGTCTAAGGATGGATAAACCTTGCTCATAAAGAAAAGATTTGAGAAATAGAATAGTATAATAGGTTTGTAAATGAAGAATCCTCATATGAGGGTATTCAGAAACCAGGAAGGAAGGAATGTATACTGGACAGCAACGAAGTAAGGAACATAAGGTGGTAGAAAGGAGTGAATGAAAAGATTGCTCAGAAATTTTTCTTATTTCTCAGAAAAGCAAAAAGGAAGAGGAGGGTGGATGAGTGGGTTTAGTTACATACCCAAGGCAACATGAAACATTATTTTATAGTATATTTGGTCATCATGTATTATGGTACTAAAAAGGAATATTATTTTAGTAGATTGTGAGCTTCTTGAAGGGAAGTACTATCTTTTGCCTCTTTTTGTATCCTCAGTGCTTAGCATGGTGCCTGGTGCATCGTAGGTACTTAATCAATGTTGATTAACTGACCTACAGAAAAGTATTTGCAAACAGACCACCATGAAAATAATTCCAACTTAGGCACACACCAACATCAGTTGCTGAGGATGAAGAAGTAGGGAAATTCTACAACAAAACTGGTGACTGCAAATTAAATCAATTGTGACCTCTGACACTCGATGATTTTAGTACAAAGAAGATATTGGTGAGGATGGGGAGAAATATATGGGAATGAATGGTTCAGCAAGGAGAGAAGTAAAAATGTGTACATTAACAAAAACTCTATGCTTTTATGGCTTGAAAACTTTTTTCAAGAAAGAATTCATAGGTGCTAGGAATTTTGAACACCAGATAATAGCATAAAAACCTTAATAGATTATGAGTTATTATTGAGTCAACTGTTTGTGTTCAGCCAGATCATCAACATCATCATCAGTCAGAGTTAAGATCAGAATTACTTAAAAAAAGAATGAGAAAAAGCTGTTATATGATTTCAATAACTTATTCCTGAACTATTGAAAAAAATATTTTACAATCAAAAATGGAAAATGGACAACAGAAATGACATTGACACTGATACTGACTATAATTTTATTCTGAAGTTCAGCTGATGTAAATAAATTGACATAAAAAGGAGACCAAAAAAACACAGAAAGCACTATATTCAGCAATCATCTCGCTTGCCAGATGGAGAGAGATGGCTACCAAAGTCAACACTTAGAATATAAGCTCATTTGTGAAATTTCATGGAACAAGATGATGGATAACCATGAGTACTCATTTAGTAAAACAGAAAGAAGCAATGGAGAGCAAAGCCAATTTTAAAAAAATTAGGCAAGTTATCCAATTGAGTTCATCTAAACAGCATTTGAGGATAGGAGAACAACAAGCAAGAAAATGGAAAATATTTGTAAAAATCATTATAATGGATTATTTTCTCTGGCAAGGTCAAGGGAACTGCTACATTTGGATCCTAATGTCACAGTCCAAGTTCTAGTTATAAAGGCAGTTAAAAAAAGCTCTAAAGAGGATGAAGAAGCAGAACAGACTAAGTGTATTCAGGGAAGAGTAATGCTGGAGACAACACAATTATGAGGGTATTGAGGGAATTATATGCAAGACATAGCAAGGTAGGAAAGATGTCAGAAGAATAGAAAACAACTTTGAATATTAGTATAGAAAAAGGTGACCAAGGGAATATCTATAGTACAAACCTATATACCTGCTTTCTCATCTATACAAAATCTTTATGAGAGTCATATATATATATATATATATATATATATATATATAAATTGAAGGCATCATTAGAGGATGGAATTGAATAAGCAGGTTTTTCAAGTGATATTCAATGATATGCCATATCTTTGAATTAATTAATCTTTCATGATTAATTAAAAAGTATAAAGAATACATGATTCCATCGTGTTTTTTGTTAATTGATTATGTAAGAGCACTTAATTTGGTAGAACAGTGGATGGGCCTGGAGCCAGGAAGACCTGAGTTCAAATCTGGCCTCAGACACTAACCAGCTGTGTAACCTTGGACAAGTCACTTGAAATATATTTGTCTCAGTTTGCTCATAGATAAAATGGGGATAAAAATAGTATCTACCTCCCAGAGTTGTTGTGAGGATCAATTAAAATTATAATCGTAACATACTTAGCACAGTGCTTATAACATAGTAAGCACTGCATAAGTGTTGGCTATTATATTATTACAGGCTATTTTTTCAACAATTTTCTATCATTCATATATCAAAAAATTAAAAATTTTCTTGAAGACTATGACAATCAAAACATCCCTGTTCAATAACACTCCAACCACAAATATGAGGGACAGGGATTGAATCTGTGCTTTCACTAGCACAGAGAACTCCCAAGGTGAGGAAGCTTCCTCTATTAAAGCAAGTAAGAAACTTTCCTACAAATTATAATATTAGAGGGCTACCTGGATTCCTAGAACATTGAAAAAGTGTGACTTGTCCTTGGTCACACATCCTGACACAAAACTTGAACTTGGAACTTTGTCACTTCAAGGAAGGCTCTTTATTTACTCTTCCACATTGTCTCTTAAAAATATCAAGTGAAACATTTAAAAAAGGAGATGCATGTTCACTGTGTTCTTTGCCATGGCAATAGAGGGGACCCAGGGCAAAGTTCAAGTTGAAAAGAGGTTCCTCATGTATTACACCAAGTCAAAAAATACTTCAGAGCCTCCTGGAATAGATCCATAATCAGACAAAGTGGCCATCCAGCTATCCATCCAATCCATCAACCAAAAAATTTTTCTTACACAGGTATTTTCTTAATATCAGAGTACTGTGCTAAGTACTGGGAATATAAACAAAGACAAAAGCAGTCTGCTCCCTTAGAAATTCCCTCTGATGTGGGAGACAACATGTAATAATCTAGGCACATAGAAAATAAGTACAGATTAGTTTGAAAGAAATTTCAGAAAGAAAGGCCCTAAATGCTGGAGATTTGCGAGTAGAGACATTGGTTAAAACCATCTGCAGGAGTTTAGATTTGAAGGAAGCAAGGAGAAACTAAGATGCAGAGGTGAAGAGAGAGATCATTCTAGGCATAGAAGTCAGCCACTGCAAAATCAAGGAGAAGGGAAATGAAAAGTCACATGCAAGGAATAGCAAGGAGGCTAGTGAAACTAGTGCATGGAAGGGAATAGGTTAAGAAGACCGGAAAGATGGAAATCCAGGTTCTAAAGAACTTTAGTTGCCAAAGAGAGGACTTTATATTCTATCCTAGTGGTAATAAGGAGCCACTAGAATTTATTGCTTAGATATTAAACCTATGCTTTAGGAAAACCACTTTGTCATCTGAGTAGAGTACAGAGTGGAGTAGAAACTTGAAGCAAGGAGACCAATTAGAAGGTTTTTCCAATAGTCTGGGTGAAATCTGATGAGGGGATAAATCATGGTGATTGCTGTGAGCAGAGAAAAGGGGATTTTAAAGTAATTTTATGAATGTAGGAACAATAAGATTTGGCAACAGATTGGCCATTTGAGATGACAGTGAGGAGCTAAGGATGACACAGGATGTGAAGCTGGATGGCTGGGAGGATGGTGGTACTGTCAGCAGTAATAAAGAAGTTCTGAAGGAGGGAGATTTTTTTAGGGGGAGTAAGATAATGAGTTCATTGGACATATTGAATTTGAGATGCCTTTGGAATATCTAGTTTGATAGTTTTAAAAGACCAAATGAATGAAGAATTCCTATTGCCCAAATTACAACATGCATTTAGATGGACAAGCTATATAAAGCTTTTCCATCAGTATGTGTAGCTGAAACAGACAGTACAGATGGACAGTGCGTCAGATGTAGAACTGAAGAGGAGAAGAAAGTTCAATAGACTTTGGGAAATTACAAAGTTTCTTTTTTATTTTCATCTTTAAAAATTTTTATTTATTTTTAATTTATGGAATAAAACAAGGATTTTCATAACATAGTATAATAAAAAGATGATTTCACATGAAACTGCAGATCTATTATGTACAGCTTGCTATTACTTTTAAATATATAGTAGTTATCGTGTAAATTTTTTTCTTCCCTCTCCCCTTCTCCCCACCTTAGAGATGACTACCATTAGACACATACACACATATGAAAAATCATCCTTCTATCTATCAATTCTTTGGATCCAGATAGAATCTTACTTCATATAACTTTTGTAGTTAGTCTGGCCATTTATGATACTCAAAATAACTTAGTAACTCATAGCTGTTCTTTTTTTAGAGGGGGGAAGGCAGGGCAATTGGGGTTAAGTGACTTGCCCAAGGTCACATAGTTAGTAAGTGTTAAGTGTCTGAGGCCAGATTTGAACTCAGGTCCTCCTGACTCCAGAGCTGGTGCTCTATTCACTGTGCCACCTAGCTGCCCCCTCAAAGTTGTTCTTAAAACAATATTGCTCTTACTGTATACAATGTTTTCTGGTTCTGCTCATTTCACTGTTCATTATTTTGTACATATCTTTCTAAGATCATTGAACTCATTGTTTCTTATAGCACAGTAGTGTTCCATCACAATCATATACCACAACTTGTTCAGCCATTTCCCAATAGACATTCCCCAATAGACATTCCCACAATTTCCAGTTCTTCGCAAAGCTTCTTAGATGAATCCAAACTTCCCTTGAAAGCAAACACTCATTTTTTTAGTCAAGAATCTGTTGGCATTGCTATATGGCAAGGCTTCTTAAACTTTTTCCACTCACAACCTCTTTTCATGTTTTGACAATGTTCGTTGGTGTTGTGTGGTGTGACACCATGTGCAGTGTAAAATGCTCATGCTGTGTGTTCAGAACCAAGGCTGCAGTGGAGTTGTTGAGCAATGCAACATGGGCAAGTGCTGCCAGAAACACCTCGGATTCATTACACATTTTATTCTTAGTTAATTTTTGGTCATTGTGCATTGCTGTTGCCAAATTTTTCATGACCCCATATGGGGTCATGGCCCACAGTATAATAAACCCTCCTATATGGCATCAAGACATGGATCGCAATAGTTGACAAAGAATTGAAAAGGAGTATCACACAGATGTCCATGGAAAGATGTGCAATAGTTTGAACAGGCTATAACATATGAGCTCTCTGATGAATAGGAATAAGGATGTGATCAAGGAATTACTTGTATGATAGGAAGAGAATATGGGCTAGTCCCACAATAAGGGTGAAGGATGACAAGTGAACAGCTGGAATGCTCTCTCTCATAATATTACAGGAAAATGAAGAAGGTCTCTAGCACATTTGGTGGACCCCTTGTGACAAACATTGACAAGAGTCACACAGGACGGGCAAGTTGGGATAGATTGCTATCTGCCCAATTGGGAAGAACCTGCATTATGTTGGAAGATACTAAATACCAACCAGTTAAAGAGAGTAATGTCTGATTAATTTGTGGAGCAGATCATAAACCTAGCATAAAGACATGATACGGTAATAATAGGGGACTTCCCCGTGCAGGCATCTATTGGAACTCTTTCTGCTGAAACAAGAGAACATGACAAATTCTTTAATTGCTGTAGTAATTTCATTCTTCAAGTGTTAGGAAGTAGTGAAAAGAACTACTATCCTGAACCTAGTAATGACTAACAAAGAAGTGGATGTAGATGTTGAAATGATGTGAATCATGGGAAGTGACAAGCCCCTTTTAAATTTTGTGTTAGATATAAGGAGGGGAAAGCCAGGTGTGGTTTAATAAGCACTCTAGATTTCCAAAGAACTTATGACCTAAAATTCCTCAGAGAACGTCAACCCAGGGGGGATGGGATATTGTCAAGAATGAAAATATAGGATCACAAACAATTCCAACGAGTTAGAAAAAAAGCAGCTGTCTAAAGAGACTGATGTGCTGTGCAGGGAACTTGTTAACATAAAATTTAAAAGCATGTAGATGAAAGATGGATGAAAGAACAGGTAACTCAGGACTAATATAAAAGAGTAGTCCTATAAGAATTATGCCTGGAATAATTAAAACTCAGAATGGCCTGAAATAAATGCTGACTACTAAGGACAATGAAAAGGGCATTTTGGGGGGGGGTTCATGTTGGGAGCAGGAGGAAGACCCAATAAAAGGATAGATCCACTGATTGAAGTGGATGAATGAGTGGCGACACACAGGTTTACCATAACCATTTCCTTCTCAATAGATACTAGTGGCTCCCTATTACTTCTTTTTAAAATTAATTTAAAATATTTTATTTTCCCCCCTATTACATTTAAAAACATTTTTTTTTAAAGTTCAAAGCTCCAAATTCTGTCTCTCCCTCCCTCTCCTCCTCCCTTCCCAATTTGTCATTGAAAGCTTTAGGCTTTAATCTTGCTCTAATCTACCTTTTCAGCCTCCTTATACATTACTTTCCTTTACTTGCTCCATTACCTAGTCAAATTTGTCTTCCTTGTAACTGCTATGTAACACTCCATGACTCTGCTATGTAATCCTCCATCTCTGTGCCTTTGTATTGTCTGTCACTCGTGGCTGGAATGCATGCTCGCCTCATCTCTTCCTTTTAAAATCCCTAGTGTCCTACAAAGTACAGCTCTCACGGCTCACTCTGCATGAGGCCTTTCCTGATTGTAACTGCTATTGCCCTCCTCCCCCTATTTACCATGTGTTATTGTGTATACATGTTGGATATATGAGGTGTATCATAGTGGATAGAAATCTCCGCTTAGAGCCAGAGAGATCTGAGTTCAAGGATTGACTCTGACACTTACTGTTTTGTGACTTTGGGCAAGTCACTTAATCTCTCAGTCCTCTGTGGAGCTTCCTAAGAACATTGATTGCAGAGAAGGTGCTGCCCTGCCTTGATGGAGAGAGTTTGCTCATCTGTTCTCTACATCATTGAAATCGCAGGTCCAATTTCTAGCCTATATTTTGCATTTATTTATATATGTATGTGTTGTCTCCCCCAAAAGAATGTAAGCTTCTTGAGGGCAGAGAATGTTTCATTTTCATCTTGGTATTACCCAGTGCATAACAATGCCTGGTACATAGTGTTTAATAGATGTTTATTGATTGATTGATCAATGAATGGAAAAGAGACATCGGATAACTTTGAAATTCTCTCAGTCTTTTAGGGTGAGAAACAAAGATTAGATGAATCTGTCACATTATCCTGAATTAGGCTAACTATGGCATGCACCTGATCCCACACTCAAAACTAGAGGCTCCACTCTATTGTTCTAGTTTATTCAAAGGGGTAGCTAGGTGGTGCAGTAGATAGAGCACTGGGCCTGGAGTTAGGAGGCCTCATCTTCTTGAATTCAAATCTGGCCTCAGACACTTCTAAGTTACATGACCCTGGGCAAATCGTTTAACTCTGTTTGCCTCAGTTTCCTCAACTGCAAAATGAGCTGGAGAAGGAAATTGCAAACCACTCCCAGTATCCTTGCCAAAAAAAAATCCCAAATGGGGTCACAAAGTCAGACTGAACAGCAATAGTTTATCCAGATAAAAAATGTATCAAGTAGAATATAACACACCTAAAAAAGATAGCAAAAACCAATAACACTGCAGCTATTGAAAGATCTAAAACAGCCTCACCAGTTACTATTCTATAACACGCATCATTTTCCTTGCTTACCTTGGGGCCAGAGTTTCTTGAGGTGTAGAGTAATCTGTGCAGAAACTCTGAGGGTCTTCACTTCCCTGACTGATTATTTTCTGAAGGCAAAATAGATCATCTTTTACTTCAGTTCTTACTTAGGCTTTAACTACTGAATGGGTGTTGCCATTCAGGCCAAGGTCTCCCACTGCATCCTAGGCCATTGACAATCATTCATTGATGTCTTGCCATTGGCGCCGATGACTCTGGAAGACATAGTGGGGCTGATGACTCTTCCCAGGTCTGCCTCACTTAAATCCAATTCAGTTGCAAGACAAGACATCACACTTCTGGTATCATCGGTCCTCTTAGAGAATGAAGAATGAACAACAACAAAAGTAATCTGAAGAGACTGTGTTTCATCCTGGGATACCATACTTTTGGGGTACCCACCTACAAAGTCACATGAAGAAATATGGGAAGTGAGTGTCACGGATAGAAATGCTCTGCTAAGACTGAGTACAGCCAGATGTCACAAGTGGAACTCCGCAAAGAATTTTTGTGGCTTGGAGCAGGATCCATAATGAGTATTCCCACTAAACTGACCATATGTGGGGCTCAGCATGAGTATAATGCCTCTAAGCACAACTTTTATTTGATTTGATTACACAGGAGCATAGGATTTAGAGGTAAAATGAACTATAGTAACAATGTAGTACAGGGGAGCAAGCCCTGGCTTAGAAATCTGAAAATTCTTGTGGGTATCCCTGCTCTGCCCTTTACTAATTTGTGTGACCTTGAGTAAGTAATCTGACTTCTCTGCATCTCCATTTTCTTACCTGTGAAATAAGGAGTTTGGACTACATGATGTGAGGTCTGTTTTAACTTTAAATCTATACACTATGTCATCTAATCTTCACCCAACCCCCCATTTTGGGGATGAGTGAGCTCAGCTACTTAGAAGAGAAGTAAATTGCCCTAGGTTGTATAGGAAGTAAGTGTCAGAATGAGACTACACACCTAGGTTTTTTGACTCAAAATTCAGGCCTCTCCATACAGAAACACACACTGTACTTTATGTTATAGATAATGATTTGCATTTAATTCTTGAAGTTTATAAAGCACTTTGCTCCTGATAGCCTTATATGGTAAGTAGTATAAGACTTATGTTCCCATTTTGCAGATGCTAAAACTAGGGGTTAGAGAAGTTATACTTGGCCATATTCAAATATCATCTGCTTTATAAGACGACAATCTTTATGAGTCTAGGACTTAGTTCTACCACAGAGACTCGAAGGAAATATATAGTTCAGTTAACATTTGATGAATGAATGAATGAATGCTGAGTAAACACCTACTATGTTAGCCTAGGAATTCTAAGGCATACAGAAGTATAATATCATAGCTGGAGGCAAATGGAAAGCCAATTGGGAAGAAAGTGAAGTCTAACTTTGGCACTCCCAACCTCATCTTTACAATAGTCAGGGTATTCCTTTTAGAGGTTAATAATATTTGTAGCAACAATAAGAACAACAAACCACAGATAGTATTAAATAGCTAGGTGGCACAGTGGACAGAGCGCTGGACCTGAAGTCCAAAAGACCTTAATTCAAATCTAACCTCAGATACTTACCAGAATGTATGTTCCTGGGCACATCATTTAGCCTCTGTCTGCCTCATTTTCCTCTTCTGTAAAATGGGGATAATAGTAGCACTTATCTTCCAGGATTATTGAGAGTACCAAATGATGTAATATTTGTAAAGAGCTTTGCAAATTTAAAAGTGCTACATAAATGCTAGGTATTAGTGTGGAGTCACACTGAATACTGATGAATAACTAATCTTAACTTATCAGTGAGTCTTCATTGCTCAGTCAATAGAGAAAGTGAGAAAGGCAGATCTCTGAAGGCAGGGGTTCTTTGCCTTTTTTGTTTCATGGGCCCCTTTAGTAATGTGGTAAAATCTTTTCTCAGAATAATGTTTCTAAGTGCAAATCATAAAATAGCTAAGATTATGAAGGAAGTAGATTATATGGGAATAAAGTTATCAAAGTATTTCATGGATTTGTGATATAGCTCACAGATTCCCTGAAGTCTATCCCCAGATGCCCTCAGGGCCTGTGGGCCTCAGGTCCAAAACTCCTGTCTTAGAGAGATGATGTGGCTGTAAAGTGAGAAGCCTCAGAGCAACTCTAGCAGTCAAAGACAGGGCTGTGCACATGTGTTTGCACATATGTGTGCATTTATGCATGAGTGGACTAGTAAGGAGAAGTAGAGAAAAGAACAGAAAATGCATTTCTTCCCTAGGTCTATTTCATTATGAAGGATTTCCCCTAGAATCACTGCACTGGCAAATTCAGTCTTTCTCTTGTGCCCAGGGCCTCCTGTGCTGTTTCTCTAAAAAAAATTTTTTTAAACCCTTTTATTTAAAGTTTTGAGTTCCTAATTCTATCTCTTCCTCTCCCCCTTCTCCCCCTTCCCTCCCCCCTCCCTGAGATGGTAAGCAATCAGATGTAGGCTATACATGTGCAATTATGTGAAAAGTTTCCATATTAGCCATTTTGTACAAGAAGACTTAGATGAAAGGAAGAAAGAAAGAAAGAAAGAAAGAAAGAAAGAAAGAAAGAAAGAAAG
>NW_027185903.1:15118992-15135022 GCF_028583685.1 Petaurus breviceps papuanus
AAGAAAGAAAGAAAGAAAGAAAGAAAGAAAGAAAGAAAGAAAGAAAGGAGGGAAGGAAGGAAGGAAGGAAGAAAGAAAGGAAGGAAGGAAGGAAGTGAAAAAAGCATGCTTCAATCTGTATTCAATCAATATTAGTTCTTTCTCTGAAGGCAGATATTATGCTTCATCATTAGTCCCTTGGGATTGTCTTCGATCATTGTATTGCTGAGAATAGCTAAGTCAGATCTTAATTGAACAATATTGTGGTTCCTGTGTATAATGTACTCCTGGTTCTGTTGACTTTGCTATGTATCAGTTCATGTAAGTCTTTCTAATTTTTTCTGAAATCATCCTTTTTGTCATTTCTTACAGCACAATAATATTCCATTATAATCATATACCACAACTTGTTTAACCATTCCCTAATTGAAGGGCATCCCTTTGTTATCCAATTCTTAGCCACCACAAAAAGAGTTGCTATGAATATTTTTGTACAAGTAGGTCATTTCTCCCCTTTATGTCCCGTGCTTCAAGAGCTGCCCATTCTGTTTCCTGAGCTGTGAGAGGACAGAGTATCCTGCTGCATGGAAAGAGGGGTTCTTCTACTCAGCCTGTGTCTGGGAAAAACAGGCCTTGGGAGAGCTATTAACTAATCAGAAAAGTGAATGAAGGAATTGTAGAGTTTAGAAGTTACTGCCATTCCTTGTACTTCCCCCATTCTAGCGCCCCATTTGGTCCCGGAGAAATTACTGTCCTTTCTCCCCTCCACCACCATCTGCCTCTGGCTGGTTGCCATCTAAGACTACATAGCATAAGGCTGGTGGTGGTGGTAAGGACAGGGACAGCACAAGTGACATGTAGCTGTAGCCCATATCCTGTTGTTCTGTCCCATATATTTCACGATGAAATTATTCACACAATATAGTAAGACATTGTTTTGCTGTATTTTCAAAGAACCAGCAAATAACTGAGCTAGACAGGGTACTCCTTCAAAAAGAGAATCAGAGAGGATTGGAACCCAATTCAGCAATATGGTTGCATTTGTGAGTAATTGTTAATCTTCTTTGGACAACCAGTGTTTTATACTCTGTCTCTCTTTCCTCTGTCGGCTAAGAGACTGATCTGATATTAGTCATTTTACATGTTAGTGCTAATGAGCTTCAGAACCTAAGGCTTAAAAACAGTGTCTATTCCTTAACTCCCTTGGCTCCTGAAGGAGCCTAATTTATTTAGGGCAGATTTCTCTTTTCCTCCCTTGAATTGATAATTAGTATATCACTGAGGTACAAAAAAGCCTCCCCATAATCAGAAATCCAATGATCTAATTAGATTTTAATTCAGTTTCATCAAACTGTATTAAATGCATTCTATTTACAAGTCACTGTCTGAGATGCTGGACTTTGAGGGAAAATTAAGATTCTGGTATGTGGACATTAGGAGATACTCCAAGTCAAGTCAATAAGCGTTAATTAAGTACTTACTGGGCACTGAGGTAAACACTGATATGCAAAGAAAGTCCCTGTCTTCATGGATCTCACAGTCTAATATGGAAGATAGCATAAAACAATTATATATAAAAATATACAGGATTAGGAGAGCTAGGTGACACAGTGGATAGAGGGCTGGGCCTGGAGTCAAGAAGGCTCATGTTCCTGAGTTTAAATGGAGCCTCAGATACTTACTGGCTGTTGTGACCCTGGAAAAGTCAGTTAACTCTGTTGGCCTCAGTTTCCTCATACATAAAATGAGCTGGAGAAAGAAATGGCAAATCACTCTATATCTTTGTTAAGAAAACCCAAATGAGGTCATGAAGAGTCAAATATAGCTGAAAAGAGTCAGAAGAGTCAGAAAAATGACTGAAAATACAGGGTAAATGGAAGTACTCTCAGAGGAGAAGCACTAACATTTAGAGAAAACAGGAAAGGTCACCTGTAGAAGATGAAATTTGGTCTGAGACTGAAGAGAATCAAGGAAAACCAGGAGATGGAGATGATGCTCTGTTTTCAGTGAATTTTGTCTGCTACATCCAAAGAATGAAGATCACAGTTCACCCACAGCATGAGTACCATGAACTGAACCAGTGAGAGGGGGAAGACTTTCCTTCCCCTGTTCCCTCTCTTTAATGTCAGTTCTCAGATAGGAAGAGGGTACAGAAGATAAGGGGAGGTGTGTGTTCTTGTTTCTCATCTGTATTGTTTGTCATCCTCAGTTGTAGGTACCAGATGTGGTCCCAATGTGGCCCAGGAATTTGAGTCATGATGACCTTGGAGTCAGGTTTGGAGGTGGGGTGATGCAACTGGCCAATCTGGCACGGAAGCCCTGAGAAGTTAGGGTACTTGAGACTTGAACCCAAGTGGGGTTTTGGGACTTGGGACTGGGATTATGCTCTTTAGGAACTGAGTGAAGCCATGAACCTAATTCCCTTCCCTTCCTCGGAAACTGAGGTGGAAGGGGACAGGACAATTATGCTGCCCATGTGTTGGAGATAGTAAGTTTGTATATTTGTGATTATTCTTTCCGAATATTTCTGTGTAAAAGACTATTAGTGCCCAAATGAAACTAGGCACATAATATATACCCTCTATACTTGGGGGAACACCATCCATGAGGGTTGGAGACCATGACAGATAATTTATACCCCCCCCCAAAAAAAAGCCTTAAGTGTATCAGAGGATCCTGGGAGGAAGAAATGGTGACATCTCATATACTTGGCCTTCAGGTGGTAGAAGCCATGGTCATTTGTGCTATAATAGTAATTAATTTGAACTTTTATAGTGTGAACTCATTAGGTCTTGGCAGGAATGTGCTGAAGAGTCAAATAAAACCAACTCAGAAGTGATTGTATAATGGTTAATATGAGCCTTTATTCCTTGGAAATTGATAGATTATATAAATCATAGCTTAATTTATTGTTATGCTGATTATCTAGAGACTGAAGAAAGTGTTGGAGAAATGGTAATAATGCAGATTAAACTTAAAAGTGGGCTTTTGTTTTTTTGCTTTTTTTGGAAAGTCAGTTGTTAAACATTTACAAGCACATTCCTTGTTCCTAGTCTTCCTTTTTATTCCAAATAGACCTCTGACAGTTCCCTTTCTCTGAGTTTCCAGTTATCAAAATAGACTCCATCTTTTTCAATTTTTCATTGATATTCTTAGATCAATTTCCATAGATGAATTGGTAGCAAGCTTATCATGACAGTGTCAGATAACAAGTTGGGCTTCATTAGCCCAATGGTGCTTGGAACGCAACAGGTTCAAGGCCATGTCTAAAGACCAGCACATTTACTTTGGATCATCCTGGAAATCTCACTCAGAAAATTGAAATGCTTGTGTCTGAACCCTTGAGCAGCCTGTGGCATAGTATTATATGCCTAATTTGACTGATAAAGAGACAACAAAAACATGATTTTAGAAGAGATAATATCTCTACCTTGTTAATAACAAGAAATAAATCATACCAGCATTTTTTTTTTGGTTCAAAACCTTATATGCTCTATCCGTGCCAGTACAGTTTTCATAATGATTAAATAAATTGACTCTGTCCACAGAGGCCACTTGTGGGAACAGGCATTTTGTTTTGCTATGTTTCTCATGTTTTTGCTCAATGGGAAATATAACAAACTGAGCAATTTCAAAAGCTTTCTTTCCTCTTTCAATTAATATATTATTTTTAAAATTTGCCAACTTAATTTCCTCTGTTGGGACCTTTTATACATCCCAGATCTTTGATTCACTGAACCCTGAGAGCAGAGACCTATATTTCATAGTGTCATTGATTTCCCTGGGACTTCTCAGCTCCTGAAGATGTAGGATCTGTTCTGTTGCCTTGAGACTTGTTTTCATTTTTCTTTTTAAATTCACCTTTAAAACATTGGCTCTGGAGTCAGAGCTCCTAGGTTCGAATCTTACCTCTGATGCTATATTCAAATGTGCAGCCATAGCCAAATCACCTACTCTCTCTGACTTCAGTTTCCTCAACAAAATGAGGGAATTTGATAAGATGATCTCTGACATCTCTTTCAGCTCTATGAAACAATGATGAAAGAAGCGGAAATTACTTAGGCTTTGAATAATCTGACCCATTAAATATTATTATTACTCCCTCCTTTATTATTCCTTGTCATTTATGACTATGTGGGAAATCCTTTCTGTGCTAGTAAAGAATTTTGCAAACCTTAAAGCACAATATAAATGCTAGTTGTTAAGATTGTTCTTATTACATAGACACACACGTGATTCTGTAACAAGTGTAGACACTGCCCCATTTTAAACTACCCCATGCCCTTTATTTTATTCACCCAACCCATCCTTTACTGCAGAAACTTCGGCCTCAGATAATTAGCATTTACTAGCTGTGTGACCTTGGGCAAGTCATGTGATAGTAATGGAATATAAAGATTCCCCTGTATTGGCTTGGTTTTCAAATTGATTGTGTTAAAACCCAGAGCTTGTTAATCCCACCTGTGGGATGGACTTGTTGACTTGAAAAGAGAGACACGAACTGGGAGGAGCTGGTGATGTAGATTTGGAGAGACACAAGAAAGAGACAGAAGAACTTTTTGGAAGCAGCACCCTCGTGGAGGCAGAGAGAGACTGAGAGGATTGCTGAGGGCCACTTTGAATTGCCCTGGACTTTTGAGACCTGCCCCCGGAGCTGCCAAGGACTGAGGAGACATGGCTGTTTTGCTGGTACTTTGTCTGTCTGTTTTGATGTTGTTTTGCCAGATTTGTCCACTGGTGAAAGACAGTCCTGTTGTTGAAGAAGTTCTGGAACCTGGCTGTTGGTTAAGAGCTCCTGAGACTGTCCTGCAGACAGAGAGTGAATACTGTCCACTGGTGAGGGACAGTACTGTTGTTGCAGGGGTCTGGAGACTGTCCTGCAGACAGAATGAATACTGTCCACTGGTGAAGGACAGTGCTGTTGTTGCAGGGGTCTGGGAACCTTTCCCTTGGTTAGTAGTGTTTAGAACAGGGACTTTGTAATTGATTGAATGGGTGTAAGGTCCTGGGGTGGGGTAGTACTTGGAGATTATTTAATCACACTTAGTAAATGCTGTATTTTGAATGATGTCATATTTTGACCTTCTCTGTTCTTAATTTGTCACTGAATAAAATGGAGAGCACCTATGCTGGTATTTTGAACCTTGGGAAGTTGCCTTTCCTTGGCATTACAGTACATTATGGCATAGTCAGCAGGACAGTCTCAGTAGCTCTGAACCAACAGAAAGGTTCCCAGACCCCTGCAACAACAGCAATGTCTTCACCAGTGGACAGTATTCACTCTCTGTCTGCAGGACAGTCTCAGGAGCTCTTAACCAACAGCCAGGTTCCAGAACTTCTTCAACAACAGGACTGTCTTTCACCAGTGGACAAATCTGGCAAAACAACATCAAAACAGACAGACAAAGTACCAGCAAAACAGCCATGTCTCCTCAGTCCTTGGCAGCTCCGGGGGCAGGTCTCAAAAGTCCAGGGCAATTCAAAGTGGCCCTCAGCAATCCTCTCAGTCTCTCTCTGCCTCCACGAGGGTGCTGCTTCCAAAAAGTTCTTCTGCCTCTCTCTTGTGTCTCTCCAAATCTACATCACCAGCTCCTCCAAGTTCGTGTCTCTCTTTTCAAGTCAACAAGTCCATCCCACAGGTGGGATTAACAAGCTCTGGGTTTTAACACAATCAATTTGAAAACCAAGCCAATACAGGGGAATCTTTATATTCCATTACTATCACAAGTCACTTAACCCCAACTGCCCTGTATCCCCCCTCCAAAAAAGCAAAAACAAAAAAAGAAATAAAAAAGAAAAATACTTGAATAATATTCAGTTGTAGAGGTTGGGATATCAATTACTGAATGTATTTGCAAGTTTATTTATAAGACATTTCTATGTTCTTCATCCCCACAATAATGCTACATACTCCCTTAAGTTGCAAGACTTATTTTTTCTGCAAGTAAAATCTGTATTTACTATCCAATATATTATGGGTTTAAGTATAAAAATGAAATTTAATCAAATTAAAGCAAACCTTTATTTAGTGACTAACAAATTATTTAAGCATTTAATGCATTATTAAGTGCAGGAATTATATGAGCTGATCCCTAATGTCTCAGTTTTAAAATTTATGATAGTATTTGCCTGGTGTGAGATGGAGGAAGCGCACCAAAGACTGTCTATTACAAACAATCAGATTCAGAAGTCTGATTTCTTATTTGTTTAAAAAACATTTATAGGTTTAGAATTCATTAGAATGAAATTTGAATATTACTTTCCCAACTCAACATTCCATCACCAAACACTCATTTGTATCCTTCCATGTGCAATTCTTTCCACATGTATTCCCTTTGTGCCCCTTCATGTGTGTTCTCTATTTGTCTACCCTTTCTATGTGTCTATCCTTTTCACTGATAATGTGTATTTATGGGACAGTGTGTCCCAGGTTTATGAAAGATATGCATTACTGCTACTTTTCTTTTTATAATTTTTATTAATTGCTTTTTGCTCTGAATTATGTCTTTTGGAGAACTGGTGAAAATAACCACATTGCTGACTTGTAAGTTATGGTTTTTAGTGGATGCAGACCCATAGGATACTTGGGATCTCTCCTAATCTGGTCCCCTCCTACCTTTCCAGTCTTCTTGACCTTATTGCCAGGTACTCTGGATTTAGTGACACTCTTCCTCCTTGCTGTTCTTCCCTCACATAAGGTACTCTATCTTCTGATTTGATGCATTTTTGCTGGCTGCCCCCTGTGCCAGGAATTTTATTTCTTCTCATCTCCATTTCCTTTCCTCCTTGGTTTCCCTCAAGTTCCAGCTAAATTCAGATCTTCTATAAGAAGCCTTTCCCAATTCCCCTTAATACTAATGCCTTCCCTCTGATGTAACAAAGATGATTTTAATTAGACCCCTATTTTTCTCCAATTGGCATTAATCAGTTCAGTGTGGTTCCATATATTAAGGCAGTTTAGTCAGTTAATATTAATATATAAGAATAATATTTTAATGCATATTTTATGCATATCATATAAAGATAATTGTATACCATATGGGGATAGTAGTGAATCTCAAATTTTAAAACCTATGAGTTTACTATTCACCACTCATTTTCCAGTTATGAAGCTCACTTACCTAACCACAAGAATGCTCATGATCAAATTCAGTGTGGGTAGTATGCCTTGATGTCATATGGAAAGTCCCCCAACTTATTTTTGTACCTCTGGACCATCCTCCCTTGCCCAACATGTGCAGGGGATCATCTTATGATCACGTAGTCAGTGGAGATAACCTTTACCTTGCCCATCCTGTGACCACCTATGCTGATCACTTCTTTTCTGACTCTCTTAGAGGGTCAAAAGCAAGGTCTATCAACCAAGGAGATTGCATTTTACTTTGCTTCTTCTGAGTGCCTAGGTATCAAGCCCTGTAAAAGTAAGACCCTGGGGACCAGGGGCATCTCAGATCATGAGGAAGATCTGAGGTCCCATTCATCCCTTCAGGATCTGATCCCTTTAATAAATGGTTAATGGCTCAGAGCTCTGCCTCAGTGGTTTTTCTTGCAGATTGGATAATTTTGGACTCCATAGTTGATTATCTCCAATTTATCATACACATACAAACACGCACACATCTTGTTTGTACGTAGTTGTTTCCATGTTGTCTTCTCCATTAGACTGTGAGTTATTTGAGATTAGGGACTGTATCAGCAATGCCATATTCACAATGCCTATAGAGATTGCAAATATGCTGATATAATTATCCATTACAAAATATGTCATGTTTGCCATATGAGGAAATAAACTAGAAAATTTATTAAGATACCAAAAGACTGAGTCCCAAAACCAGAAAGTGAAAGCCATCAGAGTAGTTATGACATTGGCACAGGTAGATAAAGTAGAAAGCACCCACATTTTCAAGCCTTTAAAACAGAACAGGCTACCTCAGGCAAAGGTCCTCCTCTCCCCACACACAGCAACCACCCAGCGTCCGGGAAGCGCGCTCCCAGCAGCTCCGGCCCCTGGCAGTTCTCAGCAGGAGTCCTTAGCAGAAAGTCCTTAGCAGTCCTAACTCAAAAAAAAAAGGCTTCGCGCTGCCACTGCCTCTGCTGCTGCCGCCGTCACCACCACCGCCAGCCACCGCAGGAGCACTAGCTTGACTTCCGCTTCCTCTTGCTCCGCCCCTTCCTGCTACGTCAGCAAGTCCAACGGGGCATGGAAGATCTTTAAATCCCATAACCCTTACAGGGACTTTACCACATTTCTTTATATCCTCAGTGCTTAGCACAGTGCCTGGAAGGTAGTAGATGCATAATAAATACTTACTGACTTTAGATTGACTGAGATAGCTTTTCTGGAGGGGCCCACATGGGAAAGGATGGTATTTAAGGTTATACAGATAAAATTAGTATTTTTAAAATATGATGCTATATAAAAAGGCAAAACAAATATATGAATTTACCATATTACTAGACATATTGGAATAGAGATAGAAATTATATTTTGTTTCTTTTAACAAAAAACAATCAGAGAAACCAAAACAGTCATCAAAAAAATCGTTCCCTCTATATGGTTTTAGCTCATGATTTAATTATTTGGGAGAGACATGAATGGAAATGTCATGCTAGGATCACCCAGTTTTTCTAACGTACGACTCCCTTATGAGAACAAATATGATTAAACAAGAATTCAGTAAGGGGTTCTACAGTATAGAGTTTCCATTCCCACAACTGATTCTGTTAAAAAATGCTTAGAATACACAAATGTTTCTTTTTAAAACTTGAACCCTTATAGCAGAATCTTCATTCAATGGAATTCTGCTCTTTAGTTTCACCAGTCCTTTTCATTGTAAGTGACAAAATACAGATGCACAATTCAGGTTTTAAAGTATTCACAATTAGAACTCTTTGGGATTTTCAAAATCATCTTTCAAATAAAGCTCCACATGAATTCAAATTGCTTTGACTTCAGAAAAGCTTTTAATAAAAGCTAAATAGTCAATTACAGACACAACATATGTATAACAACCAACTTTGATAGACTGGACTCTTGTCAGCAATGCAAGGTTATAAGACAACTCCAAAAGACTCATTATGGAAAGAAATCTCTACATTCAGAGAAAGAACTAGAAAGAACAGAGTTTGAATGCAGATTGAAACAAACTACCTGCTCTCTTTTTTGTTTGGTTTTGTTTCCTCTTTCCCATTGTTCATTCCATCAGTTACAATCCTTCTTTACAACCTGACTAATGTCTAATGTGAAAGTATTTGCAGATCCTATACTTGATTGCATGCTGCCATGGGGGGAAGGTGGGGTGTGGGGAGGGAGAGGGAGAAAATTTGAAACTCAATGGATTGTGGAAATGAATCTTGTAAACTAAAAGTAAACAAACAAATAAATAAAGACAAAATTTTTTTTAAAAGCTAAGTAGTTATGCTATCAGATAGACATAAGCTATGTCTATACATGCTCCATACAGAGCATCATAATGAGGACCCATATCCTGGTGGCATGTGTCCTCCCAATTCTTCTTTTTGATCATTGTTATGCTAGAAATTTGGAAACATAGTGATCAGCTGATGCAATTTGAAGGGTGCCTGTAGGTGTTGCTGGAGATTGGTTTTACACAATGACAACTGGCTTGAATTGGGCTGAAAATGTCAACTACGTTGCTACATGTAGAGTTGTTCTAAAGGCATGAGAGCCATGGGTCTGTCCTGTTCAGTGTCCTACCATAAGGAACCTTCAGGGAAACTAGTACCACTATATCAGATGAATCTATTTGTGAAACCCAGGGTAAATCACTTAATGTCTCTGAGCCTCAGTTTTTTCTCTATAAAATGAAGGGGTTGGACTACATGACTCTGAAGATAACTTCCAGCTCTAAATCTGTGATCCTTAGGTCTGGGTTTGTTACTATCACATAAAATTTGGCTTTGTTTGTATAGATGTGACCATAATTGAACCTTGAATGATATGATGCATTTGATCATGGGAGAAATTCATTCTTTGTGCTTTATTTTGCATATAATACCTATTTACTTATAGTCTGATGCATTTATTGATGCTCCTAATTTTGTAAAACTCTAATATGGATTTTGTTTTGATTTAAATCTTTAGGTTTTAATCATTAAGCTTGTTTGGATGCTGGTATTAGAATAACAAATTCACTATAATAAGAATTTGAGTTCTATTCAGGTGAATGTTCAAATGCATTAGATTGTAAAAGGAACATAATCTGAAAGATGACATGGAAATTTGACGTTCTGAAGCAATTGGTCCCCATGTTAACCAAACATAGAGGTAGACTTTCTTCTCTATTCCTATTATTTCCTCAGAAATCTGTAGATAGCTCCTCTTTCCTGCTTAACCAGGAACAAGATCAAGCTGTTGTGTAGAGGGCATTGGAGAGGCATATGGTAGGTGTAAGGTTGAAATAGACAACAAAAAAGGAGCCATGAACAACCAGAGCAAGGGATAACATTAAAAAGAAATCTAATTGAAGAAGATAGACCAACCATGTGACAAAAGCAAGGTATATCCAATGACCAGCCCATGAGTTCCACTGGTAGCTTTACAATCTCAAGAAGAAAAAAGGAAGGAAGGAATGGAAGAAGGGAATCAACACTTATTAAGAGTCAACTACATTCCAGGTACTGTGCCAAGTCCTTTACAAATATTCTCATCTTGCATTGAAGAGAAAGCAAATAAGGCCCTAGAATGTCTGATGAACTTTTTGTGGCAAACTTATGGGAGGGCATATACAAGAGTCAGGCATGGATGGGTAGAACAAGCAGACAGATAAGATGAGGACCTCCAGGTAACAATCACTTCCTTATATGGCTCCTTCATAATACAGCATTAAGAAGGTTAAAACAACAGTAATAACACCACCACCACCAACAACAAGAACAACGTCACTGGTGTATGTTTGAATCAGCAAATACAAGGGCTTTGGCTTTTGAGATGGTGACTTTGGAACTTGGGATAAGGGCACTGATAGTAAATAAAGAGGTTGGCAAATTACCGGATGCCATCATTTTGCCAAGGGCTGGTCCTGGTTGTGACTATGCTATGTGGTACTGCTCCTGCTCCTCCACTTTGCTATGAGAGGCAGATAAAGTATTATTACAGCAATATGGCAGATGACTCCATTTGGGCCTTTTCTAGACACTCCCTTGTCATGTTTTATAATCTTAAAAATCTTTTTTTTTTTTAAGCAATCGGGGTCAAATAACTTGCTCAAGGTTACATGGCCAGTTATTTCTGGGTGTGGTGCTGAGTATCTGAGCCTGGATTTGATCCCCAGGTCATCCCAATACTGGAGCCGGTGCTCTTATTTGCTGAGCCACCTGGCTGCCCCTAAGCAATTGGGGTTAAGTAACTTGCTCAAGGTTACACAGCCAGGTGTTTCTGGGTGGGTGCTAAGTGTCTGAGCCCAGGATTCAATCCCCAGGTCATCCCGACACTGGAGCTAGTGCTCTTACTCTCTGTGCCCCAATCTTAAAAAGAAAGATTTCTCTTATTGTTTACTTGATCAGTTGTGTCTGACTCTGTGACTCTATGATCATACCCTCCACTATCTCTCAAAGTCTTTCCAAATTCATGTTCATTGTTTCCATGACACTATCTCATTCTCTGCTGCCCCTTTTCCTTTTTGCCTTCAGTCTTTCCAAACATCAGGGTCTATTCCAATGAGTCCTGTCTTCTCATTATGTGGCCAAAGTATTTAAGCTTCAGCTTCAGTATTTGACCTTTCAGTGAGCAACCTGAATTAATTTAAGTATTAACTGATTTTATCTCCTTGTTATTCAAGGGACTCTCAAAAGTCTTCTCCAGCACCACAATTCGAAAGTGTCAATGCTGCAACTCTTAGCTTTCCTTATAGTCCAACTCTCATAGCCATACGTTGCTACTGGAAAAAAAACAAAACATCTTTGACTATACAGACCTTTGTTGGCAAGGAGATGTCTCTGCTTTTAAGATACTGTTTCCATTTCTTCTCCCTCTATTTGTCAGGAATCGATGGGACCAGTTACCAAGATCTTATTTTTTTTATATTAATGTACAATTCCTCTCTTCCCCCTCCCCCATCCAAATTCAAGGACCTCCTGAAATCTTGGTGAAGATACAGCTTTAAGATTTGGTAGGATATCACCTTAAGGGCACAAGAAGCAGGATGCCTAAGAATGATTGCTGTTTTTGAAGCCTAGACTTTGTGACTTAGAATTGCATGGAAGGGGATATATCTGGTGTTATCTATGCCTTGCCTAAAACTAAAATGAACCTTTGCTCATGGGACCTCAAATTTGTTTATTTAAATTTAGGGTTTTATTATTTTGCTTTAGCTCTGTTACAATTTTCTTATGGACACTTGGAGTGGGTTGTGTTGTGTTGTATCTTTATCACAAGCTACTTTGGTTAAAACTCCCTATATTTTTTGTTTTGCCATTACTCAGTGGTCATTTGAGGTTGAAGTAAAATTTGTAAGCTCAGCAGATACTACCAAAACCCCTCAGGAAAGATGCATTAGCTTCTCTTGACTTATTTATTTATGGAGAATTTTTTTTATTATGGGCTGTGACCATTCTTCATCTATAGAGTCTGTATTGATCCTAATCAATAGCACAGAATTAAGGGGAAAGGTTAAATAAGACTTTACCTAGTTAAAATGCTATTTCATGGGGAGAAAACAAGGCTGGCAGGTTAATGACTAAGCTGATTTAAAACTTGAGAGGTCTTTGTTTTTGATACCTTTTAAGTTAGGTATGTGGGCCTTGGTTTTACAATAGCTACCTTTGCTTTGCTTTTTTGTTATCATCAGACCCTATAGTTTGCCGTACTACATGGGCAGTTACTCAGACATAAAGCTATTAAAAAGGAAAACAGATAGCTTTCTTTGTTTGACTGTGTAAGGGAAAATTATCATTGATTTCTCAGAGGATTGACACAGAATATTGAGCACCACAAGACTATAATAAATGGTATTGCCCAGATGGACTTTGCATGGGATTTCATATGCTGCATCAATTTCTTTCTAAATGATTCCTCTCTGGGTGATGCTTCTAGCTCTTTGGACCCAGGAACATTTCCTAGCTCACCCAATACAGTCTCCATTTCAATTGTAGTAGAGAAAAAGGAGATATAACACTTGACCATTTGAATCAAAAAATGAGTCCAACATCAAAGCAGGAAGATATCAACCTTTCGGTTACTTTTCAGAAGACTAGGAAGGTTGCCTTTTCTTGCTAAAAAACCTCATTTTTGCCCAAGATTACTGTATTGTAATGCAATGTATAGTATGTCCTGCAATGAAGTAAATATTTCATGATGACAAATGACTTTGTGTGGTGTAGTAGAAAGGTCACTGATTTTGAATCAGAGCACATGAATTAGAATCTGAAATGTTACTTACTGGTGCCACCTGTATGACCTTGGGCCAGTCACCTCCCATAACTGGGCCTTAGTTTTTCTATCATTAAAATGAAGGTACTTAAAATTTTGGTATATTAATATAATGTAATATTATTGCGATATAAGATATAATAGATTTGCAGGGGTGTACTGAAGCCATCTCAGGAGCATTGATTGTTAAATTTTCATCCCTAATTTTGAACAATTTACACTTCAGAAATCAAAGTTTGATTTTTTTGTTTATTACCTAGGCTGAAGTGATGGAAAAAATGTTAATAATGCAGATTAAACTTAAAAGTGTGTCATGCTTTTGGGAATATGCTTGTTAAATGTTTACCAACACATCTCTATATACAAGGAATTAGGAAAAATGAGGAAAGATTTGTATGAGTTGATGCAGAATGAAGTAAATGGAACCATTGATAAACAAACAGTTTAAATGAAACACAAAACAGTAAAAATGAAAGGATAAATAATGAAAGAAGTTAAATATAGTGTTATGACAACCAATCTTGACCTAGAAAAAAGATGGAGAAATGCCTTCCCTCCATTCAGTAGAAGGGGGAGGGGAGGGGCAGGGGAAGGAACAAAGGGGAGAGGACTGTGTGTATGTATGGAGAGTTGCATATGCTATCAGATGCAGTCAATGCATTTACTTTTGCTTAACCAGCTTTTTTCTTTTTCAAAAGGAAAAACTCTTAGGGGAAGTTAAGGAGGGATCAAATCTTAAAATAAGTGTGATGTAAAAACCAAGAAGTATCCATAAAACTTTAAAGAAATAATTAGTGAAAAATCACAAAAGTATAAAATAAAATAAAGTGAGAGAGTTTGACTACTTGATCCTCTCCAACTCTAAAACCTCTATTCTTCATGACCTGCTGGAATAAGTTTTTCAATTTTTAATACCAAAGGGTATGAAATAAAATAAAGGAAAAGTCTGGCTAAACAAATTCCATTATAAAAGTGTAATGCAATGCTATTTTTCTGTAAGAAATTATAACTATGATGAACATAGAAAAACATGAAAAAAATTATGCAAACTTATACAAAGTGAAATAAGCAAAACCAGGAAAATAATATGTACTTTAATGCCCTCTCCAACTCTAATCTTGTTCCTTTCCAACTAAAATCTTGTTCATAAGATATACAGGCAATGGATTATAGAAATCCATCCTGCCCTACAAGAAAGTAAGGGGGGAATGGGAGAGGATATAAGAGAGAACAGACTGGGGGAAGTGGTGTTCAGTATGCTTGCCATCTTAGGGTGGGGTAGAGGAGAGATGGGGAGAAAATTTGCTGCTCAAAATCTTGTGGAAATAAATGATTTAAACTAATAAATAAATACATTTAATTAAATCTTGTTCATAACCTTTGGTAATTTTTAAATGAACCAATAGGTTCACTTGATGTTCTTATGCGTAAGTCAAGCAGTCAGTCACCTGCATGATACTATCTGAAACGTGCTGAGAGACTCCATCCATAAGTATTTCTCTCCTTGGTCCACTGTGATGCCTTTAAGGTTCCATATCCACCAACGTAGTTATGGCACTTTATTTTGGTAGTTCCAAAGAACTAGAAATAAAGTAGATGCCTATGGTTTGGAAAATGGCTAAATAAATTCCATTAATAATATAGTTTGAGGTCTGAAAGTGCTATTTCCCCTTGGAATTTTTTTTCTGTTGTATTTTATTTTATTTTGTTGAAAGTTTTCCAATTGCATTTTAATTAGTTTATTTTTAGTTTATATCATTCATTTCCACAAGATTTTGAGTTACAAATTTTCTCCCACCACCCCAAAATAGCAATCCCACTGTATAACCCCTCCCTCAATCTGCTCTCTCCTGTATCTTTCCCCAATACCCCCTCCAAATTTCCAGTAGGGCAAGATGGATCTCTATACCCCAGTGCCTGTATATCTTATTTCCCAGTTGCATGTAAAAAAAAATATATATATATATATAATTTTTAAAACTTTGAATTCCAGATTCTTTCCCTTCCTCCCTCATCACCCACCCTTACTAGGAAGATAGGCAATACAATATAGGTTGTACATGTGTAGCTATGCAAAACATTTCCATAGTAGATATATTGTGAAAGGCTGACTATATTTCCCTCCGTTCTATCTGCCCCCACTTGTTCTATTCTCTACTTTGACCCTGTCCCTTTTCAAAAGTGTGTGCTTCTAACTTCTTCCCCCCCCCAACCTGCCCTCCCCTCCATCATTCCCCCCTCTTATCTCCTTCCCCCCTACTCTCCTGTAGGGTGAGATACCCTATTTAGTGTGTATGTCATTCCCTCCCTAAGCCAAATTCAATGAGATTAAGGTTGACCCATTCTCTTTTGCCTTCCTGTTCTTCCCCTCCATTGTAACAGTTTTCCCTTACCTCTTCTATATGAGATAATTCCCCATTCTGTCTCTCCCCATCTCCTCTCATTATATTCCTCTCTCACCTCTTAATTTCACCTTCTAAGTATCATCCCTTCCTATTAAATTGGTCCTGTGCCCTCTATCTATGTATACCTGTAGACATATATACACACATTCACATATGTATTCATATGCCCATATACCCTTCTATATAGACATATATATTTATGTACACAGACATATATATATATATATATATATATATATATATATACATTTATATT